>NC_057404.1:56340278-56680167 GCF_019320065.1 Cervus canadensis
AACATTTGCTGTCTTCTTTCTGCTTGCATTTTCATAATAGATTATAAGATAAATTCTAAACACTTTCACAAACAATATAAGACTTCAGAATCTGCCTATCCAACTCAGATTAATTTTCTAATTAATTTTGAGTTTCCTTTGTTTGGAGTATCACTTCTCTGGGACTCCCACAAGCCCTATAAGCTTCATTTGAAATGCTGCTTCCTTCATGAAGATGACTTGTCTCTTCAAGGCATGTTTAGGTACTACTGCTTGCCTTTTTGTTTTTTGTTTTTTTAACATATCTCTTATTATAACTGCTGTATTGCTACTTTGGCTGTTCATATGACTATCTTCTCCACTAGGGTTTTGGGAGGCAAATATAAAATTAGAAAACTTTTTAATTTTTAAAATTAGAAGTTTTTAAATGTGATACACTGATACTTCAGACACTTCAGAAAATTCAAGAATGTCTAAGAAAGTAAAATTATTTTTATTTATTCCACAGAGGATACCATTATTTTTTTAATAATTTTATTTTTTTCATGTACATATACATGCATACACACAAAAACACACATTACATATTTTTTATTTGTCTTAGAACATTCATGGTTTGGTTTGTTTTTTCCCTACCAGCCTAGCACAGAGCTCACAGCTAGCATATACAAAATAGTCCAGCAGATATTTATTGAGTAAATGAATGATTCTAAATCTATGCCCTTTTTCTTCATTTCCCCAACGACTGTCTTATAATCATTCTGAGATACGCTAATTAAATCTTCAATTGGATTCACTGTCTCCAGTTTCTTTTCCCTTGAATTCATCCTCCACATTGCTGCCATCGTTATAATGTAAAATAAAAATCTTGCCACATTACTGCCATATTTATGAACCCTTTGATGGATTTTATTTCCCATTAAATAAAAAGCAATTCTTTTTTTTTTTTTAATTTTTTTTATTTATTTATTTTTTTAATTTATTTATTTTTTTTGTCATACATTGATATGAATCAGCCATAGATTTACATGTA
The DNA here is from genome assembly GCF_019320065.1 of Cervus canadensis. Classification (NCBI taxonomy): domain Eukaryota; kingdom Metazoa; phylum Chordata; class Mammalia; order Artiodactyla; family Cervidae; genus Cervus; species Cervus canadensis. The sequence goes on from NC_057404.1 coordinate 56,341,291, forward strand.
TTCCCCATCCCGATCCCCCCTCCCACCTCCCTCTCCACCCGATTCCTCTGGGTCTTCCCCGTGCACCAGGCCCAAGCACTTGTCTCATGCATCCCACCTGGGCTGGTGATCTGTTTCACCATTAGATAGTATACATGGTGTTCTTTTGAAACATTCCCACCCTCCCCTTCTCCCACAGAGTCCAAAAGTCTGTTCTGTATTTGTGTCTCTTTTTCTGTTTTGCACATAGGGTTATCGTTACCTTCTTTCTAAATTCCATATATATGTGTTAGTATGCTGTAATGTTCTTTATCTTTCTGGCTTACTTCACTCTGTATAAGGGGCTCCAGTTTCATCCATCTCATTAGGACTGATTCAAATGAATTCTTTTTAATGGCTGAGTAATATTCCATGGTGTATATGTACCACAGCTTCCTTATCCATTCATCTGCTGATGGGCATCTAGGTGGCTTCCATGTCCTGGCTATTATAAACAGATGCGCGTGATGCGATGAACATGTGGTGCACGTGTCTCTTTTCAGATCTGGTTTCCTCAGTTGTGTATGCCCAGAAGTAGGTTATTGCTGGGTCATATGGCAGTTCTATTTCCAGTTTTTTAAGGAATCTCCACACTGTTCTCCATAGTGGCTGTACTAGTTTGCATTCCCACCAACAGTGTAAGAGGGTTCCTTTTCTCCACACCCTCTCCAGCATTTATTGCTTGTAGACTTTTGGATAGCAGCCATCCTGACTGGCGTATAATGGTACCTTATTGTGGTTTTGATTTGCAGTTCTCTGATAATGAGTGATGTTGAGCATTTTTTTCATGTTGTTTGTTAGCCATCTGTATGTCTTCTTTGGAGAAATGTCTGTTTAGTTCTCTGGCCCATTTTTGGTTGGGTCATTATTTTTCTGGAATTGAGCTGCAGGAGTTGCTTGTATATTTTTGAGATTAATCCTTTGTCTGTTTCTTCATTTGCTATTATTTTCTCCCAATCTGACGGCTGTCTTTTCACCTTACTTATAGTTTCCTTTGTAGTGCAAAAGCTTTTTAAGTTTCATTAGATCCCATTTGTTTAGTTTTGCTTTTATTTCCAATATTCTGGGAGGTGGGTCATAGAGGATCTGCTGTGATTTATGTCGGAGAGTGTTTTGCCTATGTTCTCCTCTAGGAGTTTTATAGTTTCTGGTCTTACATTTAGATCTTTAATCCATTTTGAGTTTATTTTTGTGTATGGTGTTAGAAAGTGTTCTAGTTTCATTCTTTTACAAGTGGTTGACCAGTTTTCCCAGCACCACTTGTTTAAAGAGGTTGTCTTTTTTCATTGTATATCCTTGCCTCCTTTGTTCAAAGGTAAGTGGTTCCATAGGTTCGTGGATTTATCTTCTGGCTTTCTATTCTGTTCCAGTTGGTCTATATTTCTGCTTTTGTTGCCAGTACCACACTGTCTTGCATGACTGTGGGATTGTAGTAGAGTCTTGAAGTCAGGCAGGTTGATTCCTCCAGTTCCATCTTCTTTCTCAAGATTACTTTGGCTATTTCGAGGTTTTTTGTATTTCCATAACAAAATTGTTGAAATTCTTTTGGTTCTAGTTCTGTGAAAGAATACGTTGGTAGCTTGATAGGGTTTGCATTGAATCTATAGATTGCTTTGGGTAGAATAGCCATTTTTGACAATATTGATTCTTCCAATCCATGAACACAGTATTTTTCTCCATCTGTTTGTGTCCTCTTTGATTTCTTTCATCAGTGTTTTATAGTTTTCTATGTATAGGTCTTTTGTTTCTTTAGGTAGATATACTCCTAAGTATTTTATTTTTTTTGTTGCAATGGTGAATGGTATTGTTTCCTTAATTTCTCTTTCTGTTTTTTCATTGTTAGTATATAGGAATGCAAGGGATTTCTGTGTGTTAATTTTATATCCTGCAACTTTACTATATTCGTTGATTAGTTCTAGTAATTTTCTGGTAGAGTCTTTAGGGTTTTCTATATAGAGGATCATGTCATCTGCAAACAGTGAGAGTTTCACTTCTTCTTTTCCTATCTGGATTCCTTTTACTTCTTTTTCTGCTCTGATTGCTGTGGCCAAAACTTCCAACACTATGTTGAATAGTAGTGGTGAGAGTGGCACCCTTGTCTTGTTCCTGATTTCAGGGGAAATGCTTTCAATTTTTCACCATTGAGGGTGATGCTTGCTGTGGGTTTGTCATATATGGCTTTTATTATGTTGAGGTATGTTCCTTCTATTCCTGCTTTTTTGGAGAGTTTTAATCATAAATGAGTGTTGAATTTTGTCAAAGGCTTTCTCTGCATCTATTGAGATGATCATATGGTTTTTATCTTCAATTTGTTAATGTGGTGTATTACATTGATTGATTTGCGGATATTAAAGAATCCTTGCATTCCTGGGATAAAGCCCACTTGGTCATGGTGTATGATTTTTTTAATATGTTGTTGGATTCTGTTTGCTAGAATTTTGTTAAGGATTTTGCATCTATGTTCATCAGTGATATTGGCCTGTAGTTTTCTTTTTTTGTGGCATCTTTGTCTGGTTTTGGAATTAGGGTGATGGTGGCCTCATAGAATGAGTTTGGAAGTTTACCTTCTTCTGCAATTTCTGGAAGAGTTTGAGTAAGATAGGTGTTAGCTCTTCTCTAAATTTTTGGTAGAATTCAGCTGTGAAGCCATCTGGTCCTGAGCTTTTATTTGCTGGAAGATTTCTGATTAACAGTTTTCGATTTCCTTGCTGTGATGGTCTGTTAAGACTTCTATTTCTTCCTGGTTCAGTTTTGGAAAAGTTAACTTTTCTAAGAATTTGTCCATTTCATTCCAAGTTTGTCCAATATTTATTGGCATAGAGCTGCTGGTAGTAGTCTTTAGATCCTTTGTATTTCAGTGATTGTCTGTTGTTATCTCTCCATTTTCATTTCTAATTTTGTTAATTTGGTTCTTCTCTCTTTGTTTCTTAATGAGTCTTGCTAATGGTTTGTCAATTTTGTTTATTTTTTTCAAAAAACCAGCTTTTAGCTTTGTTGATTTTTGCTATGGTCTCTTTAGTTTCTTTTGCATTTATTTCTGCCCTAATTTTTAAGATTTATTTCCTTCTGCTAACCCTGGGGTTCTTCATTTCTTCCTTCTCTAATTGCTTTAGGTGTAGAGTTAGGTTATTTATTTGGTTTTTTTCTTGTTTCTTGATGTAAGCCTGTAATGCTATGAACCTTCCCCTTAGCACTGCTTTTACAGTGTCCCATAGGTTTTGGGTTGTTGTGTTTTCATTTTCATTCATTTCTATACATATTTTGATTTCTTTTTTGATTTCTTCTATGATTTGTTGGTTATTCAGAAGCGTGTTATTTAGCCTCCATATGTTTGAATTGTTAACAATTTTTTTCCTGTAATTGAGATCTAATCTTACTGAACTGTGGTCAGAAAAGATGACTGGAATGATTTCAGTTGTTTTGAATTTTCCAAGACCAGATTTATGGCCCAGGATGTGATCTATTCTGGAGAAGGTTCCGTGTGCACTTGAGAAAAAAGGTGAAGTTGATTGTTTTGGGGTGAAATGTCCTATAGATATCAATTAGGTCTAGCTGGTCCATTGTGTCATTTAAGGTTTGTGTTTCCTTGTTAATTTTCTGTTTAGTTGATCTATCCATAGTTGTGAGTGGGGTATTAAAGTCTCCCACTATTATTGTGTTACTATTAATTTCCTCTTTCATACTCCTTAGTGTGTTCCACAATTTAGTCCTAATCTACTTTCCTGATCCTTCTTCTGTTATTTCTACATCCTATATTGGCATCAATCTAAGTCACAGTAGGCCATTCACAGCTCTCAAAGACATAACATGGAGTCTCACTCTTGTGCCTCGACACAGGCAGTTCTGTCTAAAATATCCTTCTCTAGTCTTCCTCATCAGGCAAATATTTGATTCATCCTTCAAAGACAATCTTTTTCTTTTTTTTTAAAGCTCTTCTGTGAAGTCTTCAACTCTACCTCCATTTTTATAGCCAAACAACGTGCTCTCTCAGCTGTTTACAGAGAAGTAGTTCCCAGAACAAAAAGTACAAAACTGCTTTCTCTGACTTCTACTCACACACTCATGGAGGTTCAGATTTGCTAAGTCTGGAGTGGAGACAGGAATCCATTGTTTCAAAAACACACTACATCCCAAACCAAACAATGTGATTTCAGGGACAAACTAAACTCTGGGTTGCTAAGTGCTAAATATTATTCTTAAAGCATGACTCAGAATCATGCTAGAAACAGAAGCAGAGCATGTTGGGATCTATGCTTTCATGTATAAGCAAAATCAATCACTGATTTTAATAGGTTTTAGCAGGGTATGAGTCCATGGGAAATGAAATCCAGACTCTTATTTCAAACTGTTCAGAATACCAGAGAAAAGAGGGATTGAAAACAAAGTGAAGCAAAGCCATAAAACTATTAAATATTAAAAAAAAGAAAAAGGAAAGGACATGAAGCCACACAAAAGTGAGGAGATGAAGAAGCACAATGAAACTAGTTATAAGAAAATATGGTCCAAGGAGCCATCAAAGGCCTTGGCTCATTCAAATCCTATAATGGCATTACTGGCTCTAACAGGTCACTGAGCACAAAATTCTTGAGACTTTCCTCATTCACAAAAACATGCAACTCCTTTTGGAGATTGCAATTCAAAACAACTCGACAAAAAACCTACCTGCCTTCTCTCTTGGATACCATATACGTATTCACTAAGCAAGTACCCAGAGATGAAAAGTAGTTTTAGAGATAGAAGGGCTGTTAGGAGAGCATCCAGATCACACTTGTTAACCTCTTCCACAGCACACTGCACATGGAGAATTATGATTGGCACACTGAGGTACAAAGAAGGACTATCTACTAGGAGCTCAGTGTTTGGCAAGGAATTCACGTTGCTGCAGGCAACACTTGGGGGTCACAGAGATCAAGACCTCCCACATAACCTATTTTTCTGTAACTCACTTGAGAGTATACACTGGATAAACCAATGGATCATAGAAATGAGGAAAATAATCAAGTCTCAAAGGTGGCTTAACACCAGAGAAGTTCACAAAGTCACTTAGTGGGAGAGTGAGGACTGGGTTTTCACAGGCCTCATATGAACAGTAATTCTAATTATATGCCATTCAGAATTCACCAATTCTGAGCACTGATGGTGTCATTTTAAATGATATACCAATTCATTGAGGCCTCTGGCACTGGCAAGAGAATAGAAAATGACAAGACAACCATGTCTCTCACAAATATCTGTACCATTTTTATATCACATTCAAATGCTACTTGAAAAAATAAAAGAGAAATTCATTCATAATTCTCTAAATTAACTGAAAAGTTGCTAGATAAAATACTAATGACCCTTTCTAAACAGATGGCAGAGGCTGTCAGGAGAGCAGGAGTGTGAGTGTAGGGAAGGAGGAGAGAGTGGGCAGCTGGGTGCCCTGGGAGAGCCTATATACACAGGCCGTCTAGAGCTGTGCATCTGCCCAGAGCAGGGAGCTCCACTGGTAACCGTCCAGTCTAAGAGTCATGCTCAGGAAAAGCCATTCGCAAGGAAGGGTTCACAAGAAACAAGTGAATGGATAGCCATTCACAGAGTTAGGCAGGAAAGAAAACCGTCTAAGAAGAGCCAGGGGTTGAGGGGGTGGTGGGGTGAAGACTCTTGAGAATCTGTAGCTACTGGAAGGTTCAGAGATGGGTTTAGGATCAAAATTTACACGGTTTACCTGGTAAAGAATATCATAAGCTAAAAAACTTCATTTCTGGACCAGTTTAAACTGGACCCAGGTCTGAAATGTCTTCATACCTATGGCGGAAAGCAACACAAATCTTTCTTGGACGAATGAATTTTAACAGTTCAAAAGGTGTGGTTTATTGTAAATAGAAGTTCATGTTAAAAGAAACATAACAAGACACATGAGAAACTAAGTCACCATAAGCAAGTGTCACATAAATTATAAAAAACAGGAACTTGGATATTAAAAATGTACAAATACAAGGAATATATTAGAAAATAAATTAAGTATACTAATACATTTAAAGATGGGCTTCCCTGGTGGCTCAAGAAGTTTTAAGATGGGGGAGGGAGGTTAAAAATATGACTAATCAGCAAGAGATTTAGGCAGAATTAGAGGAGGTGATCTCCCAGAAATAAAAAATATGATAATTAAAAGTAAATATTCAATGTTAAACAGCAGATAGTTACAATGGAGGAGCCAATAAAATGGAAGATTTTTATGTAAGATGAGAAATTACATAGAATAAAGTAATCAAGATAAAAAGGTAAAAAAAATTTTTTTAGTTAATTGAAGATAGAAGGAAAATAAAGTCCAAAACATATAGTCAGAATTTCAGAACAAGGAAAATTTCAGAACCAAAAGAAAGTATTATAGCTATAATAAATATCAGACAAAGTATTCTTTAAGGAAAAAATATCACCACTAAAGAAGGCAACTCTATAAAAATAACAGGACATAATCAAAAGGAAACCACATTTGTAAACTTGCACTGTTTACTATCACAGCCTCAAAATAACTATAAAGAGAAAGTGACATGCCCATCAACATTGTGGGAAATTTCTAACTCATATCTCTTGGTCACTAATACTTAAAGTAGATAAGAAAGCCAATAAGATTGCAACCAGTAGATAAATAAGTCCTATAGATCTAATGCATACTATACTGAATTTAGACAACAATATTGTTTTATAAATACCAAACTTGCTAAGACACTAGATCTTAAATATTCCTATCACAAAAAAGAAGTAATAATATGTGACATGATAAAGGTGCTAATATCACTACAATGACCATCAAATTATATAAATGAATCAAATTAACATATTGTACACCTTTAACCTACACAATGTTATAAGTCAAATATATTTCAATAAAAAAAAAAGTGGAAAAAATTTTAAAAAAAGACCAATAAGTATGTAAATAATTTGAACAATAAAGTTAACAAATTTGATTTCATTAATGTATACAGAAGCCTGTGTTCACTAATTGGAAAATATACATTATTTTAAAATATACATAGAACATTTACAAAAACTAACTGTATGTCAAATTTTCTAAAGATATCATACAGAACACTTTTTTTTATCATAATATAACTACATTAAAAAATTATGGCAGGGGTTCTGATTTTTCTATCTATCTCAGCCATAAGAATTAGATGTCATTTCCAGCCTCTGGTAAATTTAGAAGGCTTGGCTCTGTCTTACAGAATGTGAGCAAAAGTGCTGCATGAGGACCTCCCTGCTGGTCCAGAGGCTAAGACCGCTTGCTCCCAATGCAGGGCGCCTGGATTCGATCCCTGGTCAAGGAGCTAGATACCACCTGTTGCAACTAAGAGTTTTCCCACATGCCACAACTAAGACCCAGCACAGCCAAATAAATAAGTGTGTGTGTGTGTGTGTGTATATATATACACACACATATATATATATATTTAAAAGCATTGCCTGTACTGTCAGGCCTGAACACACGAATATCCTGTGCAATTCCACAGCCCTGCTTCCTCTTCTTCAAAAACACATGGAGCTGCACGTTGAGACAGCTGGCAATGTAAAAGGGAAGAAGGTTACTCTCTGTGTCTTATAAGGAAACATTTTGGTTGCGCTTCAAATGAACAAGAAACAAACTTGTATTGTGTTAAGCCCTGCGAGATCTGGAATTATTTGCTGCTGCTGATAGCTTATTATGAGGACACAGAAATTAAAAATAAAGTAAGAGCTAAAAATAATTATCTCTGTTTGCAAACTTTTAAACACAATTCTGGTAATTCAAGAGTTGAAGAGGAGAGTATAATTTAAAAAATTAGATACTGGAATTAAAAATAAATAAATCCCCAAAAGTTGGAAGAGCAAAATAATATAGAAAGTAAGAAAATAGAAACAAACATATAACAGAGGAAAAACAAAATGAAATGCTGACCTTTGAAAAGACTAATCAAACTAACCAACCTCTAGAAAGGTTAATCCATGGCAAAAGAGGTAAGGTAAAAACTAACAATGTTATGAATGAAAAGGGGGAAAACTGTAGATAGATATGAGACACTGACTGTTTTATTTCCAGACTAACTTTTCAGGGGGTGTTTGTATAATAAACAGCAATGGAAAGTATAATATCTCCTTCTGGAGCAAAGAGCATTCGTATTTACTGAGCAGTGTAACAGATTCAGGCCCTCTAAGCTTAGGAATCCTCTTCCATAATGCATCCAGTGCATACTCAGGCATTCATCTGAGTGTCTGAGCCCATCCATATTGCCCCCAGAGGCTTGGAGACAGGAGAACAGATGTGAATATGAAGCTCATGCTGCTTGCTGTGCCCTAAGTAAAGTCTTTTAACTGATTCAGGAGTTCATGTCTTCTGCTAGCATTTATGAAACAGTGGTAAGCTAACTTATTAGCTTGAAAGTATGTTGCTATCCCAGAACTCACACAGTTCTTGACATTGACAAAAAGCTTTCAATATGTATGCGGAAGATCCAAGATGAGTTAAGATTTTCTTAAAGAAAAAAAAAAAAAAAACAAAAAACAAAGAAGATACTTCTTTCCCTGCCAGATATAGATTCATTATATTAGGTAGTTAGAATAGGAAAAAGAAGTCCAAAATGGAGGTGGCTGAAAGAAAGGAAATAGCCTGCAAAAATGGAACAAAAGAAAATCCAAGGACCAGAGTAAGAATCTCAGGTGAAACAAATAGCCCTCCTGGGCAGCCCAATTACACAGGGCAGGCTCAGGGGGAGGAACCAAAGCATATAAAAAGAGGAGCAAGACTGACCCCCTTCTGTTTTTGGGTCAGCCCACCCTCATGCCTTGCCAAATAAAACTGAGCTGTAACACTGGTCCGCGGTTTCAAATCTTTGCTGTGGTGAGACAGAACCGAGGAAATGACACACCCCCTTGACATGTCTGGTGCCATTACTCAGGTTTAACCTGGCTGAAACAACTTCAGCTCAGCCCCAGTGAGGCAGAGACCAAGGACAACAGAAGCGCAGCTTGGTGAAAGCTCACGCTGTGGAAGCTGAAGGCAAAGGAAACCCAGTGCAATGAAAGTGATGAGAAGCCCAGCGTGCTGGAAACCAGGACAGCAAAAACAAACTCGGCAGAAAGCTCTCACAGCTGTCTCAGATTCCAGAAGTCCTCCAGTTTACGTAGGAGGTCCCCACTCCTATGGCTGGAAGGACAAATGGCTAAAAATTTTAATTCCTTTACAATCTCTTGTTTCTTGTTTCCTCGAACCCCCTATGAATAGGCGAGCAGCAGTAGGTGCAACTGAGGGACTCTGGCAGGGACTAATCCCCAGTGTATGCTGAAGGCTCGACTATCTTCGGTGCCTTAGTAGCTTTTGCCCAAGTGGCTGAGGGTTCTTCCGTCCTTAATCTTCTTTCTGCCAAGGATCAGGCCACTGAAAACTGTGGGCACAGGTTATGCATTTAACAGTTTTTCTGATAGGTTATGAGGGGAGTTCCTTGGCATGTTCTTCCCACTGCTTTCTCCTCCCATCCTTCAGCTCCTCTCTCCATCTATGCCACTGTTTACAAAGTATTGGGCAGGTCATCATCTTTCCATTTCTGGAAGGTGTGCTTGAAACTGTTTACCTAAGACTGGGACTCAAACCCACGTGGCAGGGACTCTGTGCTGTGCTTAGTCATTCAGTCATGTCTGACCAGGACTTGAGCCTGGCCAAAACACACAGTGCCTGGTTTTAGGACCTAATGAAGTTCAGGTTTTTGATGTCTCATTGCATAAAAAGAATTCAGTGAGAGACACAGCAATAAGTAAGAGGTAGATTTGTTTGGATTCAGAGAGAAGCACACTCCACAGGGTGTGGCATGAAGTGTGGCCATAGTGAGTTTTCTATGGGCTGGGTAAAAGGAAAGATTTTCCCATTTGAATGCAGAGTTCCAAAGAAGAGCAAGGAGAGATAAGAAAGCCTTCCTCACTGATCAATGCAAAGAAACAGAGGAAAACAATAGAACTGGGAAAGATGAGAGATCTCCTCAAGAAAATCAGAGATATCAAGGGAATTTTTCATGCAAAATGGGCACAATAAAGGACAGAAATGCTATGAACCTAACAGAAGCAGAAGATATTAAGAAGACGTGGCAAGAATACACAGAAGAACTACACAAAAAAGATCTTCATGACTCAGATAATCACAATGGTGTGATCACTCATCTAGAGCCAGATATCCAGGAATGTGAAGTCAAGTGAGCCGTTGGAAGCATCACAACAAACAAAGCTAGTGAAGGTGATGGAATTCCAACTGAGCTGTTTCAAATTTTAAAAGATGATGCTGTGAAAGTGCTGCACTCAATATGCCAGCAAATTTGGAAAACTCAGCAGTGGCCACAGGACTGGAAAAGGTCAATCTTCACTCCAATCCCAAACAAGGCAATGCCAAAGAATGCTCAAACTACTGCAAAATTGCACTCATCTCACATGCTAGCAAAGTAATACTCAAAATTCTCCAAGCCAGGCTTCAACTGTAAGTGAACCATGAACTTCCAGATGTTCAAGTTGGATTTAGAAAAGGCAGAGGAACCAGAGATCAAATTGCCAACATCTGCTGGATCATCGAAAAAGCAAGAGTTCCAGAAAAACATCTACTTCTATTTTATTTACTATGTCAAAGCCTTTGACTTTGTGGATCACAACAAACCGTGGAAAATGCTGAAAGAGATGGGAATACTAGACCACCTGACCTGCTTCCTGAGAAATCTGTATGCGGGCCAAGAAGAAACAGTTATAACTGGACATGGAAAAACAGACTGGTTCCAAACTGGGAAAGGAGTACATCAAGGCTGTATATGGTCATCCTGCTTATTTAACTCATATGCAGAGTTCATCATGCAAAATGCCAGGCTGGATGAAGCACAAGCTGGAATCAAGATTGCTGGGAGAAATAGCAATAACCTCAGATATGCAGATGACACCACCCTTATGGCAGAAAGTGAAGAAGAACTGAAGAGTTTCTTGGTGAAAGTGAAAAGGTTGGCTTGAAACTCAACATTCAGAAAACTAACATCATGGCATCTGGTCCCATCACTTCACGGCAAATAGATTGGGAAGCAGTGGAAATAGTGACAGACTTTATTTTCTTGGGCTACAAAATCGCTGCAGATGGTGACTGCAGCCATGAAATTTAAAGACACTTGCTCCTTGGAAGAAAAGCTATGACCAACCCAGACAGCATATTTAAAAGCAGAGACATGACTTTGCCAACAAAGGTCCATCTAGTTAAAGCTTTGTTTTTTCAGTAGTCATGTGTGGATGGGAGAGTTGGACCATAAAGAAGGCTGAGTGCCAAAGAATTGATGCTTTTGAACTGTGGTGTTGGAGAAGACTCTTGAGAGTCCCTTGGACAACAAGGAGACCCAACCAGTTCATCCTAAAGGAGATCAGTCCTGAATATTCATTGGAAGGGTTGATGCTGAAGTTGAAACTCCAATACTTGGGCCACCTGATCTAAAGAACTGACTCATTTGAAAAGACCCTGATGCTGGGAAAGATTGAAGGTGGGAGGAGAGGGGACGACAGAGGATGAGATGGTTGGATGGCATCACCAACTCAATGGACATGAGTTTGAGTAAGTTCCAGGAGTTGGTGATGTAGAGGGACGCCTGGCGTGCTGAAGCCCATGGGGTCACAAAGTGTTGGACAGCACTGAGCAACTGAACTGAACTGAATTTCATATGCAAATGAGTAGGAGGATTATTCCAACAATTGGGGAACCACCCACTCTTTTGTCTTTTGATAGTGTCTTGGAACTGCCATTGCACTTTTGGATGTGTCATTTAGCTTGCAGATTGAGGATCAAGGTTTAGTTGAATTTGACTTGTTTGCCATCTTGGACCCATCTGATTTTAGTCTGTTTATGTTATGCCCTTGGGCTATTTCATTCTTTCAAATTTGTGCCTTGTCCCCTTCCCTCCTGTTTCATGCTCTTTCCCTGAGTCCCTTCCTGGACCACAGTGTTGCCTCTACAATCTTCTGGAGGGACAACCAGAAAATAGTTGGCTTTTGGATGGAAGATACTCTATAATATTCAATCCCTCTAGAGATTCAGACCTTCATCTTCCATGTTTCCTACAATATGTGCAAGAACAGCATCTCTCAGCAAGCCCGCTAGGGCAGATGACAGGTGGACAATCCCTGCTAGAAGTCCATCTGTTGATGGCATCCCTTCAAGAGCAGTTCGGCTTCCAGGGACAGTATTTGCCACTTTGGGAGTTATCCCTGCAGCCTTGTTGGGCCCAGACCCTTACCACCCTTCTTTAAAGTTATAAACATACCCTAGGATCAAATCTCCACTCCACTTTTATGGAACATCTGGTCTGTTGCCTCTTATCAATTTGTTCTTAAGCCACTTACTAACTCCTACAACCAGCACCCTGCCCCCTTGTAGGTAACATCATTCCATCCCACTTATTATTAAAATACTCCTAATGCCCCTAACAAGACCAGATAACCCACTACTTTGTCATTACTTCTGCTATTACCTAAAGTGGGACTATGACAATGAAATGTTTACCACTGGAAACACACTGAACTGCTCTTATGGAGGACTAGGGCAGGAAACCAGTGACTTACATTCCCTCAGAGCAGTAAGAGGATAAGGGTTACGGCTGCTTCGCCAGGTTCCCAGTCTCAGGGCACAGGCTTAGAATGCTTTACATCATGGTATCTATTCCCATCCATGGTGGACAAACCAGCAATGAGTTCACATTACAACCCCTTAATCCTACCCAGCACTAGCCACACTGGAGATCTTGGGGATGCACAACGCCAGCATGGGGTCCCAGGAGGTCAACCTGCCTTGACCTGCCTACGGATCTGGTCCTTGGGAGGTTGTCATGCCTCAGCCTGCTCAGAGATCCACCAGCTTGGGGCCCCAGGAGATTGACATGCCTCGACTTGCCCAGGGACCCAATTTTGGGGAGGTCAACGTGCCTTGACCTGCCTGGGGATTCGATCTCCAGGAAGCTATCACGGCTCAACCTGTCTGGGGATCTGCACCCTGACCTGGGGATGCCCGGCTCTCAGGTTGCAACAGTACTGGGTAGGATAAGCTTCAGAAAGACTCACCCCTAAGGCAGTCCACCCATGGAAATAGAAGGAAGCCTATTAGTTGTGGGACTATGGTCAGTCAGCAATAACTCAGGAGTCCAACAAGAATCCCATTGCCTTTCTGGAAAGTCTAAAAGAGGCCCTCCAAAAGTTTAAGAATCTGAACTTACGATGGACAGTTGATTTTAAAGGACAAATTCCTATCCCAGTGTGCATCAGACATCAGGATAAATTTACAACAGCTACAGCAGCAGGACCCTGCTGCCTGTTTAGATGAGATGGTCCAGACAGGCACCAATACCTTTAAAACAGAACAGGAGAGGGAGGCCAAAGCCCAGGAAAGGGAGAAAAGGAAACAGACAAGGCATGCCTAGATGCTGGCTGCCCTCCGGGGAAGCCCTATGGCAAACCCCGAGTCCTTGAAGGACTAGGCATGAGGCAAATGCCTAATCTGTAGAGAGGTGAGACCTTGGGCCAGTTCATTTCAGTTGCTCAGTCGTGTCCGACTCTTTGTGAACCCATGGACTGCAGCATTCCAGGCTTCCCTCTCCATCACCAACTCCCGGAGTTGACCCAAACTCATGTCCATTAAGTCAGTGATGCCATCCAACCATCTCATCCTCTGTCGTCCCCTTCTCCTCCTGCCTACAATCTTTCCTAGCATCAGGGTCTTTTCCAATGAGTCAGTTCTTCACATCAGGTGGCCAAAGTATTGGAGTTTCAGCTTCAGCATCAGTCCTTCCAATGAGTACTCAGGACTGATTTCCTTTAGGGTGGACTGGTTGGATCTCTTTGCAGTTCAAGGCACTCTCAAGAGTTTCCTCCAACGTCACAGTTCAAAAGCACCAATTCTTCAGCACTCAGCTTTCTTTATAGTCCAACTCTTTTAATTTCATGGCTGCAGTCACCATCTGCAGTGATTTTGGGGCCCGAGAAAATAGAGTCTGCCACTGTTTCCATTGTTTCTCCATCTATTTGCCATGAAGTGATGGGACCAGATGCCATGATCTTCATCTTTTGAATGTTGAGTTTTAAGACAGCTTTTTCACTCTCTTCTTTCACTTTCATCAAGAGGCTCTTTAGTTCCTCTTCACTTTCTGCCATAAGGGTGGTGTCATCTGCCTATCTGAGGTTATTGATATTTCTTCTGGCAATCTTGATTCCAGCTTGGGCTTCATCCAGTCTGGCATTTTGCGACTCAATTGGCCTACAAATTGGACTACAAATGCCTCAAAACCTGGAACCATATATTAACGATTTTTATAAATGCCTGTCACAGATACAACTAACGAAACACTCAATATGACCTGAGCGCACAGCATATACTTTCTACTATACCTTCAATGGGTGTTCAAGCATTTCATTTAGGAGCCTAGAGAGGATGTTGACAGAAGAGGGTCTGGGAGACTACTTTGAAACAAATGTTCACAGAGACTGCATTTTGCTTATGTATGTTTCTTTCATCTATTTATTAAAGTATATTTCTAAAGTGTCAACAATGTGTCAGATACTATTCTTGGTGCTGGGGATACAGCAGGGGACACAACAGAGAATACTTCATGCCTCATGGTGTTTATGTAAATATGGAAGACATTGATTAGTATTATGGAGAAAAATAAATCTGGGAAGATAGCGAATTCTAGGGGAAGGAGGTGGTGCATTTTTAAATAGGGTAGACAAGGGATACTCCCCTGGGAAAGTGGCATTGAATGAAGGCTCAGTGTTGATTCGCAGAAAGCCACTCAGATATCTGGAGCAAAGTGTTCCTCTCAGAGGGAACTACCTTGGATGTCTGAGAAAAGTAAAGAAGACTGGGAGTTTAGGGCAGCAAAAGTAAGAGAGAGCATAGGAGGTGTGATCAGTGAGTTAACAGATGACATGGTTATGAAAGACATTTTTATGTCATTTTTAGGACTGATTTTTACTCTAATATAGGAACCATTGGAGCATTTTGATCAGAGAAGTAAAATTTCATTTTAATTTTGGCTTAGATGGTAAAGAATCTGCCTGCAATATGAGAGACCCAAGTTCAAACCCTGGGTTCGAAAGATCCCCTGGAGAAGGGAATGGCTACCCACTCCAGTACTCTTGCCTAGAAAATTACATGGACAGAGAAGCCTGGTGGGCTACAGTCTGTGGGGTCGTAGAGTCAGACACGACTGAGCAATAAGTTCTAGCTTTCAAAAAGTTCTAGCTCCTTTTCAGGAACAGACATAAGTGAGATACATGTAGAAATGTTACTGAATAAGGTCCATCTCCCCAGTGGGCAACAAGCTAAACACTGAGACGCGGAGGTCTGCAACAGAGAAAGCATAGATTCACAAGGCAGCCAAGTGAGGAGACAGATTAGGAGGATGAGTTTCAGATCTGCCTATTTGAAGGCAAGGGTAGTAGAGTATTTATGAGAGAAGTAGGGTGGTCTTAGGTGTGGGGAAAGAAGATAACAGGTTGGGAAAAGGTGAGGTAATCAGTTTTGTGCAGATGTATATCAGTTAAAATGCTTCTGTATATTCAAACATGGAGGTGCTTAGTATGATCTGAGGTGGAGTTTCCTGGCCCTCTGACATCAAAACTCCATTCATTGGACACTTGAGTGGTCTCAGCTTTAAGGCTGGTGATCTAATTATTCTTAGTCAGCTCTCATCAGACATGTGCCAACTCCAAGTTTCTGGAATAAAACTGGGCTACATAAAGCTAGGAAGATATGCAGTTAAGAAGAAGAAAAAAAGAAAGACAGGAATAATTAAAGTGAGCTTAATCAGTGAAGGCAGTTTATAAGTAGGGGGTTTTTAATGAGCTGGTCCCCTATTTGTTGCTTTGCAAGATAACCTCAAGAACTCATGTCAGTCATCAGCTTCTGTAGGGGCACAGTTTCAGAAACAGAATATTGGCTTTGAGGTTACTGAAAAATCTGGGCAAGAGAAATGGATCAGAGTGGTAACAGTGGAGGTGTGAGAAGGGGTCAGTGTCTGATATTTTGAAGCCTTCAACATTCAGAATTTGCTGACCGGATTTGATAGGGAGCTTGGGAGGAAGAGGTCGTGGTTGTTGTTGTTCAGGCACTCAGTCGTGTCTGACTCTGCCCCCCCACGGACGGCAGCATGCAAGCCTTCCCTGTCCATCTCCATCTTTCAGAACTTGCTCACACTCATGTCCATTGACTCAGTGATGCCATCCAAACATCTCATCCTCTGTCATCCCCTTCTCCTCCCGCCTTCAGCCTTTCCCAGCATCAAAGTCTTTTCCAATGAGTCAGCTCTTTGCATCAGGTGGCAAAATTATTGGAGCTTCAGCTTCAGTATCAGTCCTTCTAATGAATATTCAGGATTGATTTCCTTTAGGATGGACTGGTTTGATCTCCTTCCAGTCCAAGGGACTCTCAAGAGTCTTCTCCAACACCACAGTTCAGAAACATCAATTCTTTGGCACTCAGCTTTCTTTATAGTCCAACTCTCAGATCCATACATGACTACTGGAAAAGCCAAAGCTTTAACTAGATGGACCTTTGTTGGCAAAGTCATGTCTCTGCTTTTAAATATGCTGTCCGGGTCGGTCATAGCTTTTCTTCCAAGGAGCAAGTGTCTTTAAATTTCATGGCTGCAGTCACCATCTGCAGCGATTTTGTAGCCCAAGAAAATAAAGTCTGTCTCTGTTTCCATTGTCTCCCCATCTATTTGCCATGAAGTGATGGGACCACATCTTTGTTTTTTGAAGGTTGAGTTTTAAGCCAGTGTTTTTATGCTCCTCTTTCACTTTCATCAAGAGGCTCTTTAGTTCCTTTTCACTTTCTGCCATAAGGGTGGTATCATCTGCATATCTTTTTCCCAGCAATCTTGGTTCCAGCTTGTGCTTCATCCAGCCCAGCATTTCACATGATGTACTCTGCATATAAGTTAAATAAGCAGGGTGACAATATACAGCCTTGGCGTACTCCTTTCCCTATTTGGAACCATTCTGTTGTTCCATGTCTGGTTCTCACTGCTTCTTCTTGACCTTCATACAGGTCTTGCAGGTGCAGAAAAGGTGGTCTGGTATTCCCATCTCTTGAAGTATTTTTCACAGTTTGTTGTGTCAAAGGCTTTAGCCTCGTAGATGAAGCAGAAATAGATGTGTTTCTGGAACTCTCTTGGTTTTTCTATGATCCAGCAAATGTTGGCAATTTGATCTCTGGTTCCTCTGCCTTTTCTAAATCCAGCTTGAACATGTGGAAGTTCTCGGTTCACGTACTGTTGAAGCCTGGCTTGGAGAATTTTGAGCATTACTTTGCTAGCATGTGAAATGACTGCAATTGTGTGGTAGTTTGAACATTCTTTGGCATTGGAGTGAAGACTGACCTTTCCCAGTCCTGTGGCCACTGCTGTGTTTTTCAAATTAGCTGGCATATTGAGTGTGGCACTTTAACAGCATCATCTTTTGATTTGAAACAGCTCAGTTGGAATTCCATCACCTCCACTAGCTTTGTTGGTAGTGATATTTCCGAAGACCCACTTGACTTGGCACTCCAGGATATCTGGCTCTAAGAGAGTGAGTATGCCATCATGGTTACTGGGTCATTAAGATCCTTTTTGTATAGTTCTTATGTGTATTCTTGCCACCTCTTCTTAATAATTCTGCTCCTGTTAAGTCCATAGCATTTCTGTCCTTTACTGTGCCCATCTTTGCATGAAATATTCCCTTGGTATCTCTAATTTTCTTGAAGAGATCTCTAGTTTTTCCTATTCTATTGTTTTCTTCTGTTTCTTTCCATTGATCACTGAGGAAGGCTTTCTTATCTCTCCTTGTTATTCTTTGGATCTCTGCATTCAGATAGATATCATTTTTTTCTCCTTTGCCTTTCACTTTTTTTTTTTTCTCAGCTATTTGTAAAGCCTCCTCAGACAACCATTTAAAATTTTTGCATTTCTTTTTCTTGTGAATGGTTTGGATCACTGCCTCCTATACAACCTTAGGAACCTCTGTCCATGGTTCTTCAGGCACTCCGTCTATCAGATCTAATCCCTTGAATCTATTTCTCACTTCCACTGTATAGTCGTAAGGGATTTGATTTAGGTCATACCTTAATGGTCTAGTGGTTTTCCCTACTTTCTTCAGTTTACGTCTGAATTTGGCAACAAGGAGTTCATGATCTGAGCCACAGTCAGCTCGTGGTCCTGTTTTTGCTGACTGTGTAGAGCTTCTCCATTTTTGGCTGTAAAGAATATAATCAATATGATTTCTGCATTGACCATCTGGTGATGTCCATGTGTAGACTTGTCTCTTGTACTGTTGTAAGAGGGTGTTCACTATGACACTGTGTTCTTTTGGCAAAATTTTGTTAACCTTTGCCTTGCTTCATTTTGAACAAGAAATGAGTGAGTATAAGCAAAAAAGAGAAGAGGTTCGAAGATGGGGCCCTGTATCATTTTAACATTAAAAACTTGGGTTATTGAATAGGAACCAGCAAAGAGGATCTAATGTAGTCATAAGGCTTTAAATATATAAGCACTGATATATTATATGTCATATTTATATGACAATAACTATCATATAAGCACTGACAGTTCTCAAATTCATATTTCTACCCCAGATTTTCCCCTGGGATGTCTAACAGACATCTCAAAGCTAACACTTTCAAATTTGAGCTTTTGATATTCTCCTCCAAATCCAATCCTCTCAGTCTTTCAAATCTCAGGGGATGGAAACTCTATTCTTCCCATTGCTTAGGTCCCCAAAGTTGGGAGTCATTTCTACCTCTCATATCTTATACCCAATTCACCTGCAAATTCAGTTGGTTCTACTTTCAAAATATATCCAGAAACAGATCATTTCTCACAACCTCTACTGCTCACCACCCTGGACCAAGTCACCACCATCTCTTGCCTAGATTATTGCAACAGCTTTCCTGAGAGGTCTTCCCTTGCTCCTCTATACACTATTCTCCATACAGCAATCAGAGTGGTCATATTAGAACTGCAGTCATAAGTTTGGATAAGACCCTCTAATAGCTTCCCATGCTAGAGGAAAACTAAAGTCCTTATGATGGCTGTTGAGGTTTACATTATCCCTGACCAATCTCCTAACTTCTCCCTCCCTTACTTTGTCCTAGTCACACTAGCCTCGGTACTTTTCTCAAATATACTAGACATGTTACCACCTCAGGGCCTATGTACTTGTTCCTTCTTGCTGGGATGTTCTTCTCCTAATATATTCTTCTGGCTTCCTCCTCCATCTCCTTCAGAGCTTTAGCCGAATGTTATCTTTTCAATGAGGTCTTCCTCAGTCATTCTACCTAGAATCACAATCCCTATTCCCAACAATGCTGTCTGCTTTCTCGACTTTATCATTTCCCTTATCTAACATATACAGTGCATTTCACTTGTTTATCTTGCTCCATGCCTATTTCTCCCTCTAGAAAGTAAGCTCCATGATGGTGAGGATTAAAAAATTTTTATTTCCTACTCAGTACCTAGTAACTAATATATGATAGTTGGTCAGTAAATAAACTGGTTTATTATGATAAACCATATAATTATGATAAACCATATAATTATGATAGCTGGTT
Source organism: Cervus canadensis (assembly GCF_019320065.1). Taxonomy (NCBI): domain Eukaryota; kingdom Metazoa; phylum Chordata; class Mammalia; order Artiodactyla; family Cervidae; genus Cervus; species Cervus canadensis. The sequence goes on from NC_057404.1 coordinate 56,360,909, forward strand.
GAGTGAATAAACTAGGAAGGAAGAGAGGAGGAAAACCAGGATTATAAGGTTTGCTGGAACGAGAAAAGAAAACTTTTCAAGAAGAAAAGGTAACACTGGTGCATTTTTTACTTGAGTCGCATGTGTTTATTTGAGATGTACTGAAGTCACGTTAGTATGACCTGCACACCATTTTGGCATCGAGAGTTCTGAATCAAAGTAAGGGAGCGAAGGTCCCCTGAGCAATGCCACTTCTTGACCCACCACCGCATATCACGGAATCAGGGGGTAAGAATGGAGAACAGATGGTTCAGCTGACGATGGTGAAAGGAACTAATACACACTACCTTCCTACTGTGTGCCAATCATTATGCTATGTTATACAACAAATATTTACCACATGCTTACCATATGCTAGCACTATTTTAAGTACTAGAGTTCCAAAGTGACTCAATTCTCTGATATGCCAGGAAATAAAACATTAGAACTTTGTTAGATCAAAGAGAATGAATATAATAATAGATGTATTGTACATATCAACACAACACAACATAAGCCCAGAAGAGCAAGTAACCCGAGAGCAAACATAAACTCTGCTTAGGAAGGTTAGAGGAGGTTTCAAGGAGGTAGCGATGTTTGTAGGAGACCATAGAAAAATCAGTAGAGACTCACCAAGTAAGGGAACTCACTGGGTAGAGGGAAAAACTATTGTTTGTAAAACTTTAAAGTTTCAAACAATGAACATCAGTAGAGGCCTAAGAGCCTACCGACCCCAAGCCCAGACAAGAGCCTACAAACCCCAAGCTTTAATACAGTCTTGTCGGTCATATAAAATTGGAAACAGGAGAGAACAAGAAGCCTGGGACTGGAGTTGATTACAACTTCTGTTGCTTGCTTGGAATAGACAGCAAAGAATGAAACAATACTTAAGTTGTATATCCTCTCAAAACATTTTGACTACAGCACCCCTCAACCTAATCAGATTTGTGCCTTGGGAGTCAAAAATCAGGTTATTATCTCCTCTATTTCATTGGGTAAGAGGGATGGGGTGGAGGTAGACTTCCATTCCCCTAACCTAAACATGACTTAAGAGCTTAATTAGATTATAAGAGGGAAAAGGAAGAAAAGAGGATTCTGGGTGATTTCTGGTTTGGTCTACTGTGTAGAGAGTGATGAGTATCTTGTCTGAGTTTGAGATTTAGGACAAGGAGATTATATAAGAGGAAGATAAGCCCAGTTTGGGGCATGTTAATTTTGAGATGTTTGTGTAGCACTAAAATGAGGTTTCTAGTTGCAACTTGGAATACAGTTAAGAAGGCCAGGAGATAGGTTAGGATCTGCCATCTAGGAGATCACTCATCTCAAAAGTAATTTCAATGAAGTGATGGGGCACAGCCTAAGACAAATGAAATTGGGAAGTTGGCAAGTCTGGACCTGTTCAGCACCTGGTCCCTGGAAAACTTACCCCAATGATGGCATGTTAGAAGGCCTTCTGATGGTACCACTTGGCCCAGATGCCAAACCTCCATGCACATACTTCTTTCCTCCTACCAGGATTTCTCCCCAATGGTCAACCATCCTAGACTTAACATTTATCATTAAGTGAACCACCCCAAATATCAAATTATCAGAGTTTTTATTGTTTACACATCACTAATTGTTTCACTCATCTCCAAACATGTTCAAGTTTTCTCTTTCAAAACACACAAGCACACACACAAACTGCTTTTCTATTAGCTACTGAACTCTCTCTCCTCTTTAGTTCACAGCCAGATCTTTTAAATAGCTTCCATTTGCAATTTACACTTCCCATCCACTCATTTTTGCCTTAAATCCTTTCTATTTGGGTTCTGTTATGACCACATTAAAAAGTGTCTCTAAATTCTGCCAATGACCTACTTCTTGCTAAATCCAGTGACCTTTTCTCATATGCCATCCTTTATAATCTCTGTGTAGAATTTGACAGTGCCTTAAATTTCTCTTTTCTCTTGAACTTTGCTCTCCTGGTTTTTTTTTTTCTCCCCAATTTCTTTAACTTTTTTTGATTCATCTTTTCATTTACTCACTCATTCAACAAATACTAGACACTGAGTTTTTTAACTCTTAAAATGTGTCATAATATGTGAGATAAAGTAGATGGGTTTGGATTCAAGCAAACTCATGGGAAACTAATAGATTAATTGAGGTTTGCATGGGAGCATAGAATAAGAATAAGAAGAGTTATTCATACAATTCAGATTTTGTTCAATGACATTAGGTTCTGATGTGCTGGTAAATCACTCCCACATAGGACATATATACATACTCATACTTATCAAGTTCACCAGACCCTTCACTGTTCTTTTCTATTCCCTCTTCTGATCTACACATGCTTTATTTATGTATATTAATCCCACAGCTCATTCATCTTCATATCTTTCTCAGTTAAGGAACTTTCCTTTCTACTTTTTCTATCTATGTGACCTTCAAAATGTGATTTAACCTCCCTGTGTCTAGTCTGCAAATAAGTACTAAGCTGCTATTTTTTAAGGTGACTTAACGTATTTTGATTGTCATCCTTCTACATGTTTATGCTAAAGTCAAACTTTTTGATGATGATAATAATAATAATGGCTAACATTTATCACACACTTAATATGAGCCAGGCATTGCGACAAGTACTATGTCATGCAACAGCCTTATGATGTTGATACTGTGATTATTCTTATTTTATAATCATGCTACTGAGACTCTAGCATGTGATACATGGCTGTGAAGTCTAGATTCTATCACTAAATTCCTTGATTATACATTCTTTTAAAAAACTTCATGTTTTCTTTAATTAACTCTTATTTAATTAGGTCACGTTAAATTTGTGTATAAAAGCAGAGATAAATTCTTGCAGGTGAGAAAACTGTCAAAGAAAATGCTTCTGTAGATGATAGGAAAAATATAGGTTGGCTACAACTGTGAAAGGAAAGACGACAAAGCTCTAGATAAATGCTGGGATTATACAAGCAAAGGAAAAAAAAGATTTGCCGGTTTTGTTTGGCAACTTCTTTCTTAATACTGCTGTATATGAAACTCTCTTTCTTTCCACGTTCCCAACCCAGCTACGTCAGCATCTGTCCTCGCCCAGCTTGGCCACTGAGCTCTGTTTGCCGTCCGGTTCTCCCCAGTGTACCTTACGGCTTCAGTTAAGAGCCTAGAAGGAAACAACAACAAAACTGCAGAGCAAGACAGGTAGAACACTTGAGCTTGCCTGTAAATGGAGTGTTTTGATAGAGTTGGATTTGATCCTTATTTTGGCAGTGACGTGTGTGGTACACTGGCCAGGAAAGGAAGGAGAGGTCTGCGTAGCAAATGGCACGTTTCCACTGTTTATGTTCAGCATTTTAATAACATTAGTATTTGCACAGCTGAAGGAAAGGAAAGCACCCTGAGGATAGACACCATGAGGAACTCTAGAAGTCTGCTAACCAGAAAAACATGAGTTGGGAAAGAGCCATAAATGTTAATAAGCAAAAAGTACCTCAGCCAAGATAAACCTAGTACTGGGATACTAAATTTCAAAAGGAATCAATAAAGAGCACATTGAAATGATTATTTTGACAATTCTTAACTCTACTTTTTTATTTTTATCATGAAGGTATCAATAAAGAGATATTCAGAGACAGGAAGTGGGAGATTTCTCCACAATATAGTGAAAACACAAAAGGCTTTAAGTGAGAAACAGCTTTTAATTTCATCTCTGTAATTTATAAGTATGATACATGTGGGACTTCACTTAATCTCTCAGAACCTCAGTTTCCTCATCTGGAAAACAAAAGAAATACCTAGTAAATATTAACTAAAAAAGAAGTTATAACAGTTCCTTTTACTATTAGTTGGTGCCCTTAGGCCTCTATTTGTCTTGCAATATCTCATTTTAGCTAGTAGGATAATCACCACAGCTTTGGTTATAACTATTCTGCCCTTGCTGTGGGCCAGTAGGGAGATCAATTATAAACTGGATCTTATTCATTATAGGGAAATAGAAACCATGGAAGGCATGGCAAGCCAATTAGCTATTAAGGAGAATGCACAGGGCTTTTGGGCTTCCCTGGTGGCTCAGCTGGTAAAGAATCCGCCTGCAATATGGGAGACTTGGGTTCAGCCCTTGGGTTGAGAAGATCCCCTGGAGAAGGGAAAGGCTATCCACTCCAGAATTCTGGCCTGGAGAATTCCCTGGACTGTATCGTCTATGGGGTCGCAAAGAGTCAGACATGACTGAGCAACTTGGGCTTCCCTGGTAGCTCAACTGGTACAAAATCCACCCGCAGTGCAGGAGACTCCAGTTCGATTCCTGGATGTGGAAGATCCGCTGGAGAAGGGACAGGCTACCCACTCCAGTATTCTTGGGCTTCCCTGGTGGCTCAGCTGGTGAAGAATCCGCCTGCAATGTGGGAGACCTGGGTTCAATCCCTGGGTTGTGAAGATCCCCTGGAGAAGGGAAAGGGAGAATTCCATGGACTGTATAGACCACTCCTATGCGGCATTCCACAATCAGTCTAACTCTGGGCCTGTGGAGTGCTCCCCTCTCCATCAGTGGAATGCTTCCCATGGTTGGCATCTGTACTTCAAGGAAAGGACTTTCTCCAAGTCTGTGAATACCTTTGACAACAACAATCATATGTGATGCCTCTTCTTAATCTGATAATATCTAACAGTCCTTAAATGGACTTGTGCAACACTTTGTACTTCTACTGTGGACATAATGTGACTGTTAACTTTGCTAATTGTTCTGTTTTTGCTGTTTGCCTCCTACATCTGTAACAATGTGACTGGATTTGTTTCCAGCTGCATGAAGGCTTTTAAGTTACAAATGGGTGCTCAAACTCCTGCCACTGTGGCAGCTTCCTCCAACTACTACTTGGGGCCCCTGGATCAGAGACCCTCAATATGAGGGTTAGGAGAATATGTTGCCTCACCAATTTAGGGATGACGTCCCTTTCCCTAGGCAACAAAATTCTCCTAAAAGAAAAGGAGGGAATGAGAGGGTAACAGATAGGAAGGCTAGGGGTCTCCAAATGGAGGAAATAGGCTACAAGTGTCAGACATTTTTCTCTCTCTCTCAAGCGGCAGGAGGAAACAAACTATAAGTGTCAGATTTTGGCTTCCCTGATAGCTCAGTTGGTAAAGAATCCGCCTGCAATGCAGGAGACCCCAGTTCGATTCCTGGGTCGGGAAGACCCCCTGGAGAAGGGAAAGGCTACCCACTCCAGTATTCTGGCCTGAGAACTCCATGGACTGTATAGACCATGGGGTTACGAACAGTCGGACATGACTGAGAGACTTTCACTTCACTTCACAGGGATTTTTGCAGAAACCAAAGACAGCCTCATCAGCTGTGAGTTTTTACACATTTTTTTATCCTTTCAAATAGATTCTTTCCTCCCACCCTGTCCGAGACCCTGAGGGCTGGTAAAGAACTGGTCACCCCGTTAGACAGGCCTTTCAGCACTAGCCTGGGGGCTACCCTGTTTGGGTTCTGTGTGCTTTAATCCAGAAATGAGCCTCAGTGATGGTAACGTGCTGCCTGCCCACCTAGCGGACAGTCAGGCCCCACATCCTGGGCCCCCTCCCCCTCCCCTGGATCCTGCCCTACTCTCCAACTGCCCACAGCCACCGACATAGACCGAGAACGGGACAAGGAGAAACACAGAATTAAAAAAAAAAAGAAAAAGTGCTCAGTCAGAGGAAGATCAATGTAGGCCTTGTTTACCACTCTAAAAGGGCTCATGTTTACCACTGGCTGAATAAGGTTGTCTTTCATGGGTCCTCATGGTGTAGATTTTTGCTGGGTGATATATAGGCAGTAAAATTCACTTTATTTTTAAAGATTAACTAAATCTTTTTTTATCTTTTGGCAAGTGCTAAAACAGTTGGAAATGCAACTGTGGCAGGCCCAGAAATGGAAAGAATTTGGTTACAGGGGTGTTGAAAAGCTCTGTCAAGAACTTCCTTAACTAGCCTCCTAAGGCACCAAATTTTACCATTAGAATCCCATTATTTTGCCTACAATAAAAGATTTTATCATTATCTTTAGCACCAATTAGATCAAAATACTTAGGCCTTGAGGGGACAATAAAGTACTATCCTGTTTAAGTTGGGATGCTGAGCATGGCCGGTGCAGTGCTGGGGTCCCAGGTTAGGAGAGACTCCTTCCCAGTGTACAGTATGCGCAGGTGCAGTGGGGGGGACCCAGGGAGGGAGACAGTCCTGGGTCCAGAGGCGAGGCCGTCGGGCCTGCAGACAAAGAAAGATGGCAATAAGACAAACTTGAGGGAAGTTTAATCTAGAGCCAGACCTCTGTGTAGATGAAACAGGATTATATTAACTGACTTGATTTAAAATTCAAATGCACTGGCTTTCAGAAAGGACCATCTAAAAATGTAGAATAATAACCATTAAAGGTCTTTTTAAAATTTAGCTGTTGTGTCATAAAGCAATCGGATAGTAGAACTATCTTAAAGCTACAATACTAGTGACTAATTCTTTCTTCTTTTCAGAACAAATAATAACTCAAAAACCAGAAGGCTATCAGAGATATGTATAAATGAGTTTAAAATAAAAGGTAAAACAATTTTAGGTGTCACTGAGAAATAAACAAAAACAAGTAAGTTATATTCTTCAAAGCTTTTAAAATCTTTTAAAATAAACTCTTTTCATTTTGGAACCCAAAATCAACATAGTAATTATTGTCTTTTAAGGACACCATTTCAACCTTTAAACTGTATATAACACAAAATTGGGAACATATAAAGGTGACCAAGTAGGAAAACCATCTTTCTAAATATATTTTATTTTTTTACTGAATAATGCAGTTGACTGTTCTAAGGTTTTAAATCCTTTCATATTGCAGGAATAAAATAGTAAAAGGAAAAATTAACTCTCAACTTTAATTAAGTATCAGGAATTTCTAAAATTGTTACATGCAAAATGCCCATGGTTCTATGTGGTAGATACTGTAACCTTCATTTTACAGATGAAAAAACTAACACCTTGAGAGACTTGACTAATGTCACACCACTGTAAATGCTAAAGCCAGGAATATACAAGCAGTTGTGAGATCTTGAGAGGAAATTTAAATTCAATGACTTGATTTACTGTTTCTCAGTGGTATTTAATTAATAACTTCAATGCAAACATTTACTTAGAAGCAATTACAATAGGTTAACTTAAACCTGCCATTTACTACCTTGAACTGTCGAGCCTATGATCAGCCACCTATTTCAGCCTCATACAAAATAAACCTCTCCCTTGAGTAGCCACCATCATCTTATAATCAAGTGACTGTTTGTTTATTACAATTCTATTTCCCCAAGTGTTTGACATAACAGGAAAAGAATTCCAAACTCATGCCAAACCTTAAATGCATTCTACAATTAATCTCCAAACCACTCATTTATTTATTCATTTAACGAATATTGAATGTCCACCAATATATTAGACACAATTCTTGCTGCTGAAGATTTAAAACCTAAGTCCTTATGAAGTTCATATTTTAATAGGGAAAAAAGATACCAGATAGAGACAGATTGATGGAAGGATGATAGGTAGATGGACTGATAGAGATAAAATAATGTGGATATGTCCTTGTGGCAAAAATGGAGAGTTGTCACCCAATAATCATTATCATCTTTGTCAGTAAGTTAAACTCTGAATTTAACTGGGTCCATGGCCACCCAGAATAAAATTCACATTTCCCAATCTCTCTTGAGCTGTGTATGGTTATGTGACTAAGTCCTGCCAAAGGGAGGTAAACAAAAGAGATCTGAGTCATATCAGGCTATGTTTGAAGGATATCATTCCTTTTTATTTTTCCCATTGACTGAAATAAGAGCATGCTGACCAGAGCTGAAGCAGTAATTTAGGCCCAAGGGTCTTCATTTTAGGGACAAGGGAGCAAGAAGTTAGAGGTGACTGAGCCCCTGATAATCATGTCAGTCACATTAACCTTAGATTTTTTTACCTCTGGGAAAAGTTCATGTGTGAGAAAAACAAATTTCCATCTTTTTGAAATTTCTGTTTTTAGGGTTTTCTGTCACATGCATTAGAATTTAATCTAAACTAATACAAAAATATTTTAAAGATAGAGCAGAGTAAGGGACTAGAGTGTGGCACTGTGTAGTATTTCAGACTGAGGGTGATTAAAAGGTGACTGAGGAAGGACCTTGAGGAATGAACAGTTGGGAAGAGTTCTGAATGCATGAGTAAGCCAAGTGTTAGCAGGATGAGAGTATTCCAGGGAGTGGGACATAGTAAAAGAAAAAGGATACAGCAGGAACATGCTTTTGTGTTCAAAGATCAGCAAGGTGGCCAAGATGGCCTACCTTCTCAACCTCTTATCCTGATTCCCAAACAGGAATACTTGACTCCAGACCTTGAAGAGATCAGGAAACTTTGCAGGCATTGTTCTCTACAGGGTCTCTTCAGGAAGACTCATGACTCAGCTATGAGTCTAAACTTTTACTCAGATAGATTCAAGGCTTAACCTTTAATGCCCATTACAAAAAGCTTCTCCACTTCACCCAAATATCACCCATTTTTCTGAAGTTAGCATAGGTTCTCACTCTTGCTTAAGGGATGGCATTATTTAAGGGGTAGCTCTGCCCCATATTGCTTTCTTTCTTCTTGAAACTCCTTAGACATTATTGTCAGTGCTTTCACTTTAATTGTTAATAATCCATCATTCTGTTCTAATTCAAGTATGTATTTTTTGCCACCTTGATTAAGATGAAATGTAATAGTTATATCTTCAAAAGTTTAAAAAATCTCTTTTGGCTACTAGCTCTTCAAACAGAAGGTGCTCCATAGAAACTTTCTGTATGTTCATTCAACCATCTCACAAGATAGAAACACAATGGAGAGAACCTAATCTTTCTTGGTTCCTCCCTTTCGCCAGGAAGATATGAGTAGCTGAAGTATTTGGTGCTATATATAGTCAGTTGATGTCAGCTGGATGCCAGTCTCTTCAGAAAGGCTCAGTCTCCAGTTTGAGTCAGAACTAGGGACCATGCCGTCCCAGGCTCAAGGATAAAAACCATCGGGCCCAAGTGCCATCCATAGTCCATCTCCAGTCTTTCCTCCACAAATTGGGATTCATCCTTCCTGAAAAGCAAGGTGAGTATATTGTTTCCTAAAATGTTGTATTAGTCAATTGTCCAAGGAAGTTCAGAGCTGTGACTCATTAATGGGCTTTTTTTGCTTTAAAGGACAGCTGTTGATGCCAATATTAAAATGCTGCCACCAAAGAGTTCTGATTTAATCTGGTGTCCTGTCTTCATTCTTACAGTTTGCTGGAACTGAAGGCCAGTAAGGAAGCAATGACAGGTTAAAATAAACTGTGAAAGTGAGAGAGGAAGGGGAAAGGAAGCCAGCTCTTTCATTGTTTCTCATTGCCCAATAATGATTGCACTAGTATATAGATAAGATGGCCTGAAACTCTGAGAATCAGCCTCTGTTCACTGTGACATTGCCTGTCAATGAACAGCATACTCTGTCACCAAACAAGGAATGGTATTAGAGCCTTCCAGTAGAAAGCAATAATAAAGAACAAAGATGCTCTCCTTCAAAAGGATGATTATAAAATATTCCAAATGAGTTCTTCACATTGCCTCAATAATGTTCCTTTATTTTTAACAGGGAACAAAAAAAAATCATGCTATCACATAATACCATGGTGAAGCAGAGGAAACAGCAAGCATCAGCCATCATGAAGGAAATCCATGGAAATGGTATCAATGACAATCCTTCATAGCATTAACACAGCTCAGCACTAATGTAGACCCTTCCTGATATTATTTAATATCCTATAGTTTACTTTCTTTAAATTCTTGCTATTCTGTCATAACAAACCTGGCGCTCTAGGGGGTGTGGAAAAGCCTATGGTAACTAATCCTTTTGTAGTCATCCTTTCTCATTTGAAAGCTATTTTCAGATGAACAACTGTTCTTAAGGAATGAAGCAATCTGACAGCTGATGTACATTCTGCTTGGCTTGCCTGTCACACATCACATTATAAGTTAATATCACCACTCTCAGATCATTTATTTTTTTCTTTTTCTGTTTTTTTTTTCAGACAGGTCTCATGAAATCTTGTGTTTGTTGTCCATCCCACCAGATATATATTGATTTCTTTTACCATAAATTACATAAATTATTCAAAATCTGTTCTACTATCCCTTTAGGGAAAAAAATGTTAAATTAGAATTCATATTAATTGTGAACTTCTTTAACACTGAAATAAGTCTTCATATTTAGTAACTGATTTACCAAAACATTTTGTGTGGAAATCTATTTATAATTTCTAGGAAAATATAGATTTCCTATAGTCTCAAAACATACAACTCAAAAAAATTTTTAATGTAAGATGCAAGATGAAATGTCACTCTCTTCTTTAAGTTCTAGCAAAAGTTCTAGAAACTAGTACTTTATATATTGCATTTTGATTGTTGTAAAGGAAATTCAAATTTGACTGTTATAAAAGAAATTGAGCAAAGGATAGTGTCAATTTTAAAAGCAAATAAGTAGAATATTTAGATTCCTTTAAGGGCTGATTTGAGCCATTCCAGAATGTATTTGTGGAGTTTTCAGGGCATCTTCTTACTTCCCTTCTATTGACAAGGAATGTGACCTTTTACCTGAACAATACTGAAACCTAGGGAAATGAGATCTGGTGAAGGCAGCTGGGACCAGGCATAAGGGTAGCATTTTCTTCTCTCTCTCTTTTTTTTAAACTTGTATTGGAGTATAGTTGATTTACAATGCTGTTGTTAGTTTCAGGTGTACAAAGCATAGCATTTTCATACTTCACCTTCCATAATGCGAGCTGAATAGAACCAATCAAAGATTCTGTTAGATGCTTCCCCCATAATGTAGTCTTATTTAAGGATTCTGTTATTAAGTTTTGTTTTCATTTTTTATTACAAAATCACCATACTGTATTCAACTTAGTCCTGTGCTTTGCTATCATTTTGAGTTAGCTTGAAATAAAGAGAAGATAATTCTGAATCAGACCACAGAACTAAATTTGTACCAATGTAAGGTTCCAAAATTCATGCCTTTCATTTTTTATGCTTATTTGTATCTCCTGCTTCATGTAGTTTACTTGAAATTGTTTTAACAGATTCTCTGATCAGTAAGGCAAAAATCAGATAATCATTTGAGTTTGTGACTAAACTTACTTACCTTCAAACTAGGCTTGAGATAAATCATCATTTTCTAATTATGTCATAATCATAAATCAATCCATCATTTTAATTTATTCCCAGTTTAAATCATGTGTTGAATTATACTCTATTACTGATATAGACCTATAAAGAGTATCTTTTTCTTTTTTTGTAACATAACTTTTAAAATGAAATATAAAGAAAAAATACAATTATATCTCAAGGGATAAAAAAATTCTCAAAACTACTATCTCACCACCAACAGGTCCTGGCCATGTAAAGTCTGCTAAAGCCTCCCTCCCAAATCACGGGTAGATTTCCAGTCCCTTAAGTAGAGTCACATGCTCTGCCTTAGTTTGGAGGTCAAGTACTACAGATAACACGGATAATTGCAGACTCTTTCTTAACTCATCTCAACTAAAATAGCTGTAGTACTTTAGGAAGTAACTTAAATAATCTCCCTCTTTTATTTCCTCTGTCATATTATATGGAACTTTACTATTTGTATATGTTATATTGTTTAGAGATGTGGAATTAGAGGGCTATCATTTTTCCTAAGGAGGTAGAAATGAGACATGGACTTCATAGAAAACTTTTTTGGGAACAATTCTCCAAATTTGCAAACATTTCATACCAGTAAAAACCTGGACAATGTATGATGAAGCACACAACAGTCTTGATCTTAATTCTAAGACTAAATAAGTAAAATTTAGACTGACTTGTCTTTTATAAAAATGATCAGAGAAATTCTTCTCCCAGTCCATGTTCTTCTTCCATTCCCTTCTCCCCTTGTGCATCAAGATTCTCGTGTGTGTTTTTTTTTTTCAGTATTATAATTCATTTATTTTTTATATTACTTTTCAAAAACATATAGCCAGGAGGAGAATGAAATGTGACAATGAGGTGGCTAAATGAGTTGCTTTCTAAACCTGAACTAGAAGTTCAGTCCAGTTCTTGTTGTGGGGAGAGAGACTATAGTTGGTGAGCCTTGAGATCCGTCAATAGAAAAATACAAGAATCAAAAGAAGAGTTTTTCATCACAGCACTCACTTAATCTGAAGGAGAAATAACCTCAAAGAATTACTGAAAAATCCTATCCATACAGACTAGGATACATTGAACTGGATTGCCTGAGTAAAAATGTAGATGGCTCCCTGCCTCTAACAAACCCCAAACTGTTCATTCATTATGGAGCTATAATGCTGCTAAGTCGCTTCAGTCGTGTCCGACTCTGTGTGACCCCATAGATGGCAGCCCACCAGGCTCCCCTGTCCCTGGGATTCTCCAGGCAAGAACACTGGAGTGGGGTTGCCATTTCCTTCTCCAATGCATGAAAGTGAAAGGTGAAAGTGAAGTCACTCAGTCGTGTCTGACTCTTAGCGACCCCATGGACTGCAGCCCACCAGGCTCCTCCGTCCATGGGATTTTCCAGGCAAGAGTACTGGAGTGGGGTGCCATTGCCTTCTCCAGGAGCCATAATGATTTGGTGCCAAATTATATACCAGAAGCAAATATACTACACTCTCAATAGTAACTAATAGAAAGTACCCCCTAGTACTAAGGCAGACCGTCCTCATCATCACATCATGACGATCATCATCATGGTCATCAGCGTCAGCATCAGAAGTGTTAGAGCTGATGGTAGTAACTGTTTAGTGTTAAGGCTGTGATACAAAACCTATAAGCATTAAACAGAAATATCAGAGCCATGCTGTTACCATCTAACAAGTGCTATTCTAAAAGACAAAAACACAGAAATATTTTGCCATTATTGGTGCATGAATTAGTTATGGAGGCAAGAAAAGATGGCTTATAACGGTGGGTAATGCCCACTAGTCCTGTGCTATTTACTCCTGAAGCTGTACCCATTCTCCAGTGGTGATCACGTTTCTCTCTCAGGAACTCATTTGAGACCCAGGAAGGGTAGGGGGTGGGATAAATGAATAGGAAGTAGTAAGTCGATAGAGAAAGAGAAGGGGGAATAAGAATGGAAGGGGGGGAGGCAACTCGAACAACTGGCATCTGTCAGAAATGGGGTGGAGGAAGGAATTTGAATTAAAATCACGTGAGAACTGGGACCATGCTGGCCCCTGATTTCAAGCACAAATACACTTAAGAAGAGCTTTCAGAAATAGAAAGACTACTGTTTCAGCCACCCTACAGTTTTCTCACCTGGGTTTTGTGAGGGCTTTTTTGGTATGTTTTTTGTTTTTTTCCCTCATGACTGGTGAACAGTAACAGTACACGGAAGAAGACTGAGCAGATTTTTTTTTTGTGATTTCAGGAAAAGAGGTTAGTCTGTGGTCTGAAAACAGGAAGCCAGGTTCTAAATGAAGTGCTGTTGTTCATATGGTACCAGGAGCCCTGGTTCCAGACCAGACATCTAATTCCTCACCTGAAATTGAAGAGGTTGGGTTTGTTGAGACATCTACTTCTAAAATTTCATGACTCTAATGTATTGAGCTGTGTGTATTTGAGTTTCCCCATCAATAGCAAAGGCAATGATAATATTGACACAAATTGCAGGGATGCTTTGAAAAGCATAATCATGATGTCTTAACTTTCAGATAAAAGATTATGTGAGGACCCCTTTTACTTTTCCTATACAAGCATATCTTAAACTGTAATTGATCAAGTTATCTGTATAAAAATGAGGACACAAGGAAGGCCTTAAATATCATAGATCAAATGTAAAAAGTCTGGGGGAGAAAAAGAACTTAACCTAATGCTTCAATGTACAAGTTTGAGAGTTTCCTTTGGTTTAAAATTTCACATTAGCATTCTTATAACCCTGAGAAAAATCATGCTTTACTTTGAAAATCAGTGTGCAGTAATATGTTGTAAAATTGTGGATATTTCTAAACCTGCCATAGATTTCTAAACCTCTAATAAGGCCCTCCAGAAAAGTAGCAGCAGAGAACCAGGCTAACTTCCAGTTTATACCAAAGTTGAAATGATAATGTTTAATTCTTGCCATAATTTCATCATCCTAATTTATTGTTTTTTTCACTCTAACATACTCCAGATGTACATCCTACAAACAGTTCTGGTTGAATTACTGGTTTGTGTAATTCAATTTGCATAGTTCAATACATTGGTAATCTCATTTTTTAAATGTTTATAGATTTACACAGTTTATAAGTGGCAATACTTTTAACAGTAAAGTTTTTTTTTTCACCATATTAGTATTCATTTTATTGTGTGTTTTAAAATGTATTCATTTCAAACTTTAAAATATGGTAAATACAGGGACATTTTAACTATTAGATAGAAGATGATAAAAAGAGACATTGAAGAAGATGATGGCTGCTATAAACTAGTTTCTTACTTAGTTTTAATCCTTGGAAAAACAAAAATCTCTGACATTTAGGTCATTCAGTATGAGTTTTAAAGTTGCAGAAAATAATCCTTGAGTTTTTCAGCTATGGAAATGGTTATTATGTTACTCTATGTATCTGTGCTTTCAGAACAGTAAAGTTTTGAAAACTTTATAGTTTAGAACTCAAATCAAGGCAAAGAAATATGAAGTAGGAAAATACAGAATCCCAGATGAGTTTCAAAATCAACTTTTTTCATGTAAAGAAAACTATTAGAAATTATAGTAAACTTTTAATCAAATGTAGACTTTTAAAGCACTATTCAAAATTAAAATAAATCTGGACTATTAACTTTTTTATATAACATGTGTATATGCATATTTCATTATGCAACGATGTATGTTTATGGATTATTATTCAATGCACATAGGTTAACTATAAGCAGGCCAAAGAGTCCTGTGCAAATGCAGAGATCTCTTGGCTTCAATCAGGCTTTTAAGTAAATTGATAGGACCACTCTCAAGTAAATCAGTTTCAATTATCTCCCCTTCTGTGGCTTTGCCCATTCTACCAGAATTGCAGCTGCTAGTGAATCATAGGGAAACAGTTTTAAAAGATTTTTGTCTTACTACAGTTATTTGAGTATCTTTATAAGCTGTGAATTGGACTCACTGATCTAACTAAATATATAACATTGGCAGGATCAAATTTTCAAAATAAAAACACAGAACTACCTGTGTATCCATAAATCCTTGCTGACTAAGTTTCAAACCTATGAAGTAAATGTGAAAAAAAAGAATGTTTCCTTTTGGAAGAATTTAGATCCAGGGTCTGCTCATAAGACTACATATTGAAGAAAGGTCTGAAAAAAGAAACTGATCACATTTTCAAAGACCACTGATACTCTCCCACCAAAATGCATTTTTTTCACTTGGTTTCCAGTACTTATAGTAATGTGGCTAAAGTGGAAGGAAAGCACACTCAAAAATCAAAATTTTGAACTTTTTAATGTAAGATTTTGAATCTTAATCTAACTAGAAAAATGCATCTGATAAAGAATATTAGTTACAATTATTTGATATCTCTAGTAGATTGAAAAATGTGGAGTTTTTTGTGGAAATTAATTTTCTTTTGGTCAAGACCCTAAAGGTGTATTTTAATATCTTTTATAATTGGATATTTATTTCAAAGTAACCACTGATTTCCTTAAAATAGTAGCAAGCTATAATGGTTTAAGTCCTATAAGATCTTTAAAGAATAAATGGAAAATTCTGGATCACTATGAATGACATCAACAGGAAAGTATGTCTAGCAATATTATTTTCAATAGATGATCTAATGCCACAAAGACAACCTTCTAATCCATCAGGCCAAGGATATGAACCCTGAATAAGTTATATCATTTATCAGGCATCCAGATAAAACACACTGTTAAGACTCTGCACAGAGGTTTGCAATAAAGAGCAGGGAACAGCTGAACTTGGATTCTATCTGCTCAGTTGAGAGAATTCTTCACTCTGAAAGTTTAAATAAATGAGTGTTCATACGTTAGATGTCCCAGCTCACAGATGGTCTGGAACGCAAGCTCTAGTTACATCATAAACTCAACTACTGGAAAGGAAGGGGAAAAAACCCTTGGAAAATTTGGTTTATGTCTTTTATTGTTTGTTTATGCAAAACATGTTGACTTAAAATGTTCCTATGTCTATTAGTATGCTAGTGAATATTTAACTGGTTTTTTAGGTGGGGAATGCCTCGGTTTGTAGAGTTTGCAAAATTCTCTTGCTTTGAACAAGTTTGAGCTACCATCAAGGAGAAACTGAATGTAGAGTTGGGAACAGATGTGTAGTAATACCATACTAAAATATTTCTACCATACAGATATAATAGATATACGAAAACATCAAGAGCATTGATAATAGCAAAAAGAAGTATTTAGAAAGTGATATTTCTGAGTATTTATTGCTTTTTTAAAATACAACTTATCTAATTATTAAGTTTATATAATTTAATTTTAATAGTGGCTATATTCACTGACGTTAACTACTAGCTCACAGAATTTCTGGAAATTTATTGACTGACTCTTGTGAGCCAGGACAAGCCTGCTTCAGACACCAGTAGACTTCTCATGAAGTTATCTCATCCCAGAGATCCACAGTACCTTCAGGTGGTCACTCAAAGTCAATGAACTCCTTGAGTGTTACTTATAGAGTAAGAGAGAAAATTTAGGTTTAAAGAAAGTAAAAGTAAGTATGAAGAATAAGAAAAGAGAGTTGAGAGTTGGGCAATTATGTGTGCCTTCTTCTCCTCTTTCCTTTTTGTCCCTTATTTCTCTCTTGTGGTATAAATTTACTGTAAAAATGGATTGTACCAGCTGATTATTGAGGGTAGGTAAGTTCCTCATGGCTCTTGCTATACATCTATTCCTGCAGCAGCTTGAGTGATGATTGTGTTTTGCTAAAAAGGAGTGAATGTTTCTTATGAGTCCAAACAAGTCTGGCCAGAGGTATAGTTTATACCTCTGCTCTTTTTTCCCTTTCTTCTTCGAGACTCCTACTGATGGGCTTCTTGGCTAAGCGTCTTTACTCTTTCTTGTGATTCCAATCTTAATAAACTTTTTGGACTTTTATCAGTGAGATAAAGATCTGAAGAGAATGACCATATCAGTTAGCATGCTTTTTTAGTTGAAAATAGCAGAAAATCAGAAACCAACTAGATTGAAAAATAAAGGGAATTTACTACCTAATATAACTGAAAAGTTCAGAGGTGATTCAATAAATCTTCATCTGGCAGCTCAAGTATGCTATTAAGGACCAGTTTCTTTCTCTGCCTCAGCTCTGATTTCCTTGGGGTAAGTTTCACCTCATGTCTGAATCTATCATTTTATCAAGTACATATCAACAGTTTGCGGGACAGTATGCATCCATGCTTATATGCAGCAGGAAAAGAAAGTATCTTTGGCACAGTGTACACAAAGAAATGTCCTGGTATTTTCTCTCATTGGCCTAGGTCGTCACACACCTGTTCCTGTATCAATCACAAAAGTAGTAATTCCTCTCAAACATACCTCAGAGGACTATTGTAACTCTAAGGGGCCAGAGGGATAGGATTCACTTCGGTCATGTGGTTATTTCAGAAACACTGGTGGAATCAGCTAATATTGGCGGTCATTACGAAGAGGAAAATGAGAGAAAAGTTTTCTCAAATCCTTGTCTTGGAGTCCCCAAATTACACTTATGCCATAGCTTGAAATTTAGAACTTTTAGAAAATAGTAATACGCTATTTCCTTTTTCTAGACTCTTTATTTTCATTTAACTGTTTATAATGGCTCAAACTGGTAACAGAAAAGAGGAGAAAGAGAAAAGCTGCATCCTTGTTTTGGTTTCCTTATGGAAAAACTTCATAGCATTAATTGTAAGGAGAAAGATTCCATTATAGTTAAGTCCCCTGCATATGAACTGTCAGGCTGCAAGCTCTCAAAGATGCCTGTATGCCGGCTCTTGTACTGTACTACGGTACTTTTCAAGGTACTGTATTGTTTTTTGGTAATTATAAATGTTTTTTGGTGAGAGTGTCCTTTATGTATTATTTGTGTGAAATTATTACAGTCTGGTGCTATATGGCTGATTGTGTTAGTTGGGTACCTATGCTAACTTTTTGGACTTTATGAATGCACTCTTTGAACAGAACTCTTTCACATATACAGGACATACTGTACTATATAAAGGCTGTCATCTTTGCATTTTCTAGTGGTTGCCCGGTTTGGGGCATTTTTTAGTTCCTGAAAATGTCCCAGTTGAAAGGTTTTTCAGGAAAAATCTAAATTTGTTTAAAAACATTACTTGTAATATATAATTGTTAAACAGAATGTGTATTCCTATAAGGTTAATTGACAAAAATCTATGGATTTCAATTTTCTGTAATTTTTTTTAATCTTTTCTGTCATGCATTGCTAACTGAATTCTTTCAAGAAGCATTTAAAGGCGATTTCCCCTCCACCCCCTAGTATTGTGAAGTAAAGTGAAAGTAGCTCTGTTCTGTCCAAACTCTTTGCCCCCATGGACTATACAGCCCATGGAATTCACTAGGCCAGAATACTGGAGTGGGTAGCCTTTCCCTTCTCCAGGAGTTCTTCTCAAACCAGGATCAAACCCATGTCTCCCGCATTGCAGGCAGATTCTTTACCAGCTGAGCCACAAGGGAAGCCCAAGAATAAGCCTATCCCTTCTCCAGGGGATCTTCCGGACCCAGGAATTGAACCAGGGTCTCCTGCATTGCAGGCAGAGAATCAACTGAGCTATTCAGTTCATTTCAGTTCAGTCTCTCAGTCGTGTCCGACTCTGCGACCCCATGAATCACAGCACACCAGGCCTCCCTGTCCATCACCAACTCCCGGAGTTTACTCAGACTCATGTCCATCGAGTCGGTGATGCCATCCAGCCATCTCATCCTCTGTCGTCCCCTTCTCCTCCTGCCCCCAATCCCTCCCAGCATCAGGGTCTTTTCAAATGAGTCAACTCTTCACATGAGGTGGCCAAAGTACTGGAATTTCAGCTTCAGCATCAGTCCTTCCAATGAACACCCAGGACTGATCTCCTTTAGGATGGACTGGTTGGATCTCCTTGCAGTCCAAGGGACTCTCAAGAGTCTTCTCCAACACCACAGTTCAAAAGCATCAATTTTTCAGCGCTCAGCTTTCTTCTTCATAGTCCAACTCTCACATCCATACATGACCACTGGAAAAACCATAGCCTTGACTACACAGACCTTTGTTGGTAAAGTAATGTCTCTGCTTTTTAATATGCTATATAGGTTGGTCATAAATTTCATGGCCGCAATCACCATCTGCAATGATTTTGGAGCTCAAAAAAATAAAGTCTGACACTGTTTCCCCATCTATTTCCCATGAAGTGATGGGACCAGATGCCATTAGGGAAGCCCTAATATTGTACCAAATTACTATAAGCAATACTGTGGCTTTTCTATCATTTGTGATCTAAAGGGAATTTATTTTGATTCTGGAATCAAAAAGCTGAAACAGTTCACTCCTGTCACACTTTCTAGAATACTGACGGATATAGACACACCGAAAAATAACCCAGTTCCTCCTTCCCTGTTGCAAGCACACAGTAACAGAAACTCCAAACACTTGCAAATAAAAAGAAGTGAATATTTCTTG
Source organism: Cervus canadensis (assembly GCF_019320065.1). Lineage (NCBI taxonomy): Eukaryota > Metazoa > Chordata > Mammalia > Artiodactyla > Cervidae > Cervus > Cervus canadensis. The sequence continues at coordinate 56,380,577 of NC_057404.1, forward strand.
TATAACTCAGCAGAGCTGGCAAACAAGCCCCAGGAAACTATAAAATAGTCTCATTCACTCTGCTGTTGGCCTTCATTCCTCTTCTATAAGCTACTTCTGCCATCCCCAGGGACTGTAAAGCACAGAATTTTTTTTTCCATCTTAGCAGACAATGCCATTCTGCATTCATTAGGAAGTGCTATGAGAAAATTTTAAATTGAACATGTTAATTAGAATAGACTTAATTTTTTGGAGCAGTTTACAGAAAAATTGAACAGAAATTATAGTACAGTGTTCCTATATATCCTTCTTCTTCCAATATATAGTCTCTTCTATTATTAACATCTTAGTGTATTATGCTAGCTATGATTGATCAATCGATATTTATATAGTATTATTAATTGAAGTCCATAGTGTATGTCAGGGTTCACACTGGGTTATATTGTTCAGTGGGTTTTCGTGAATGCACACTGTCATGTACCTGCCATTATAATATCACACAGAATAGTCTCACTGCCCTAGAAGTCCTTTGTGCTCAACATCTTCATCTGCACTCCTCCCCACAGGCAGTTGACAACCACTGACTGATTCTTTTCCTTTCTTACAAAGTTGTGTCTTTTTCCAGAATGTCATATAGTTGAAGTCACACAGTAAGCCATTACATACTGGCTTCTTTCACTTAGCAATATACATTTAAGGATCCTTCATGTCTTTTCATGGCTTGATAGCTCTTAATTAAACTTTTGATTTTGAGATAGAAGTTTACCTCCAGCTGTAAGAATGAATAGGCTTCCCAGGTGGCTCAGTGGTAAAGAATCTGCCTGCCAATGCAGGGGACAAGAGTTTGATTCCTGCATCAGGAAGATTCACTGGAGAAGGGAATGGCTACCCAATCCAGTATTCTTGCCTGGAGAATTCCATGGACACAGGAGCCTGACAGGCTATAGTCCATGAGGTGACAAAGAGTTGGATACAACTGAGCTGAGTGACTGAGTACAGAGGTGTGTAAGAATACAGAGCAAACCCAGTATGTTTTCCCAGTTTCCCCCAATATCAAAATCTTCAAAACTATGGTACAATATCACAATGAGAATATTGACATTCATGCAGTCCAGAGACTCCTATCAATCAGTAATCTACCTCCTATATATATATATATATTTTCATTTTAAGATGCTGTAAAATGCAATCATACAGTATGCAACCTTTGAGGATTAGCTTTTTTTCACTCAGTGTAGTTCCCTGGAGGTAGATCCAGCTGTATGTTTCAATTGTTTGTTTGCTTTTGTTGCTGAGTACCATGCTATGGATGGATCATAGTGTTTTTAACCATTTGTTGTTGTTTAGTAGCTAAGTTGTGTCCAATTCTCTTGAGACCCTATGGACTGTAGTCCACCAGGTTCCTCTGTCCATGGGATTTCCCAGCAAGAATACTGGAATGGGTTGCCATTTGCTTTTCCAGGGACTCTTTCCAACCCAGAGATTGAATCCACATCTCTTGCATTGTAGGAGGATTCTTTACTTGGGAAGCCCCTTTTAACCATCACTCATTAAAGTACATCTGATTCTTTTCTTATATTAAGAATAAAGCTGTGAACATTTGTGTATAGGTTTTTGTGTGAATATAAAACTTTCATTTCACTAGGATAAATGCTCAGTATTGCTGATATGCTCTATTTTCAATTTCACTTAGTTCAATGAATTTTTTATTTCCTTTGAGACTTCTTTGACCCACAGATTGTTTAGAAGTATTTTGTTGTTGTTTCCAAATATTTGGAGATTTTCTTGTAATCTTTCTGTTACTGATTTGTAGTGTGATTCCATTTTGATCAAAGATCATACTGGGTATAATTTTCACTCTTTTGAATTTGTCGAAGCTTATTTTATGGTGCAGGAAATGGTCTATCTTGGAGTATACTCTATGTGCACCTGGAAAGAATGTGTTTTGCTGTTCAGTAGAGTATTTTACAAACATTTACATCCTACTGGTTGATGGTGTCGTTGACTTCTTTTATGTCCTTGCTCATTTTCTGTTTGTTGAGAAAGGGATGTTGATGTCTCCAACTATAACTGTGGATTTATCTATTTCTCCTTTTAGTTTTATTAATTTTTGCTCCATTTCCAGCTCTGTTTTCTGATGAATACACATTTAGGAGTTTTAGGTCTTCTTGGTGGACCGACACTTTAATCATTATATAACATTCTCCCTCTCTGGTTATTTCCTTTGTTCTGAAGTCCACTTTATCTGATATTAATACAGCCACTTCTACTTCCCACTGATTAAGGTTTGTTTGATATCTTTTTCTATCCTGTTACTTTCAACTTGCCTATATTGCTCAAGGTACTTATTTTTGAAGTGGGTTTCTTCTAGACAATTAATATTTGGGTCATGTTTTTAAATCCAATCACTAGTCTCTATCCTCTAATTAGTATACTTTTAGCATTTATATTTAATGTAATTATTGATGTAGTAGACCTTAAGTCTATCATTTTAGTTTTTGCTTTCTGTTTGTTGTCTGTTTTTCATTTCTGTTTCCTTTTTCTTAGTTTCCTATGGGGTTTCTTGCCTATTTTTCAGAATTCAATTTTTATTTATCTCTAGTTTTTCAAGTATATATGTATAGTTTTTAGTAGTTGTTCTATTACATTATATATGTTTAATTTATCAAAGTCTACTGATGTTGTCATTTTATCAGTTTAAGTACAGAAAACCTACCTACCTTTATGTCTATTTACCTCTCCCTGTTTATAACTGCTACTATTTATAATATAACTGTTACCTATTTTCTACATACATTTATAATTATATCTGAGAGGTTTATAATTTTTGCTTCTATAAGCAAACATAACTTAGAAAACTCAAGAGGGAAAGGAAAACTTATTGTATTTATCCACATTTTTGCTTACTGTAATATTTTCCTGTTCTTGATGTTTAAAGGTTCCTTATTTTGTTTCCATCTTGTTTAAAGAACTTCATTTAGTTATTTGCTATGGTCCGAATATTTGTGTCCCCCCCAGAATTCATATATTGAAATCCTAATGCCCCTGATGGTATTGGGAGATGAGGCCTTTGGGAGGTGATTAGGCCATGAGAGTGGGGTCTTCATGAATGATATTAACATCTTTACAAAAGAAGCCCAAGAGAGCTACCATGTCTCTTCCACTGCATGAAAACAAAGTGAGAAGTAGGCAGTCTGCAACTCAGAAGAATGACTTCAACTGAACCAACTATGCCAGAACCCATATCTCACACTTACAGCCTCCAGATCTATAAGAAATATATTTCTGCTGTTTATAAGTCACCAGTCTTGGATGTTTTGTTATAATTAGCATGACTCATTCTTTTAGGGTAGGTCTTCAGGAAGAATAATCTCCTACTTTTCCTTCATCTGAAGATGTCTCAAATGCCCCTTTATTTCTAAAGAATGTCTTCGCTGGGCATCAGATTCTGGGTTGACGTTTCTTTTCTTTCAGCATTTTTGTGCCACTTCCTTCTGGTCTTCATGGTTTCTGATGAGAAATCTACTGTCATTCTCATTTTTTTCTCCCTATAGGTAAGTTGTCATTTTTCTCTGGCTGCTTTCAAGATTTTCCCTTTGTCTTTATTTTTTAGAAGTTTATCATATGTCTTGTTGTAGAGTTCTATAGGTTTATCTTTCATAGACAACTTTTTGCTTCCTGAATCTGTAGGTTTATGTCTCTTGCCAAATTTGGGAAGTTTTCAGCCATTATTTCTTTGTGTACTTTTCCAGCCCCACACACCTCCTCCCCTTCTGGGACTTCAGTGATACAAATGCTGTATCTTTTGTTGTAGTCACACTGATCCCTAAGGCTTTCTTTACCTTTTTTCTTATTTTTTTTCTCTTTTGTTCTTGTTGGGTAATTTCCATTACTCTGTCTCCCAGTTCACTGATTCTTGGCCTTTATCCCCTCCATTCTGCAACTGAATCCATCCACCAAACTTTTTATTTGGGGTATTTTTTTCAGTTCTGAAGTTTCCATTTGGGTCTTTATAACTTTTATTTCAGTCATGATTTTTTTCCCCTTTGCTAAAGTTTTCTAAAATTTTCCATTTGCTTCCAGAAACTTTGTAATTGCTCTTTGAAGTGTTTTTTATCATGGCCACTTTAAAATCTTTGTTATATAATTTTAATATCTCAGTCTTCTCATGCTGGCATTGGTCTTTTTTCCCATTTAGTTTGAGATCTTCTTGTTTCTATGACAAATGAGTTTTTTATTTGAGTCTGCACATTTTCATATTATATTTTAAGAATCTTGCTCTTATTTAAGCCTTCAATTTTATCTATATTTGTCTGACATTGCTTCAGGACAGGAAGGAGAGTGCCACCTCATTCATCACTGCCAGGCAGAAATAAGAAGTCACAGTTTCAGTTGGCTCATATTGAAACTTGACATCACTTAGTTACTACTAGGAGGTGGTGGGAGTTCAGAATCCCCACCTAGTCTCTACTGACTCTGCAGGGACTGAAGGTTGTTACTGGCTAACAGGGACGAAAGTCCCAGCTTCCTCCTTGGCCTCTCAGATACCACCCTTATATAAGGGTGCACTGGGGCACCTCGTTATAGCTTTGCCAGGGTAAAATCCTGGGCTCTACACTTGAAATTTGTTGGTATGGGTGAGGCTAGTTTTTTTCTGTGGCATTTGGCTAAAGTAGAGTAGCTATTGTCTAAAAGTTTCTTGTCTTTATAGGTTGCTCCTTTCTGGTCTTGACTAGTGAGAACAATCTTTTACTGTAGGTTTTTGGCTGCACCTGTTGCACGTTTCTCAGTTAAAAGCATTTTCAGCTCCAAGTCTGGGATATGTGGGGTCAAAAGAAACCCAAAGAATTAGTACCGTGTTGTTCCTTGGTCCTGAGGTCCCTAGCTGGTCTGCCTTCTTCCCTCCAACTTTTAGTCTTCTTATGTTTATTTTATACTAATGTCCAGGATTTTTAGTTTTACTTAGTAAACGTACAGGGAAAAGTATATCTAGTCTGTCTTCACAGAAACAGAAGTCTTGATGTCACAATTTTTATAATTAGCAGAGCTCCTCTTCAGTTAACATCAAAATATATAAGCAAAGTGATTTCTTCAAAGCAAAATGGGGAGAAAATTTATAAGCAATTTTATTATTTTATCCCTAAAGACCTCAAAAAGCCTAATTATTAGGGTTAATTTGTAACATCAGAAAATGTTGTCCCAATCTTCCAGAATATTTATTTTACGAATGGTCCAATTTTTTTTCCTCTGCATTTAACAGCAGTTCATAGTGGCAAAAGAACTCTGTGTGTTACCAAAAAAAGCATTTCTGATTAAAGGAGCAAATGGAGGAGTTTTCTTTCTTTGGAATTTCAGAAAAGTCCTTCAGTACTAGAAATAGAAAATAATAGTTGTTTACTGAACATCTCCTCTATTTAAGGCATGGAGGACACAAAGACAAAAACATAAAGAAAATGCAAATCACAGAATAAGTAAAATGGAATCAAGTAATATTGATTCCATGCTATGGGAATACAGAAAAGGCATAAATAATTATGCATAGAAATTTTAGAGAAGGAATTGACAGAAATGGCACATAAACTGGATTGAGAAGGATTATTCAATACTTACCACCTACCTACTTTATGTTAGGCTCCTTGATGCAAGATACAGAATTAATAGTATTCTGACAGAGAAATGGGTGGCATGAGTCAAGGCATAAGCATTCTTGTAATGGACACAGTTCAAACTGATACATAAAAATGCTGGGAGTCAAACAGAGCTTATGAACAGAACAATGAGTGGTATTGTTTGATATGTCACTAAATAAGGAAAGAATAAATTAATAGTGTCATTAAACTTCACTCACTCTTTTATGTGCCAGGTATGATACGAAACATTTTATTTAATCCTTACATAAAACCTATGCAGTGGGTATTATTATTATTAGTCCCACTTTAGTGATAAGAAAACTGAGGTTTACAAAAAAATAAGCAACATACCTACGATCATACAGTTAGAAAGTAGTAGAGCCAGAATTTAACCCAAGGTAGTCTGAGTAAAGAGCCTGTATTTTAGTTACTATACTAGCATATTGTTGTTGTTTAGTTACCAAGTTGTGTTGGTTCTTTTGTGACCCCATGGACTGTAGCCTGTCAGGCTCTTCTGTCCATGGGATTTCCCAGGCAGAAATACTGGAGTGGGTTGCCATTTCCTTCTCCAGGGGGTCTTTCCTACACAGGGATGGAACCAGTGTCTCCTGCATTGGCAGGCAGATTCTTTACTATTGATCCACCAGGGATGCCTATTCTAACATATAGCAGATAGTAAATTATGAAATTTAGCAGAGCATTTAAAAATGCTTATCTTAGGGTTTTTCACGCACATGAATATTGTTTTACAGATGTAGATGTCATGCACCTGGGCAAAAAAGTCAGCATCCCCAGAGACATCATGTTGGAAGAATTATCCCATCTCAGTAACCGTGGTGCCAGACTATTTAAGATGCGACAAAGAAGATCTGACAAATATACATTTGAAAATTTCCAGTATGAATCTAAAGCACAAATAAATGTAGGTATAACTTGATAATACAGTTATCTAAATAAATGGGAAGCATTTCTAAACTTATATGTATTATTAAATTCCCAAACAAGTATTTTACAAATTTTCTTTTCATTGATTCTGTTATACTGTTTTTCATAATAATGAATAATTTAGGTGGATAAATGATTATGCCTGATATGAGTATCTTTTTAGTTCAGTAGAGACAGTGCATGTTTGTAGATTTGGCACTGAAGAACTGGTCTGTTCTGCTAAGAGGAGGGAGAGGGAGTGGAGACTGGTGGAACTAAAAGTTTCCATATCTTATCACCACTGGTTAAATGTTTGGGATGGAAACAATTCCAAAGCACACAGTGCTCCATAAAGTAAGTATAAGCATTTTATTGGCTGAAAACATCCTGGCATTGAAACATGCCTGGGAACTAGACACAGTTGATCTCCTTTCAAAGTATTCATTCCATGTTGTATAGAGAAGTCTGGTACTCACTGACAACAAAATCAATGTGGATAAAACTCTTTGGACAAAAGTTTCCATCACCCAAAAGTTAAAACAAACAAACTTATTAAATTATATTTCACATGTTGCATGAACACCATATTCTTTTAAATTGTCATTCAGAAAGATTTTAGAGGAAAAAGTTCAGAATTGAAAAACGATTAGCTTTGGGAAAATATTTTAAAAATAAAATACTAGTATGAAGAATCAAAAAGGAATAGTGCACTATAGGAGATGGTGGAGACTACAACAATATAAGTTTTTTTTTTCTTTTTAAACTAAGGGTTTCTTTCTATAGCTATGAAAAGTTCACAAGTTTACTCATGAATTTAAACCTGAAACCTTTCCCACTGCCATCACTAGTAAGCTGTTTCGAATGGACAGCTAAATTCTTTATAGCAAACAGACTGGTCTTTTATCATAAAACACGCTACAGAACTAACATTTGCACTCACAAACACTAAAATTTTACTCACTCTTGAAATTTCTATTTCCCTTGTTATGATTCTGCTTAACAATAAATGGTTAGAGAACATCTTAAATAGTTTGTTTTTCACATTAATGTGCATCTTTAAACATCCATGAATTGAATCTAGCTATAATTATGAATTCAGTTAGACATCAAATTTTACTCAACCATAGTATTTACACTTAATGAAGGATGATTTTCACTTGAAGTCATGGATAAATTTCATGGTATCCTATGGTATCCTATAATTACGCTCAGTATCCTCTTATCAGAATATGTCTGCAGCTAACACAGTATGAACCTAAAATAACCTCTAGCTCATCTGATGGATAATGACAATAGAGAGGTAGCTCTGAAGAAGAATATGAAATATAGTGTCTTAATGGAAATTCTTTGAAAAGTCATCTACAAGTCTAGACATCTAAATAAATCCAGTTTTCATAACTAGTATTTATATCTCTAAGTATAATGCTTTAATTACAATTCTGAAGGAAGGTGTAAGATTTAAAATGTCCATTAGAATACAACATATTTTCTCAACACTAGTATTCCAAATTATTGACAATAATCTTATATACCTGTGGTCAAACATTCTGGTCATAGGTAAAATATATAAGAATATGCCTTAATACTTTTCCAGCACTCCTAGAAGATTGAGAACTAAATAGTCCCAAACAGCTGTACTGAAATATTTGAACATATACTGAATATACAGAAACAATTAAATGCTAATAAGTAGCATAAAATAATAACAATATATGGAATGAAGTCACATGTCACTGAGTTACACAATATACTCTGAGTCTGATGAAATTTGCTCTCTTCTTTAGAAATTAGGAAAGTAGTATTTAAGGAAGAACACATATTGATTTGGCTTAAGCAACACCATAATAAAGGAGATTGAAATCCAGCTCTCTGAATTCTAGAGTTCTTGACACTGACACTTGTCAAGGTATAATTAAAAGAAACTCTGGCCTGGGAACTGGAAGACCAACGTTCAGTCCTGGCAATCCCACAAACTGTGTAATCGGGAGTCAATTTAAAACTTTCTTTGCCTTTCTGGTCCTGTTTTCTCATTTATAAAATACAGGGTTGACACAAATGGTTTTGTAAGGTGCCTCTGGCTTTAAAGATCTGTGTTCACTGATCTTAAGTTTATAAATGACCTGCATAATAAATCACTGAGCTACATTATATGATGACACATTTGCTTTTATCAATTCTTTAGACTGCAACTTTAAGCAAGCATTGACAATATGACAGAAATTTAGAGGATATTAGGTTTGGGTCTATTTCCATTCATTTATTTATACTTTCGGCAGAAATTTATTGATTGCCTACTGTGTTCTAGAAACTATGCTTGGATTTCAAAGATAAATTAATACAGCCCTTGTCTAGTGATGGAGGGACAAAATAACACTGAAAAATAGAAAGCAATGATTTACTTAAAATCTAGTTCTTGAATCATCTTTACATGATTTATATCACATTACTGTTATTGACTACATTTTCTGAAATAATCTTTTACTGGTTCCCTTGAGCTTTATATAGTCAAAATAATGATTTAACTTACATTTATGCATTTCTTATAATTTCAGGGTATCATTAAATAAATATATAAACCAACTCTTTGGTAATCAATGCCATCTATTAAAATATTAAGTATAATTACAAAAAATAAGCACAGCTTTTGGCTTATTTTCTTGCTGAGAAACTAGTAAATTCAAGCCACACAAACCTTATGATACAAATAACAACAGAGAGTATGCATTTTTAAAATAAAATGAAGATACACTGCTTGCTACACATGCCAATTTTAAAGTCCTAGTTCATGAACTGATCAACTTCTTACACATACACATACAAAAAGGGATGAAGAAAATAAGCATACCAGAGAAATAAAAGAATGATTCATCATAATTAAAATTCCTTTCTATAAGTTACTACAAAAGGATATTATCCAAAACAATCCACGGACTTCGCTGGTGGCACAGTGGATAAGAACCTGCCTGCCAAGGCAGGAGACATAGGTCCAATCCCTGGTCTGGGGAGATTCCACATCCTGTGGAGCAGCTAAGCCTGCGAGCAGCAACCACTAAGCCTGTGTGCTGAGCTACTGGAGCCCCCAGCCCAGAGCCCGTGCTCTGCTGCAAGAGATGCCACCAACACGAGAAGCCACACACAGCAACAAACAGCAGCTGCCCCCCCCCAGCTCTGCCCCACCACTTGCCACCACTAGAGAAAGCCCACGCAGAAGCAATGAAGAGCAGTCAAAAAGAAAAAGAAAAGAATCTGCCTTCCAATGCAGGAGACTTGGGTTCAATCCCTGGTCAAGGAACTAAGAAAAAAAAAAAAATCCACAGTTTATAGTTAAAACTACATGTTTGCAGTAACTAAGCACTTTTAAAATTCCTTAGAGGCACTCCCTGATGGCCCAGTGGTTAAGACTTCACCTTCCAGTGCAAGGGGCATGGGTTCCATATCGGGGAGCTAAGACCCCACATGCTTCATGGTCAAAAAACCAGAACATAAACAACAGAAGCAATATTGTAACAAATTCAATAAAGACTTAAAAAAATCTTTAGAAGTCTCATATAATATTGGAAAAAGGGGAATTATACCATAAAAAGTAATTCTGAAATAAGACGTAACTAAATACACTGAGGTTCAAAAAACATATATATTTTGTTCAAAAATAACATTATAAACATTATTTAAGGCTATCATAACTAAAATAAGTCACTACCCAACTATTATAAGACTTTGCTTGTATACTTAACAACGACAAACAGAGGTACTGGGTGTCTCCTGATAATTAATGACTAGCTACAAAGAGTTTATTTTCCTGTCTATAAAGGAGGTTAGTATTAGAATTTTTAAATTAATGTAGGTAGAATGATTTATAAGTTTAGGTGAAACTCATTTCATGGACAGTAACTTAGAAAAAGTAATTTTAATGCATGATACAAGTAAACTTTCTATATTTATCTCAACTGGCTTTTATTTATAATTAAAGTTAGCAAGGATTTTTTTTTCTAAGAAGTGGTGAAGGTTCAGAAGTGAAAAAAGTTATTAATCAAGTCAATTAAATTGAACACTTAAGATAATGGCTAAATTCAAAACACTAAAAACTGATGTATTTGAGTATAGCACTATCTACCTTTAGAAATTGTTTCTTTTTGCCTATTGAATACAATGCAAACTCACATGGCCAGTAATCAAGACCCATACTCATCTAGCTGCCTCTCATGCCCTCCTTCCTGTCTCCACAAGTCAGCTTGCAACTACTAACATCGCCCTGCTCATGTCCACAGAAACTTTACCAGGATGCTGCCTAGAATAAGGTGAATGTAAAAGGCACCTGGAGAGTGTCTGTGGGTGGGTGAAGGCTGAAAATGGGATAAACTTTATTTTCTTCATAATTTTGTCAGGTGAGGCCTTAATTTATGATCTTTAGTTATTGTAAGCATTTGGATTTTAGTATGAAATAATCACATTTCTATAAAGCTAAATAATTATTAAATTGCAAAAGTGTACTTTACCTTTTCATCTTATAAATAAATACAGAAATAAAAAAATATTTTAAAATATGTTTGGCTTATGTCACACAGAAAAAGACTCAAAAATTGGTGTTTATTTGCTATGGCCTTCAGTAAATTTTTCTTTACAAAGTTAAAAGATGATTTGACCTTATGCAATTAAATAGATTGACTTCTTTTAAAAAATATGTATCTCTCATGTATAATTAAAATAATATTTTATTATAGAGGTAAATCTTAGCTATACTTCTGAGGATATAACCTATTACAATGTCTGTTCTTCTCTGTTAAAAACCAATTGACTGTTTTGAAAGGGCTATATTGCCATAAAATAAATCCTAATTTATAACAGTAAAGCAAATTCACCTAAAACTTTAGACAAATGCTCTTTTAAATATTCTATTTTCTAGAAACACCAAATTCTTCCTTCTATATAAGTTTATGCAGCTTAAAGTGAAAATATTTTTCTGTTATACATGACTAATGTCCAAATTTCAGACTAATCTTTAAAATAAGTCATATTAAAGAATATAATTAAATCCCAAGTATAAGCAAACTAATAATGTAACAATGACTAAGTTGTATGTTTGGCAAGTATGCTATATGATATTAAATCAGTAAAGACTTACAAATTAAATAGATTTATCTTATGGATATATTGTGAATAGTAAATTAGATAACTGATATGAAGCCCTGGACACAGTGCCTGGCACATAGTAAGGCTTAATTAATTATTATTAAGTAGATCACCACCATAAAACAGAATTTAGATTGATATCAGTAAAATTGCTCATTCAATTGCTCAACTGGATACCATATAAATTATTGAGACAGTATGTAATGATGAATTGGCATTATATTTAAATTGCAAGTATACAAATGGAGTTTTGCACATGTGATATGTCCTATTAGTGTATATTTTTGAGTTTTCAGTTGAGTTTACTTTTGGTCAAATACAGCACAATATTGCCATGCAGAATGAGAAACTGGACGGAAGCAACTTGGAAAGTGGTTCACAGCAAGCACCATTTACTCCTCCTAACACTCCGGATCCACGAAGTCCCCCAAATCCAGAAAACATTGCACCAGGTAACTAATCCCCTTACAAACAGAATAATAAAACTGCTGTGCACATAAATATATGACTCAAGTCACTTGGATTCTTTAGTAAATGGTGTCTGAATGATACAGCTTTTCACATTATGTACCTATTTTGTAGATAAGTTCAGGACAAATGTAAAGATTATACCTAGAGGAGTTTAGTAACACATTTACAGGAGTCTTATGTTCTTTCAGATGGCCCATAGCTTTTGTTGGCAATCGTCTATTATACTAAAAATTAAGTTTGTTTGTAATTATATTGAAATCCTATTTGTATAGAACTGTGTAGTTTATGAAATACTATTATATGTATTTATCTTCTTTAATTTAATAATAATTATGACACTTATTATAATCCTCACTTTACAAATTAAGAACTTGAGGTTGTGAATAGCTAGAAGCCAACACTGACTGATTAAGAATTAAATCCAGCTCTGATACCAAATTCACAGATGTATCATGTGAGTGACCCTGTGGAGACTGCTTTTGTTATTTTCTGCTCTTTTATAAGGCTTTAAATGCAATCCTCTAATACTGTATATCTGTTTATTATCTTTAAAAATAAGTAAAGTGAAAGTGAAGTTGCTCAGTCATGTCTGACTCTTTGCGACCCCATGGAATATACATACAATCCATGGAATTCTCCAGGCCAGAATCCTGGAGTGGGTAGCCTTTTCCTTCTCCAGGGGATCTTCCCAATTCAGGGATCGAACTGGGGTCTCCTGCATTGCAGGTGGATTCTTTACCAACTGAGCTATGAGGGAAGTCCAAAAAATAAGTAAATGTTTATTCAAACCAGTACATGCTATTTGAAGTATTGTTAGATTTTGAAATGTTAAATCAGAAAAATTATCTGCTCTACTTAGACAATATCTTTCCAAAATAATTTAAAGCAAGTACCTTTAAGTTTTTCCTCAAGAAAATTATAATAAAATTGCAATAAAATTCTCAAATAGCTTTCAAATAGCTTTTTTTTCTTTTTTTAATGACAGAAGAGCAGGCAACAGGTTCTGCACATACAACATTAAGCTCATGTGGCAAAAACAAAAAGAATCTGATGGATCTGGGTTCAACCTGTGATCTCCTCTTTTTTTTTTTGGTTAATATGACTTTTAATATGACTGTATACATGGACAACTGAAAATAGGAAAAAAAACTCCAAATTAATGGTTCAACATACTACAGCTGTTACTAAAGACAGTATGCTGGGATTTTAAGAAAATACTCCAGTAAATGAACCATCCTTAAATGAATTTAAATTCATCAAGCCCTCTTTTAATAAAAACACACTGTAATGGCAGAACTTTATCCTTTTTTTCAACACTCCATAATAAAAACAGGAGTTCCCTCAGTTTTCTCCCTCCTTTAGTATTTAGTTGCTAGTAGTCTCTCAAATGGTAAAATTAAGTGAATTTATATTATCAAATGAAAGTGAAAGTTTGTACAGCCAAGCTCAGAAGCAAAAGTGAAGAAGGACGAAGGGTAAAAGCTGATGGATGTCATGCAGAACAGGGACCTTCATGGCAGTGTCCTGGGTACCAAACACAGTCAACATTCCATCATTTTTTCATTGCTCTTAAATGAGCAAAATAAAATTATTCTTTTTATTTAAAGAAATAATAAATCTTTATCCTGTCCCCCCATAATTTGTGATCAGGTAAGGCAAAATAAGTCCCATCACCACTGCGGACAGCAGCAATAAAGCTGCTGGATCTTTCATCCATGCCCACTTTACTACTGTGCTGAGAATGAAAATAAATCTCTGAGTCTGTTTCTTCAATCTGTAAAATAAAGAAAATAAATCTCACTGCACATGGTTGTTGTGAAAATTAAATGTGAGAATGTGAGTATAGTCCTTAATATACAATAAAATAGTGAGTTAAAATTCATCCTTTCCTTACCCATCTTTATATACTTAATACATAATAGAGTATATGTATTTCCTTTAAGCTCCAACCACTATACTGCAACCTTCTGCTACCTAATGTGTGGAATGATAAGGTTTTTTAATAGGAAAGGGAAGACATATAGAAAAGTTTATGTTGATTCAATCTGGTACTTCCATTACTAAGTTAAAATTTTTATTACGAATCAATAACCATTGATTACTATGAATCAATGGTGTGATCACTTACCTAGAGCCAGGCATCCTGGAGTGTGAAGTCAAGTGGGCATTAGGAAGCATCACTATGATCAAAGCTACTAGAGGTGATGGAATTTCAGCTGACCTATTTCAAATTCTAAAAGATGAAGCAGTTAGGTGCTGCACTCAATATGCCAGCAAATTTGGAAAACTCAGCAGTGGCTACAGGGTTGGAAAAGGTCAGTTTTCGTTCCATTCCCAAAAAAAGGTAATGCCAAAGAATGTTCAAACTCCCGCACAATTGCACATTTTACATGCTAGCCAAGTAATGCTCAAATTATTCAAGCTCAGCTTCAACAGTACATAAACCAAGAACTTCCAGATGGTCAAGTTGGATTTAGAAAAGGCAGAGGAACCAGAGATCAAATTGCCAACATTTGCTGGATCATAGAAAAAACAAGAGAATTCTAGAAAAACATCTACTTCTGCTCCATTGACTACTCTAAAGCCTTTGACTGTGTGGATCACAACAAACTGTGTAAGATTCTCAAAGAGATGGTAATACCAGATCCCCTTACCTGCCTCCTGAGAAATCTGTATGATGGTCAAGAAGCAACAGTTAGAAATGGACACGGAACAACAGACTGGTTCCAAATTGGGAAGGGAGTACATCAAGGCTGTATACTGTCACTCTGCCTATTTAACTTCTAGGCAGAGTACATCATGCAAAATGCCAGGCTGGATGAAGCACAAGCCGGAATTAAGATTGCCGGGATAAATATCAATAACCTCTGATATGCAGATAACATAACCCTCATGGCAGAAAGCGAAGAGGAACTAAACAGCCTCCTGGTGAAGGTGAAAGAGAAGAGTGAAAAAGCTGGCTTAAAACTCAACATTAAAAATCTAAGATCATGGCATCCGGTCCCATCACTTCATGTCAAATAAAAGGGGAAACAGTGGAAACAGTTGGCTGAGTTTATTTTCTTGGGCTCCAAAATCATTGCAGATGGTGAAAATGACTGCAGCCATGGAATTAAAAGATGCTTACTCCTTGAAAGAAAAGTTATGACCAACCTAGACAGCATATTAAAAAACAGAGACATTACTTTGCTGACAAAGGTCCATCTAGTCAAGGCTATCGCTTTTTCAATAGTCATGTATGGATGTGAGAGTTGGACCATAAAGAAGGCTGGGCGCTGAAGAATTGATGCTTTTGAACTGTTTTGTTGAAGACTCTTGAGAGTCCCTTGGACTGCAAGGAGATCCAGCCGGTCCATCCTCAAGGAAATCAGTCCTGAATATTCCCTGGAAGGACTGATGCTGAAGCTGAATCTCCAATACCTTGGCCACCTGATGCAAAGGACTGACTCACTGCAAAAGACCCTGATGCTGGGAAAGACTGAAGGCAGGAGGAGAAGGGGATGACAGAGGATGAGATGGTTGGATGGCATCACCAACTTGATGGACATGATGAGCAAGCTCCAGGAGCTGGTGATGGACAGGGAAGCCTGGCGTGCTGCAGTCCGTGGGGTCACAAAGAGTCGGACATGACTAAGCAACTAAACTGATTATAAACTATGAAATTTCAAAAAGAATAAAAAAATTCTACCCTCAAGGAATTCATAGACAGGGACACAGGACAAATGTCCATGCTATATTTGTAGTCTCATTTTCTCTCTGCCATACAAACTTCAATATCATATGTATATTTCATTTACTATCAGGAACAATCTATGTGTATTTATGCATAAACACATACATATATACAAATATATATATATACACATATGTATATATATATATAGAGAGAGAGAGAGAGAGAAAGAGAGGAATTTTGGAAGTATAAATTCATATAGCTACTTAAAGTTTAAATATTCAATTATTAAATATTAGGGCATGCCTGTAATATAGACTAAGAAAAGGGAGAGTTTCAAGGTTATCAGATGGCTTGTAATGAAGCAAGAGTAAGGGTCCTTCCTTCTTGGTTGATGAGTTTAAAAGTACAACAAATTCAGAGTACAAACTATAGATTATTTGAATTTAGCAAAGGTTACTGTGAAAGCCCAGGCAAGAAATGCACAGGGCCTGAACCAGGTATGGAAATGAGAAGGAAAAAGAGAATTTGCTAGAACAGTTACTTACCAGTGTTCTGTTTGTAAATCACTTGTATTAAATGTGTAAGCCGTATCTGAGACGTCTTGTCTCTGGAGGGAAGAATTCATTATCAACATTTTAAGTAGGTGCCCATGGTGATTCAGAAACTGCAAAGTTGAGAAGCTTATTTAAGAAATCCTTAAGTATAGCTGGTAATACTTAGTGATTTGTTGTGGGAATGAAAGATTGTTTAGGACAGTGCTTCTGTCTTAGACATCTAAGAATAGTGATAACATTTGCTAAGATGATCAACATACAGAAAGAAGCAGAATATATCAGAAAACGGCTGCATGTAGGTCTAAACGGATTATAAAGGGTGTCAGGGGAGTAGTAATTTGGATGAATGTAATAGGTGGCTGAATAGAAGGGCATCAAGATAAAAAACAAACCTTGGAATCATCAATATGTTCAGCTCAGTTCAGTCGCTCAGTCATGTCTGACTCTGCAATCCCATGAATCGCAGCACGCCAGGCCTCCCTGTCCATCACCAACTCCCGGAGTTTACTCAAACCCATGTCCATTAAGTCAGTGATGTCATCCAACCATCTCATCCTCTGTCGTCCCCTTCTCCTCCTGCCCACAATCCCTCCCAGCATCAGGGTCTTTTCCAATGAGTCAGCTCTTTGCATGAGGTGGCCAAAGTATTGGAGTTTCAGCTTCAGCATCAGTCCTTCCAGTGAACACCCAGGACTGATCTCCCTTAGGATGGATTGGTTGGATCTCTTTGTATCACAATTAAAGCCAAATATATAAGTTAAACTTCCTAAGCAGAGTAAAGCAGCCTACTGAAGAGACTGCCAGTTGATACTGGAGACAGTCAGAAGAAAATTAAATTACTACAAACAAATAGCTGCCTATTGGTGGAATTATCAAGAGTTTTTGGAAAAGAGAAACTAATTTTTAGTGTATAGAAAGGACAGGCATGGTTTAACACAATAAAATAGAAAACATTTTAAAGAAGGAAAAGAGCACCACAGAAACCTAAAAGTAGGAGTGACTGCATAGTAGAGGTTTTGATATGGTAGAAGAGAGAATTATTTAAAAGATATAACTAGGCAGTAAGGTAGCATAGCTGTAAAGTAAACAGTTCTGCCTTTGAAGACCTGAAGAATGTCACTTAATGTATGTGAAAATGGTTTCACATTCATGCCAGGAATTGTGTGATTTTTAAATGATACTTAGAGAAGAATAAATTGCAGAGCTAAGACTGGAAGCAGAAAAGTCAGGCTAGAAATCCTCAGGAACGAAGTAAACAAAGGATAGACACATCAGGGAATAAGAAGGGCCTGACGAAGACAGTGCAGAGAAGCTACTTCACCATTTTGAAGCTTGAACATTCTATAGGCCACTCAGCAATTTCAGGCTTCCCTGATGGCTCAGAAGATAACGAATCCATCTGCAATGTGAGAGATCTGGGTTTGATCCCTGGGTTGGGAAGATTCCCCTGGAGAAGGGAATGGCTACCCACTCCAGTATTCTTGAGACTTCCCTGACAGTCTAGTGGTTAAGACTCTGCACTTCCAAAGCAGCAGGTGCTGGTTTGATCCCTGGTCAGGGACTATGATCCCACATGCAAGGACAAAAAAAAAATTTGGGCTTCCCAGGTGGCACTAGCGGTAAAAAAAAAAACAACTGCCTGCCAATGCAGAGACATAAGAGATGTGGGTTTGATCCCTGGTCATGAGATGCCCTGGAGAAAGCCATGGCAACCCACTCTAGTATTCTTGCCAAAAGAATTCCATGGACAGAGGAGTCTGGTGGGCTGAGGTACAAAGAGTCGGACACAACTTGAAGCAACTTAGCCTCATGTAAGCATGCAGCAATTTTAGATAGTTAACACCTGAACATTACCTATAAAGAATCAGCTCCCAGAGGAGGGAAATTCTGTCTTTATTGATATAAAGAACCTAGTTTCTAAATTAATGTAGTAACTGTGGTAATATAAGGCCTAGTATAAATTAATGTAAGGTGCACAAGTAAGTTAATAGTTTCACTGAACAAATATATACTGTGATAGTCAAGGAAGAAACTAACTGTATAACTTGGTAAAAGGAAATGCTAAATGCTTTCTTTTGAAAATTCCATAAATTTAAAAGGATTTAAAAATGTCTAACACTGTCAGACTACTCTTTTCTGAGAGATCATAAAAAGAATGCATTCTTCATAAATTTACCCCTGCATGAAAAATTAAACATGGTAAAATGCTAGGTGGAATTTAGTAACTCTCAGGTACTCTGTGTTTACTTATTCTTGCAATATTTTTCCAAAGGATATTCTGGACCACTGAAGGAAATTCCTCCTGAAAGATTCAACACCACAGCTGTCCCTAAGTATTACCAGTCGCCCTGGGAACAGGCCATTAGCAATGATCCGGAGCTTTTAGAGGCTTTATACCCTAAATTTTTCAAGCCTGAAGGAAAGGCAGAATTGCCTGACTACAGGAGCTTTAACAGGTAATTCAATTACCCTCAATGGCACTTCAGCATGCAATACAAAGGCTGTTATATCACGGTATGGAGAACTGAATCCTCTGGTAGGAAAAACAAAAAACAAAAAAACCTAAAAGCAATTTATAATATCTCTGCTTAGCCAAAAACTCATTTTTGCAGTATTACTAATATGGTACATTTTTAGTATAAAAATGAAGGCTATGATTCACAAACTATCACTGTTATAAGATCATCTCCAACATTTTAAAAAGCAATTTTAATATTGATTTCTAATGTGAAGGTTGATATTAGTTTATGTGTTGCTCCAAACAATCTTGTTAGTCACTACATAGATGACAAAGTATAAAAAATCATTTTAAGTCAGACCTGTGTTCAAAGAAGTTATATTATGGGAATTACAGAGATGTACAGTTATTTTTTAGTAGAATATTCCAAATCTTTCAGTGGAATCTTTTGCTTTTCTAACTGAATAAAACTTGAAACTATTTTCAGAGATCTTAAAAATCTTACAAATAGTCTCTCACTTTGAATGCTTAACATTTCTGTTAAAAAGTTTACTTTGTGTTCGAAGGCAATAAAAAGTTAAACAGACAGGATGCAGTCTCAAATGGTGCCAAAGAAAAGAAAATTCTGCTTTTCAAACAACAATCTTTCACTGGATAAGTGGTGGAGATGGGTGATGAAATGGACGGGAATGTTTTCATTTACAGAAGAAAATGACCCACAAATTGGGAGGGAAAAACAAAACATACTGAATGAAAAGGGGAAAGCGAATGCATTAAATATCAAACTCAAATATTGGATTTCAGTGGCAGAGGAACATTTCTTTCTCATTTAATTCAGAAAAAATAAATAAAAGAATAAAAGTGACTTTTGGAATTAATAAATATAAGATTAATTGACCAAATTCAGCCTAAATCTGACAATGTTCAACTCCAGCCTCTTGTATTCAATGGATAACAATATACTGTTATACTCCCTTGGATGTGTGGCTTGTGCAACTGCAGAGGGCCCCACAATTAAAAAGGCCATAGCTGATTTAAAGTTTCGCTTTAATGCTTGAAATTCCTAACAAGCTTTAAACAAAGAGTCCTGAGTTTTCATTTTGCACTGTGCCCTACAAAAGTGTTTAGGTCAGATCCCAGGCTCTAAGTTTTACCTTAAGTTCCTCTGTATTCGGGAAAATGTTCCCTTAAAGTAACTATCTTAGTCCATGATGTGTTCCCCCACACCCTGCTTATATTTCACTCTTTTCTTATTTGTGAGTTCACTGAAATTAAGACCTACTACAATCTTTCCATCTTTGAATTAATAGCATATAGCAGAGTGTCTAGATATAATCGGGCTTACCAGGTAGCACTAGTGGTGAAGAACCTGCCTGTCAATGCAGGAGACACAGGATATGCAGGTTTGATCCCTGGGTCAGGAAGATCCCCTGGAGGAGGAAATGACAACCCACTCTAGTATTCATGCCTGGAGAATCCCATGGACAGAGGAACCTGGTGGGCTATAGTCCACGGTGTCACAAAGAGTTGGACATGACTGAAGCAACTTAGCATACACACACGCAATTTTTTATATGAGTAAATGAATGAACCAACAAATGAACTAACTATATAGGTTTATAATGGTAAACTTCCAAAATGACAAAACATTGTTTTGGACATCTTGAACATCCAAGAATATGAAGTTTACTTATGCAGTGAGTCAAATTTGACTTTTAATGACTCTTCAATCCACTAAATCAAAGGACAAAATGTGGGACATTAAATCACTCACTTACATAACAGATGTGATTCCTCAATGTACTGCTCTACTTAGAAACGATCTCAGAAGGCCCAATGCTCCTTAAGAATTATGTCTAAGGGGTACAACATATGGTAGTATAGAAGAGCAGGCTTCAGTGAGTCTGAATATCTGGGTTTAAATTCTGATTCTATACTTTATTAGGTGGGTGACATCGGGTAAGTCATTTAACTATTTGTGTTTCAGTTTCATCTATTAAAAGGGGATAGAAAAATAATCAACTCAAATATTTGTTTTGAGAATTTAATGAGACAACCATGTAAAGCCTTGGTACTCCAAATGTGGTGAGACCAGCTGTGCTGGCATCACCTGGGAACCGGTTAGAAATGAAGAGTCTCAGGACACACACTAGACTGACTGAATCAGCATCCGTAGCTTAAAAAGACCACAAGGTGATTTCCACACTAACAGAGCAGGTACACAGCACTCTGATAAATACTAGCTGTCATTATTACTGTGCCTTCTGAAGTTTAGTGACCATGAAGCATCTGACTGATAACTTAAATTCTTAAAGTTCTTTTCCTGGCCAATCCCTCTCACCGCTAGAGTAATGGTTTTAGGCCCTGGACATGAAAGACTACACTGATATGATTGCTGAAATGCTGCATTAGACTGAGGTTACTGCATTACTCAGGAACCTGTTGTTATCCATATTTTCCACAGCGATTTGGGGAAATATTGTAAGAGGCCAGCCATCTTGAGAAAAGATGCAACAGAAAGTAAAACATACTGTTCTTCTTCAGAAAAACAAAAACAAAAAAACCTAGAAGACCAGAAAATTATGGGCTAGTAAGACATGAGAGCTTCCCTGGTGGCTCAAAGAATCTTCCTGCAATACAGGAGGTCCTTGTTCAGTCCCCAGCTCAGGAAGATCCCCTGCAGAACGGAATAGCTACACACTCCAGTATCCTTGCCTGAAGAATTCCATGGACAGAGGAGCCTGGCAGGCTACAGTTCATGGGATAGAAAACAGCAGACATGACTGAGTGACTGACACTTTCATTTATGGTAAAGAATTTGCCTGGAATGTGGAAGACCTGGGTTTGATCCCTAGGTTGGGAAGATCCCCCGGAGGAGGGCATGGCAACCCACTCCAGTATTCTTGCCTGGAGAATCCCCATGGACAGAGGAGCCTGGCATGCTGAAGTCCAAGGGGTTGCAACGAGTCGGATACGAGTGAGCGACTAAACACACACAGCAAGACATGAGATTCTATACCACTACTGCATTGGCCAAAACCTGCATTCTTTTCAGGTTTTTTTTGTAACATCTTATGGAAACCCTAAAGGAGCGAAATTTTTGGCCAATCCAATATATGACATAGTTACATGTGCTACAGCCATCATTGAGGTCGCCTATCTACCCTGCGGACACTGAAGATTTTATCTGGCTCTCAATCTTTTTCCCCAGGACTATCCCTGTCATCACCTTTTGGTGGCTTAAATGGTTCACTGAACTTTCAGCCCTCTTAAGCCTTTGTATTGCTTCAAAGGACCTCTCTCTCAATCCCATCTTCGTCACTATTGACTTTCCTTCAAGTATGCCATTACCAACATCTATGCTACTGCTGCGCTTAGTCACTTCGAGTCATGTCTGACTCTGTGACCTCATGCACTGCAGCCCACCAGGCTCCTCTGTCCATGGGATTCTCCAGGCAAGATCTTCCCAATCCAGGGAGCAAACCCGGGTCTCCCGCATTGCAGGCAGATTCTTTACCACTGAGCTACCAGGGAAGCCCACCAATATCTGCATCATCTTCAAAATCTAAATTTCAAGCATCTCACTACCACATTTTATCTTTAATTTTT
The DNA here is from genome assembly GCF_019320065.1 of Cervus canadensis. Lineage (NCBI taxonomy): Eukaryota > Metazoa > Chordata > Mammalia > Artiodactyla > Cervidae > Cervus > Cervus canadensis. Next base: position 56,403,008 of record NC_057404.1, read on the forward strand.
TCATTTATTATTTCAATAATGCTTCAGCTCCACACATCAAAGCCATCTCATTTTTCAAAGTCCATCATTCATTTCCTCCTTACTTTACTAGACTCCTTCAGTTCAGTTCAGTTCAGTCGCTCAGTTGTGTCCGACTCTCTGTGACCCCATGAATCGCAGCACACCAGGCTTCCCTGTCCAACACCAACTCCCGGAGTTTACTCAAACTCACGCCCATCGAGTCGGTGATGCCATCTAGTCATCTCATCCTCTGTCGCCCCTTCTCCTCCTGCCCCCAATCCTTCCCAGTATCAGGGTCTTTTCCAGTGAGTCAACTCTTCGCATGAGGTGGCCAAAGTACTGGAGTTTCAGCTTCAACATCAATCCTTCCAATGAACACCCAGGACTGATCTCCTTTAGGATGGACTGGTTGGATCTCCTTGCAGTCCAAGGGACTCTCAAGAGTCTTCTCCAACACCACAGTTCAAAAGCATAAATTTTTTGGTGCTCAGCTTTCTTCACAGTCCAACTCTCACATCCATACATGAGCACTGGAAAAACCATAGCCTTGACCAGACGGACCTTTGTTGGCAAAGTAATGTCTCTGCTTTTTAATATGCTATCTAGCTTGAGTCTTTAGTCCCTTACTATTATCATCCAGAAATTAAGATATTCAAGAAAGATCACAGGTGATTGAGCTTCAAAGAAAATCAGATCTCTTCTAGGCTTTAAAATGATCTCCACAATACTGGAGAATTTATAGTCCTGCCAATTCCATTATCCAAATGTTCATGAGGATCGTCTAGGCAAAATACATTAAACAATTACGTATATTGAGCAAGATACAAAGATATATCAGAGAGAATTCCAGTCCTCTTGGAGTGCAGTCTCATAAATTAGGCAGACAGACTACTGAATATAATGAAAGATGGAAAGTGAGGTTACAGGGAGGTAAAAATAGAGTTCATGGAAACTTAGGGGAGAAACAGTTTATTTCTGGCTGTAGGAGATCAGGGAAAGCTTCAAGAATAAAATTAAATATCAAATACTTAAGTATAAATTACTTAAAGAACATACTTAAAACTTAAAGGGGATTTAGAAATGTTAGTAATGACAGTCAGAGCACTCCAGGCAGAGAAAAATGAGTGAGTAAATGCAATGACGTTGGAGAGCACAAGGAGAAGCTGCTGCTGCTAAGTCGCTTCAGTCGTGTGCGACTCTGTGTGACCCCATAGACGGCAGCCCACCAGGCTCCCCCGTCCCTGGGATCCTCCAGGCAAGAACACTGGAGTGTGTTGCCACTGCCTTCTCCAATGCATGACAGTGAAAAGTGAAAGTGAATTCGCTCAGTCATGTCCGACTCATAGTGACCCCATGGACTGCAGCCCACCAGGCTCCGCCATTCATGGGATTCTCCAGGCAAGAGTACTGGAGTGGGGTGCCACTGCCTTCTCCAACAAGGAAAGAGCAAGCAGTACATCAGTTTGACTGGAACAAAGACTACATGAAAGTGTAAAGGGTAAAGCTAGCAGGATTGACCTTTCCACTACGATGTCAAAGTAATTTTTTTACACACACACACACCCCCCCCAAACCTGTTCCTCCTTGCCTTCTACCAGCGAGCTACTGAAACTCTAAACCGAGGAATAATCCTTGATTTTTACATTTCCCTCACAATTTTCATCCAATTTGTCAGCATATCCTGTTGACCCTACCTGTAGAACACATCCTGAAACCACCAACTTCTTCAAGGAAAACACCTAAAATCCAAGTTGCCATCACTTCTCACCTGAATCAGTACCATATCTCCTTTTCTTTCATTCTTGTCCACCTATACATGTTTACACAGTTAACAGGTGCCAGAGTGATCTTTATTCAAATTTTCTCAGGTTATACCACTCCTGTTTTTATTGTTCAGTCCTGTTCAGTTGCTCTGTCGTGTCCAACTCTTTGTGACCCCATAGACTGCAGCACGCCAGGATTCCGTCTTTCACCATCTCTTGGAGCTTGCTCAAACTCATGTCCATTGAGTCGGTGATGCCATCCAACCATCTCATCCTCTGTCGTCCCCTTCTCTTCCCACCTTCAATCTTTCCCAGCATCACTGTCTTCTTCTAATGAGTTGGTTCTTCACATCAGGTGGCCAAAGTACTGGAGCTCGAGCTTCAGCATCAGTCCTTCCAACGAATATTCAGAACTGATTTCCTTGAGGATTGACTGATTTGATCTTCTTGCAGTCCAAGGGACTTTCAAGAGTCTTCTCCAACACCACAGTTCAAAAGCATCAATTCTTTAGCGCTCAGCCTTCTTTATGGTCCAACTCTGACATCCATACATGACTACTGGAAAAAACAAAGCTTCAATTAGATGGACCTTTGTTGGCAAAATAATGTCTCTGCTTTTAAATATGCTGTCTGGGTCGGTCATAGCTTTTCTTCCAAGGAGCAAGCATCTTTTAATTTCATGGCTGCAGTCACCATCCGTAGTGATTTTGTAGCCCAAGAAAATAAAGTCTGTCACTGTTTCCATTGTTTCTCCATCTATTTGCCATGAAGTGATGGGACCAGATGCCATTATCTTTGTTTTTTGAATGTTGAGTTTTAAGCCAGCATTTTTACTCTCCTCTTTCAGCAAGAAGCTCTTTAATTCCTCTTCACTTTCTGCCATAAGGGTGGTGTCATCTGCATATCTGAGGTTATTGATATTTCTCCCAGCAATCTTGATTTGGGGTGTGCTTCATCCAGTCCGGCATTTTACATGATGTACTCTGCACAGAAGTTACATAAGCAAGATGACAGTATACAGCCTTGACGTACTCCTTTCCCAATTTGGAACCAATCTGTTGTTCCATGTCTGGTTCTAACTTGTTTCTTGATCTGCATACAGGTTTTGCAGGAGCCAGGTAAGGTGGTCTGGTATTCCCATCTCTTGAAGAATCTTCCACAGTTTATTGTGTTCCATACAGTCAATGAAGCAGAATTAGAAGTTTTTTTCTGGAATTCTCTTAATTTTTCTATGATCCAGCAAGTGTTGGCAATTTGATCTCTGGTTCCTCTGTCTTTTCTAAATCCACCTTGAACATCTGGAAGTTCACGGTTCATGTACTGTTGAAGTCTGGCTTGGAGAATTTTGAGCATTACTTTACTAGCGTGTGAGATGAGTGCAATTGTGTGGTAGTTTGAACATTCTTTGGCATTGCCTTTGGGAATGGAATGAAAACTGACCTTTTTCAGTTTTCAATGGCTTCCCTTCACACTTAGAATGAAATTCATGTTCCTTATCGGACAAAATTCCACACAATCTACCCCTCTGTCCCCTCTCCCTTCTACCATCCCCCTCACTTACCTATCTAGCAACATAGGCTTTCTTTCATTTCTGAAAAGGTCAACATTATTTCTGCCTTAGATTCTTTGCATTAGCTACTCTATCTGAAATGCTGAAGGGCTTCTGTTATATTGTCCATGGCAAACTTCTGACCTTCAGATGGCAGTTTAAATGTCACCTTTCCAGAGAAGTCTTTTCTCCCTATCTAGTCATTCAGTTATGCTCTATTGTATCACCCTATTTTAAATTTCTCATAGTTCTTATTACTGAATGTTTGTCTGTATGTTTAGTGTTTTATTAAAAATTTTATTAAAAACTAAAAATTATTATTTTTATTGAATTATAGTCAACGTACATGTTTATTTTTTTATCTATCTCCTTTACTAGAAATATAAAACCTTACACTCTGTCTACGTTGCTCACTGCCATATTTCCAGCATTTAGAAATGTGTCTGGCCCTGGATTAATAATTAATAGCTAAGTCAAAGAAAGCTAAACTGTTATATGACATCTTGAATGCCAAGATAAAGAAGGTGGACCTTCTTCAGATGAGTAGAAGGATTTTGATGTTTTTGAGGCATAGCTAGAAAAATGCAAAGATATATTTCTTACCCTCAAAGAATTTATAATTCACAAATGACCCAAACCAAATCATATTCTGAAAAATAGAAGCTGACAATACCAAATGCCATATTATTAATAGATGCACTATAAGACTAACATAAAACAATCAGTTCTATAAGAATTTGGTTAAGAAAGGGAGTGAGGGCTTAGGGTAGTTAGGGGGAAGTTAAAATTTAAAGGTCACAGAATATATACAGGTGGAGAGGAGGCACAGAGGAAATACCTTTTTTTTTTTTCTCCCCCAGAGGAAATAAGCAAGTGTAACATTGTTAGCAAAGGCAGGAAGGCAAGAAATGTTTGTGATGACTCAGGGTCCAGGTAACAGACTAGTTCAGTCCAAAACTAAGAGTACATACAAAATGTCTTTACACAAATTCATTATCAAATATGTTTTATCATAAAGGCATCGTCCTTGAATGGAAACGCTTATTTCAAAGGTCAAAAACTGAATTCCTACTAAGAATATAACACAATAACATGCCCATAAGATCATGCATTATATTGTTTTCTATTTTCCGGCAAATAAATTTGAATATTAATTTATTCTTTTTCTTTTCACTCCTCACAGAGTTGCCACCCCATTTGGAGGTTTTGAAAAAGCATCAAAAATGGTTAAATTCAAGGTTCCAGATTTTGACCTGCTACTTCTAACAGATCCCAGGTTCATGGCCTTTGCCAATCCTCTTTCTGGCAGACGGTCCTTTAATAGGACTCCGAAGGGATGGATATCTGAGAATATTCCTATAGTTATAACAACTGAACCTACAGAGGATACCACCATACCAGAATCAGAAGACCTATAAAAGAAAGTTGTATGTGTGACAAAAACCTCTGAACATAAATGTTGCTGTATAACTATTTTACTTATTGGCAAAGCCACTAACACTCTTCATTAGTAGCAATAATTTAATAACAATTTAGCAATTTTCCTTTTATGGCATTTAACTTCAATCTCAGATCAAAATCTAATAAACAATTCAAAATCTTATTTAAAAAAAAACAAAAATTTTTAACTCACTTGTCTTTACTCATAATCTTGTTATCACTTGGTTAAACAATCCAGTCTCCACACTGGGAAAGTCCAGAAAAGTTACTGATAACAAAGGGTTTCATCTTTGTTGCCTTTAATATAAGCTATTCCTGAATAAAGTTTTTAGATGGATCTAGAATCAAAATATAGTGAAAAATATTTAGATTAATTCAGAGTTTTATTTAAGGGATGAAAGCTATAGAAGTTGATATACAAGCATTATTATGGAGAAAAGGGTTGGGTTCTTCTTTTCTGACAAGCTTCCATGATAAAATAACTTGTCTAGATGAAGTCTTTTCTATAGTCTTTCTTAAAATTTCAAATTTCTTAGAACTTTGAAACTGCTTTGTATTTTTCAACGTGCTTTGAATCATCAGATGACAGATGACAGTCTCCAGAGTTCAATTGGGTTATTATTGTTTTTTAGTATTAAGTCAAGGATGTGGGGAGAAAATGACTCAAAGAACGTCATACTATTGTAGTTTTCATGACCAAGGTATATTTGGAATTCAAGTTCTACAAACCCTAATGTTGTGTGTTGTTTAGGTTCAACTTTATGAATACATCTTTAGAAGAGTAATAACAAGATACCTGCTAATAGACATGTAAATAAGTGTATGTATATGAGGGAGAGAGAAAGTGTATAATTTGAATTGGCAGCTTTCTCTGCTGAATCTTTAAATTCTGCTCAAATCCTTAAGCTCTAGGGAGTATGTGCTATAAAACAAAAATAAGAAATGGAAGAAGACAAGAGCATTTGAAAGTAATACAGCACATTTCTTTCATAAATATATGAAAATATTGGTATAAAAGACTCAAATTAATATAAAGTTATAGGTATATTTTAAAATATGATTGAATATACAACACGGAGTTGGAAAGAAATAAATACCAATTCTTCCCATTTCAATTCAGTTAAAAGTTCTGCGGTAGATGCTTATACAAGAGAAGAAATGTCTCATACACAGAAAACTACCTACCAGATTTAAGTTCAGGAGACTGGAAGAAGGAAAGTGCACAAGAGAGTAATAAAAATGCCATGTAGCAACATCACATATTTATAAAAGAATCTGTATGTAATGCTGAAATTGGTGGTTGTTTTGATGATCATCAATCTTGAAAGCAGAGGAATTTTTAAAAAAAATATGCTTATGAAAAATGCAATCTCTAGAAAGGAACAATATCACTATATCTTATTTATATATATTATCATTGTAGGGAATTTGTTTTATTTAAAATATATCTTTAAGATATTTTAATTTATTTATGTTTTGGTGTTTACTCATTTATTTTTACTTAATTAATTTAATTTTTTTTTTTTTTTTTTTTTGCCATACCAAGTGGGCTTGTGGGATCTTAGCTCTCTGACCAGAGATTGAAACTGGGCCCTTGGCAGAGAAAGCACAGATTCCTAACCATTGGACTGCCAGGCAATTCCCCTGTTTACCTGTTTTAAAATAACAATGTTGGCATCTGTAATAAACTCTAGATATCAGAGAAAACTTCATGCTTTTTTTTGTTCAATCCTTTAAAAAAGAAAAAGTCATATTGTATTATGTATTTTGAAGAAATGGTTTAGTTCTTTATTAGCAATTCAAAATGCTACTATTTTTCATTACACTGAATTTTTATTATGTTATTGTAATTATCTCAAAATAGTTAAGCTCCCTGCTCAGTGTCACCACTCTGTCAACCATCAAAAGGGGATCAGCAATTAAATATGTTAGCTATAGAAGAGTATTCTCCATTTCATAAAGGAAAATTTTAAAAATTTTAAGTATTTTTTTTAATTGGTTAGAAAATAATGGAATAACCCTCTGCTCACTATTGTATTTCTTCCTTTCCTGGAAGTGTCTATTGATTCTAATTCAGCTGTCTGACACCTTTAGAAATGCCAAATTTCACACTCTGGTTGCTACACAATTAGAATTTGAAAGGAATTTTGAATGGGTTTTTCACTGACCTGAAATGCAGCTAAATCTTTCTAAGTCTGAAGAAATATGACAGCCTTTTCAGAACAGCCAAAGACTGTGGCATTTTTCTCCACCCACATTTGTACATATGGAAAATGAAACAGAAGATTAAAAAAAGTTAAAAGAAAAAGTAAATGAATAAAAATAACATTTGCTGATGAACTACTAAGTGCCAGGCACTATACTCCCTACTTAACATTGTAGTGAATATTTTGAAAAAAAGCCTAATAAAGGCTACTTAATGTGTATTTTTAAATACTATATTTATTTATTTTGGCTGTACTATACCACACAGCTTTGCAGGATCTTAGTTCCCCAAGTAGGGACTGAAGCCAACCCACTGCAGTGAAAGCACCATGTACTAACCACTGGACTGCTAGGGAATTTCCTGTATTTTTAACATCATTTTATTTTCGTGATTATCCTGTGAGAACTGTATTATAAATAATCTCCATTTTGTGTTAGAAAAGTGAGCCTCGGGGAACTAGAGTGACTAGCTTAATACTAGCTCCAAAGTGGAAGAACTTGGTGAGTCTGAATCTAAAACATATGCTCTAAGAACTCATAGTTCATAACTTCTCCTTCAGAAATAACTTCAACCTCAAAATTATTTTATTACTAGACAAAATAATAAAAAATCTCCATCATATTAATATTAACTTTGGGGAAATATACCTATAAATTGAGTAATTTTAGAGTCATCCATTAAAGTCATTCAGGCACTCATAATCATAAAAAGCTAAACTTTTTGGATTTTCAAACAAGCAATATGCATGGTTAATTATGAAATTTTTTTTTTTAGTTGTGCCCAACTCTTTTTGTAATTCCATGGACTGTACCATGTAATCTTTTTTTTCCCCTCTCCCCCATAAGGGAGAAAGAAGAGGACATAAACAGGATAGAAATACAAAACACTAATACCCATAAGGCTGAATGAAACCTAGTGTAATAACACACCAAACACATTCATTTAAATGAAAATATTTTCTACTTTTCAAACTTTAGAAGAATTTGTATTATACTGTTCAATAGACTTCTGGGTCATAAAATTATATCTATTTTATTTAGCCAATTTCTTGTTGATCAGCTGGTCAGCTGCTTTCTGGATAATACTAGAGCTACATTAACAACTAGACCAGTGGTTCATTCTTGGCTTTTAACTCGTCACTCCCTTCATTTCTCAAGGTGAATACTTTCCATTTCTTAACTCAATATTTGAAAGGACTTGATAATTTAAAGTAACTAATTATTGGTTATTACAAAATCAAGGCAAATATGGAAAATAATTTTTAGTCAAAATGATCATTACTGCATCCACTTAAAGTTTCACATTTTCTAAATAGGCTCCTTTATAAATGTTTTAGCAGCTTGGAAATGGAGAGAGCCAATTACTTTCACAAAGGCTGATGTGGAGCAAAATGTCCAGTCAGTGAGAATGAAAAGTACATCCTGAACTTTCCAAATCAGGGCACAGCTGGGCACACCAGCAGACTTATTAATTCTGGAATTTCCTCACTCTGCTGCTTATGCAAGATAAAACTTACATGACATCATTGCAGTTTCTCAGCCACAACTGCTTTTTATTAAGCTTAGCTAAGTATTGCTCTGAATGCCCCTTTTCTTATGAAAAATACTTTCGACCTCCACATGCTCTATTTTGTAGGAAGAAGGGCAGTTTACTTTCTATGAAAGGTGGAAGAATGCCAGGCTTTTGCCAAAAGAACAAGCAAGGGGAATCTATTTCAAACTAACTGATCAAAGCACTTCACAAACACACAAAAGGATTTTTAGAAAATTATAATGCTTTAAAAAGTTTAACTTTTCAGAGGTAAGAAAAAAGCAAAATTGTAAAATTGTATAAGAATTTCAATAGCTGAAGATGATGTATTATTAGATAAGTAAAAACGTGTGTCCCTATTTAAATTCCTTAAATGAAAGAACTAGAATTCAACTCAGGATACAAACCTCCCCTGACTTCTCAATATAATGTGATTTCAACAGGAAGATTTGGTGCATATGGGCAAAGAGCAGCTGGCGGGGGAGCTATTTCTAAGAGGTTATAGTTCGGATTCAAAATGAATGTGCTTATTATTCTGGATTGTGTAATATTTTGAAACACATTTCCACAACAACTTAGGCAGTATAGGAGATGGAGACAGTTCAGGAAACAGAACCGGAAAAAGTCAGAAAGAAAAAAGGTAAATTCTGCTGATTTGGTACAGAAGAATTGGTATAGAAGCTGCAGCACTAGTAAAATAAATCTAAAAGAACAGGGGGAAGAAAGGAATGCCAGAATGAAGTAGGCTGAAAAGAATTAATTGCATTATTCTGTGGTTTCTAGAGCTTTCTCCTCACTCCTTCTGAAGTATTTCGTTCTATGTATATCAATTGTCTAATATGAACTGTCACCTAAATAGATACTCTCATACATTTTCTTTATCATCACTTACTTATAAACTGCATATAAAAAAGCAGTTGCATTTAAATGTGCCAGCTATTTGCTGATTTATCACTAATTAATAATATAATCTCAAGCAATTTACTTTACTCTGGAATTTTCTCCAACTATTTCTGTTTCACAGGCCACTTCCGCCCAAGACCTTCCCTGACCGCCGAGAGCACACATACAACCCCTTACTGTGCTTTTGGTTTTCTGTATAACCCTTGTTACTTCCTAACATAATGTATCAGTCTGGGTCCTCTGAGAAGCAGAAGCCAAGATGCAGTTAAATCTGTAACAATTGTATTAGGAAAATGGGGAGACAGGTCAAAGAAAGGCTGGGAGAGATCCAAGGGACCTCAGGTGGAACTGTACGGATATGTTCTAGACTGCCTGACAGTCCAGGGAAAATTCAGCAAGGTTGTTGGAAAATCTGCGAGCCAACATCATCTGCAGGAGAGGTCGAGCGTTTCTCAGCAGCATGTCTGCCTTAGGGTCACTGTCATGGTTACTCACGGGCTGGGAGCAGACTGTGAAAGGCAGACTCAGCACTAATGCAGTGATGGAAGTCAGAGTAAGGAGAGCTGGGGCCCTCAGTCAGCTACGTTGTTTAAGACCCGCAAGTTGTAGCCGCCACACACAATATATTTACTCCTTTATTATTTATCTCACCCACTGGAATGAATGCTCTCTGAGGATAGAGACTGCCTTTTTTATTAGCTGCTGTATCCTCTATGCCTGATATATAGTGAAGAACAATAAAATTTTTTAAATAAATAAATTCATCTTAATTATGGGGATAATTAGCTATTATTAGTAACAAAAAATTATCAAGACCACACAGTAAGAAAGCAAAGACATTTAGAATGAAATTAGATTAGGTTACACTGGAACTGCTTTGGGATAAATATATTTGACCCTGATTTAGAAGTAAAATATGTTGGAGCAGTGAGTATATTAAACACACGTATAATCAGAAACACTAACATGGCCTGACTATTTTTTAGGATAAGCATTAATGCCAACTCTGCCCTCAGACTCAAAATTTCAGTTAGCGTAGACTTTTTAGGATCTTGCTAAAACAGTGCAATTTCTTGTGAGCATTCACATACTTTGTAGGTCACTTGAGAATTTAAAAAAATCAATATGATGGATATTTCTCTCGATCAGTATACCCTACCTCTTTTAGAAAATACATTATACAACCAGAAAGGAGTTCCCAAGGACAGATGGCTACATAATCCTTCATTTTTAAAAAAAAAACTAAAATGACTTTTCATTCATGCACCTGCTGGGAATATTTCAAATTATCAGGTATGTAGCCCCTGGATTCTAATGTTTTGGTGCAGTCATCTCTGTAGTACAATGAAAAAAAACATTCACCCCAAAGTCCTTTCTCTGGGGAGTTTCCACGTTGTTTAAAGAATTGAGGCATCTGAGAGTCATAAACAGGGAAAGGAGCTGATTCCTCCACGTGCTGATGCTAACATAATGGAAAACTTACCTAAATATAACCAACCTGAAATAACTGTTTCTTCTTTTCCAACTTATCTTGAAAAAGCAGGACTACTTTCCAAGCTTAACTTTAAACTCAGTACCTAATATTTATTTTACCTTTCTTCTACCTGGATGGAAAACTAGAGCTAATCTTGATTAGCCTACTTGCCTCAGGTTGCATGTCTCCTGGGCAAGGCTGTCTTCTGGGTCAGCTGAGCACTCTAGGCTCAGCTGCTATTTCTGAACATAAAGTCAAATGCAAACACGGACCACATTTATTCAAGAAACATTCTATACTTCTGATACATAGAAAGGATGTGGATATAATTTATGATTATTACAATAAGTTTCCCCCAAAACTCATCAAAATATATTAAAGAGACATTAAACTTAAAATACTATAGACAAGGTGCATGGCACCCCTAAAATCATTATGTTGAAATCCTACTCCCATATGATTAGTATTAGGAGGTGGAGACTTTAGGAGGTAATTAAATGATAAGCGTGTAGTGCTCATGAATGGGATTAGTATCTTATAAAAGAGATCCACAAAGCTCTCTTGCCCATTTTCCCCTGTGAGTACAGAGAGAAGATGGCCAAATACAAATCAGGAAGTAGATTCATACCAGACACCAATCTGTCAGCACCTTGCCCTTGGATGTCCCAGCTTCTAGAACTATGGGAAATAAATTTCTGTTGTCTATAACGCACTCAATCTATGTTATCGTAGCCTGAACAGACTAAGATGCATAGCAACACAGAAAAATTATCATGTTTTCAGATGCATTTACATATAATATTAATTATGGCTAATGATCATAATTATCAGAATGCATTAGACTATGCTGCTTATACAAATCCATACACTGATGTTTATTTAAGTGTCCTCTTATGAATCCAAAAGGATATTAATATTTTAGATATTAATATATAGATAATTAGAATAATCAAAACAGTTATTCTTTTACCAAATACAAGGCACTAGTACTGTTACTATCATAATACTAACTCTCTTTGGTTTATTTTTATTTATTTATTTTTTTTCTGAATTTGACCTTCTTCTCTCTTTGGTTTAAATAAACAATCATTTGCTTAGAACCACAGAACTTTAGAATTAGCCTCTATCTTGAAATATTTTATATCAATTCCCTCATTTAAGGAACAGAAACTTAGATCAGAGAAGAAACTGACATTGTCTCACATTGCATGCCTAAAATTAGAACCCAAGGGTTCTGCTTCTGATCTTTTAATAACACTACTCCCACTATCTTATTCCCTCTCCTATCTCAGTGGAGAACACAACCATCCAGACCATGGGCACAATCAACACACTTTCTGGTGACATAACATCCTGTACATGATTTCATATTTATCTGTATCTATATAAATATAGCCTTATATGATTTGTATACCTTATTTATTAGCCACAAATAAATAAAACTGTGAGTCAGGATTATGTCAGTAAAATGTAGAAACAGAGAGTAAAGTTTTTTTTGAAAAACAATGTTAAAAAATTTTACTTTAAACAGTAAAAAAAAAAGTTAATATGACAATATTGAAACAAAATGAATATTCTTCCTAACTGGAAGGGAATAAAATTCCATACTCTTTAGTATTAAAGGAAAGAGTAAATGTTGCTCCTTCCACTAAAAACCTCTTGGTCCATGTCTTTCAAGTTATAGTTGTGTCCTGTTAGGGGATTTAAAAATTAACTTAGATTAGAAGCTTTTCAAATGAAATAGAATAGAATAAAAGAGAATATCAGAGCATACCACTCTTAGAAACAGTATTATTTCAGGAAACTACTTTTTTTTTTTAAATATATATGTGTTCTTGTAAACTGGATCACAACGTAAAATACACTGCTTATTCTAGGTTGTGGTCTAAGATGTTTGAAAATTACTGCTCTACCTACTACTAAATACTGTTTAAAACTGAAATGTCAGCATTGTTATTGGTAACTGGAAATGTTTTTCTCCACCACATCAAAACTATTATAACTAATTTAATAGAGTTCTTCAGAATTAAAAGAATCTGAAACAGTAGCAGAGCAAAACTTGTAGAAAACAATTTAATCAGAAACTTTGATTTAAAAATTTACAAAAAGGCATTCCAGGGATATTACTTGCCAAAAGTTTGTTTTTTTCCTCCAGCACAATTTCAGTTTGAGGGCTTGTTTTACAGACAAGAGACTGAAAACTCAAGACCACTAACAGTTAAGGAAAAAAGAAATTAAATACTCTAAATTTAATTCATGCCTTTACCTATAATTCTTTGAATTATTTCTATCACTGAATATTTTCCAATAATTTTACTACTGTATTAAACAACAAACTTATTTTCTTTTGTGACATGATTTCAACGAGGAAGTTCAACTTGAAAACACTGGTGCCCTGAATATCTTTGCCATCTTTACAAAGCAAAGTGCTCTCCAGGGCAACTTCCTTTGGGTTCGTGGCTTCAGCCAATATGCAATGAGTGAAAGACATAGTGTTATTTCACTATTGTATTTCTTAAAGAACTACATCAAAAACAAGTCAGTCTCAAGATATAAAACAGTATGTGTGTGTGTGCATACGTGTGTGTGTGTGTGTACACATATACATCAGAGAGGCTTAGATTTGTTAGATTCCAAAGAGGTAGGAAATTAAGTTTGATAAATTCTGAACACCTTACTGTTTTTCATAAAGTCAGAACACTACTACAGATATCACAATTCAGAAAAAGATAAGCTTTACCTATGAAATGCTCTTGACTTCTTCCTTTTGTTTCCCTTCTGTTGTCTTTCAGAAAGGGACAAAGGTGTCAATTTTGTTTATCACCAGTGTTTGAATATGGAAGAAATTTGGTTGTACTTTAAGAAACAAAAGAGTGCTATCTCCTGTGAAATTTCAGAATATATCATATAAAATATTTTATACCAGGCAAATTCCAAGTGACTAGAAACTGAATTTTAGTCCTGCTTCTATCAGTGTCTAGCATGTCCCTCAGTTTAAGTGCTCTCATCTGTAAAATAAGGGATTTCAGCAAACTAACCTCTCAGATCCTTTCCATCTCTAAGATTCTAAGGAACTATACAAATATAACATGTTATAAAACTTGGTTTCAAAAAATTAAAGAGAAATTAAATTCATGCACAAAAATCCTAGCAATAGCTTTCGATCAAAACCTAGATGGTTTTGGCCTTTACTTCTGGATTTATTAGTATGGCACACATTGCCTTCCTCATTTTGACTTACTATATTTCCGGGCTGTAACCAGATGTCATACTTAACTGATAGTTCTTTTATTAAATCATTCAGTTTGTTTACTGAGTGCCTACTATATGGCAGACACTGTGCTAAGTACCTCACTTTCACTGTTTCTAAAATCAGGATATTAATCATATCTAAATATTAATACTTTACAATTGTTAGGAAAGTTATATAAAATACTTTGAATAAAGCACTTAGTTCCTGACATGCTTTGTAATTAGGTAACAACTGGGAAAAGACTTCATTTCACATCTTTAGAATGTCGAATCATGTGGTCCAATTTCTTCTTTTAAGGATCAAGAAAAGTTAAAAGAGGTAAACTAACCTCCCCACAGCACACATTTACTTGAGAGCAAGAGAGTTCCATAATTCTCTATCCATTCTTTCTATCATATATGTTGCTTTTGGACACAAGTAATTTCACTGTCTGTTTTTTTTTCATTCTTTCCCTCAGATTACAAAACACTGCTTAAAAAAAAATCAAGCAAATATATGCCCATAGCAGTGGCCTGCCTGTCAACAGCAATCCAGTAAGGGATTAGCTAGTACACACTGCTATGTACAGATGAGGAAACTAGGTTTTCGAGTAGTTACTAACTGCTCAAGGTCACACAATAAATAGTAAAGTCAGGATTTGAACCTAAGTCTGTCCAAATCTAAACGTCATGCTTTTTATGACATCATGTTGCCCTTAAACATGGTCTCTACTTAGCTTTCTAAATAATTTTAATGCTGCCACTAGTGGTTAATGTGGGCTATAGCTGGAACTGAATGTCAGGGATCCAACCTTCACCAACATTTTCCTCAACGATTTAGCTGAAGTTAAAGAATATGTCATTAATTTTGGTAGTATAAAAATGGAGGAAGAATACTAAATCTTAAGAAATATGGACTAAAACTTCAAAAACCAATAGGATGTTTTAAAGAAATGAAGGAAACAGATGATGAAGATGCCTATGTGCTGAAGTAATACAAGCATTTGTGTCCAAAAAAACTAGGGGCGTTAAAATTTGTGAAACGTGCCTTAATACCAATTCATAACAACAAAATAATGAAACAAAAAAGTTAGTATTTTGAACACAAACTTACATTGGCTAATGAAATGACATCATTACAAAATACCTTAAAACAATCTTACTTAAACTGCTGAACCAAGAGAGGAAATAATTTGCTCAAACCATTATCATGCTGAATTACATTCACCCATTCCAGTCCATTTTAGTTCACTGATGACTAATGTCAATGTTCATTCTTCCCATCTCCTGTTTGACCACTTCTAATTTACCTTGAATGGACGAATATAACTCAGATGACCGTTATATCTACTACTGTGGGCAAGAATCCCTTAGAAGAAATGGAGTAGCCATCACATTCAACATAAGAGTCTGAAATGCAGTACTTAGGTGCAATCTCAAAAATGACAGAATGATCTCTGTTGTATCCAAGGCAAACTATTCAGTATCATAGTAATCCAAGTCTATGCCAATCCAGTAATGCTGAAGAAGCTAAAGTTGAATGGTTCTATGAAGACTTACAAGACCGTCCAGAAATAACACCAAAAAAAGATGTCCTTTTCATTACAAGGGACTGAAATGCAAAACTAGGAAGTCAAGAGACATACCTGGAGTAACATGCAAGTTTGGCCTCAGAGAACAAAATGAAGCAGGGCAAAGGCTAACAGAGTTATCCCAAGAGAACACACTAGTCATAGCAAACACCCTCTTCCATCAACACAAGAGACAAATTTACACATGGACATCACCAGGTGGTCAATACCGAAAGCAGATTGATTATATTCTTTTTTTTTTTTTTTTTGGGCGCCCGCCGCCGCCGCCATGCTGCCCGGCCAGCGCGCGCACAGCGGGCGGGGGCGGGGCCAGATTGATTATATTCTTTGCAGCCAAAGCTGGAGAAGCTCTATATAGTAAGCAAAAACAAGACTGGGAGCTGACTGTGACTCAGAACATGAACTCCTTATTGCCAAATTCATACTTAAATTGAAGAAAGTAGGGAAAAGCACTAGACCATTCAGTTATGACCTAAATCAAATCCCTAACGATGATACAGTGGAAGGGACAAATAGATTCAAGGGATTAGATCGGATAGACAGAGTGCTTGATGAACTATGGACGGAGGTTTGTGACATTGTACAGGAGGCAGGGAGCAAGACCATCCACAAGAAAAAGAAATGCAAAATGGCAAAATGGTTGTCTGAGGAGGACTTACAAATAGCTGTGAAAAGAAGAGAAGCTAAAGGCAAAGGAGAAAAGGAAATATAGAACCATTTGAATGCAGAGTTCGAAGGAATAGCAAGGAGAGATAAGAAAGCCTTCCTCAGTGATCAGTGCAAAGAAATAGAGGAACAACAGAATGGGAAAGACTAGAGATCTCTTCAAGAAAATCAGAGATACCAAGGGAACATTTCATGCAAAGATGGGCTCAATAAAGGACAGAAATGGTATGGACCTAACAGAAGCAAAAGAGATTAAAATGAGGTGGCAAGAATACACAGAAGAACTATATAGAAAAGATCTTCATGACCCAGCTAACCATGATGATGTTATCACTCACCTAGAGCCAGACATCCTGGAATGCAGTCAAGTGGGCCTTAGGAAGCACCACTACGAACAAAGCTAGTGGAGGTGATGGAATTCCAGTTGAGCTATTTCAAATCCTAAAAGACGATGCTGTGAAAGTGCTGCACTCAATATGTCAGCAAATATGGAAAACTCAGCAGTGGCCACAGGACTGGAAAAGGTCAGTTTTCATTCCAATCCCAAAGGGCAATGCCAAAGAATGTTCAAACTACTGCACAATTGCACTCATCTCACACGCTAGTGAAGCAATGCTCAAAATTCTCCAAGCCAGACTTCAACCGTGTGTGAACCATTAACTTCCAGATGTTCAAGGTGGATTTAGAAAAGGCAGAGGAACCAGAGATCAAATTGACAACATCTGCTGGATTATAGAAAAAGCAAGAGAATCCCAGAAAAATATCTACTTCTGCTTTATTGAAAACATCGAAGCCTTTGAATGTGTAGATTACAACAAACTGTGGAAAATGCTTCAAGAGATGGGAATACCAGACTACCTTACCTGCCTCCTGAGAAATCTGTATGCAGGTCAAGAAGCAACAGTTAGAACTGGACATGGAAAAACAGACTGATTCCAAATTGGGAAAGGAGTACATGAAGGCTGTATATTGTCACCCTGCTTATTTAACGTCTATGGAGAGTACATCATGCAGAATTCCTGGGCTGGATGAAGCACAAGCTGGAATCAAGATTGCCGGGAGAAATATCAACAACTTCAGATGTGCAGATGATACCACCCTTACGGCAGAAAGTAAAGAGTAACTAAAAAGCCTCTTGATGAAAGTGAAAGAGGAAAGTAAAAAAGCTGGTTTAAATCTCAACATTCAAGAAACTAAGATCATGGCATCCGGTCCCATCACTTCATGGCAAACGGATGGAGAAGCAACGGAAACAGTGACAGACTTTATTTTCTAGGGCTCCAAAATCACTGCAGATGGTGAAAATGACTGCAGCCATGGAATTAAAAGACGCTTGCTCCTTGGAAGAAAAGCTATGACCAACCTAGACAGCATACTAAAAAGCAGAGACGTCATTTTTCCAGCAAAGCTCCATTTAGTCAAAGCTATGTATTTTCCAGTAATCATGTATGGATGTGAGAGTTGGACTATAAAGAAAGCTGAGTGCCAAAGAATTGATGCTTTTGAACTGTGGTGCTGGAGAAGACTCTTAAGAGTCCCCTGGACTGCGAGGAGATCAGACCATCAATCCTCAAGGAAATCAGTCCTGAATATTCATTGGAAGGACTGATGTTGAAGCCGAAACTCCAATACTTTGGCCACATGATGCAAAGAACTGACTCACTGGAAAAGACCCTGATGCTGGGAAAGATTGAAGGCAGGAGGAGAAGGAGATGACAGAGGATGAGATGGTTGGATGGCATCACCGACTCGATGGACATGAGATTGAGCAAGCTCCAGGAATTGGTGGTGGACAGGGAAGCCTGGTGTGCTGCAGTCCATGGGGTCGCAAAGAGTCGGACAAGACTGAGCAACTGAACTGAACTGAAAATCATGCTAATTGCAGAAATTTGTTTGGTGTTTTTTTTTTTTTTGGTCGCCATATTTTTTTCAAAAGTTGACAATGCAATTGCATCCTGAAGTCAGTTTCATGGATTATGATGCCTGTTAGTGCATTTTCCAGGGACATGTCGATAAGTCTATTGTCAGTGAACACAGATAACAGCCTTCTTAGATGAGGCCCAACGTAGAGGAAAAAGCATTTTAGATGATGACAGAAAAATGTTTTCCTGTTACTTATAACTTAAATATCACATTCACTTATAATTTCAGATCAAACAAACTTAAGCCATAAGCTCATGCTTATTTCTATTCTTTCACTCTCACTCTTTACATTCTACTCATATTCTACTTTCCCATAGTTCTGATTCTTTTTCTTATTTATGTTTGACCATTGTTTTATATTATATGTTAGAATTTATTTTATTTTTTAGAATTTACTTTAAATCTTTGTGGGATAAGGTGAAGTAGAATGAATTAATGAGCAGATTAGTTTAATATTTTACTAGGCCTTCAAAAATTTTTTGAGAAAACTTTTAGTTTGAAAACACAAAACATGTTTTCAAAGTTCAGTAGTGTCTTATGAAAAAGAGAACATAGATCTCTGTTGCTATAAAGGACAGAAATAAGATCTGTGTATAGAAATTACTAGAAGGTGAATTTCAACTCACTGTGATGGAAATTTCTCAGTCGTTAAAGAAGTCTTAAAAAGAGGAGGATGTCTCACAAAACATCAAGTTTTCTACCACTGTTACCATATTTGAACAGAAGTTGGACAACTACTGGCAGGGATAATCCTTTAGTGAGTAGGAGGCTGGACCAGAAGGAATCTAAAGCCTTGTGTATCTTTGAGACTGTAATAAAATACATATTATAGCAAGAAAAACAATATACAGGTTCTTATAGCAACACATTATTATTGATGACAGCAGTATTGGTAACTGTAATAATAACACTAACGGCCATAATAACATAGTATACGACTTTACAGTTGCTTTTATCTGGGGCATCATCAAAAGACATCGTATATAAGTATTATTTCTCATCCCGATTTTACAGATAAGAAAATTAGGATGTTTCAAAGTGAAATAACAAAGGTAATGAAATTGCTTAAGCTGACAATCAGTCAGCAAAATTAAGGAGGTTACTGGTTAAACAACTCAATGTGGTTAACTAGCTAATGTTGACTCTATTATAGCAGAGGCTTAGAAAGATTGGAATATAAGGCCAGTAATGTTTTGCCTAAGGAAGAGCTGGCTAAGATGCTACGGATACTGAATTTGATCTTCTGATGTTTAACAAAAGGTCATGCTGCAGAGCTTTAAGTTTAGTGAACATTCA
Source organism: Cervus canadensis (assembly GCF_019320065.1). NCBI lineage: Eukaryota > Metazoa > Chordata > Mammalia > Artiodactyla > Cervidae > Cervus > Cervus canadensis. The sequence continues at coordinate 56,422,581 of NC_057404.1, forward strand.
GTTCCTGAATTACCTATTTTATAAGAGACTAGAGAACCCGTCTGTGGGGTTGCACAGAGTCGGACACGACTGAAGTGACTTTAGCAGCAGCAGCAGCAGAGAACCCTTAGGAACTTTTCTCTTTCCCCTCTCCTCCAAAGCTGCGTTATTCTTTCAGACCAGATACTGTAAATGACAAGGCACACTGCCACAAGCACTTCTGAGCTTACAGTTTTATAGCTTTGTACACAGAGGAAAAAAAGGATCTTTCCTGTAAGCTCTATTAATAATTTGAAAACTCCTGAGAAAGAATACTGATTAGCTCAAATCACCCATACACTAATCACCACAGCCAGAAAATGATGAAATGCTCAACATGGAGTTATGCCCATCCTGGGGTTAAGTGGTATGGATCGATTATTACTGATAAAAGTGGGAAAGGACAAAGCAATATATGTCCACAATACATATTTTCTTAATTGAAAAAAATTAAAATGCATATTAACCAGGTACTTCTAAATACAGTTTTGAAACAGCTTTTTAAAGACATGCACATATTAAAAAATTAGGTCTTCTAAACTTCTTAGTTTGATCAAGCAATTTTATATCATTTTTGGTACTATTCGTCCTTGTTTCTTTTTTCCTTCCTGATTGATTCTCTTTACTTCACAAACATTAGTTAAATTGGCCATATTATGATTCTAATTTTGGTTCTGATTGCGAGAAGCTACTTAGGAAGGAAGGGTATTTGTGGTGTACATCTGAATACTGACCTCAGACCAGCAGACTTCCAGAAGACACTCTGAGTGATGACAACTTCCTTCCAGGTATCTTCACTCTGTTCTCTCAGTAACTGCATATTTTAATTTTACAGAAAAAAAGAAGAAAAAGCCTTATTGTTAAGTTTTCATTCTGTGACATATTGCAGATCCAGATTCAGGTGTCAAATAACTCTTTATTGATGCCCTACTCTGTGCCACTGTATTAGCCTTTACAGAAAGAATAATGATGGAGAGAGGCTTTTCATGGGATCTGCTTTCTAGATAGTGAGAAAGACAATAAACAAATAAACTAAATAATCACAGGTTGTGAAAAGTGGTATGAGATGAATAAACAGAACACTGTGATAGAGATAGACAGGAAGTTCTAAGTCAAAGATGACTTCTAGGAAGACAAAGTTAAAACTAGAGTATAGAGGATGAAAAGGAGTCAGCCACCTGGAGACTCAAGGCAAGGCACTGTAGGTCAGGGTTTCTCAACTTTGGCACTAATGACATTTTGAAACATATAATTCTTTGTTGTGGGTGACTGTTTTGCCTGTTGTGGGGTGTTTAGCAGCAGAATTGGCCTCACCCCAATTGGACACCAGTAGCAGCACTCCCTTCCTACCCTGTGACAATCAGCAATGTATTGGCCTTTGCCAAATGTCCCTTGAGAGACAATATCACCCTCCATTAAGAACCAGGGTTCTAGGCATAGGGAATAAAGAGTGCAAAATCCTTGATAGCATGAGATGCTGTTAGGGAGGGAAGAACAGCTTCTTCAGGTATCTATTTGGATTTTATTTTATGTAGATAGTTAAGTCTTTGAACAATTTTAAGTAGGGGGGGTAACATGTAAACATTTAAAATAGGCTACTTTGGCTGCTGTGTGGGAAATATATATTTAAAACCATGAGGATAAAATCTGGTCTTAGGGCCAGGCATTATGGAACACCATCATCTAGAAAGTCTAAGAGAAAAGCAGGTTGAAAAGGAACAACCAAATAGGTTGGAGGAAAGCCATGTAAGAGGATGGTGTTACAAAAATTGGGATGTGAGTCAAAGAGGAAGTGGTTGATTATGACTAGATTTTTTGGTTGGCCTCATCATCACTGAAGGTTTCTCTGGAATTGCACTGGTTTCGCTCATCTTCTTGCCTTACTACAATTTCCCATACAAATCTGTATATAATTCCAAACTAAACATCCTGTTCAAGAACTTAAAAGGCTTCCTATTATAGCCCTGCATTGGCTTTGTTAATTCCTGTTTCTAAAACTTTGCTCTTGAATAGTCATATCTCCTCCGCAGTGCCTTCAAATATGCCTACCCATGAACCTTCCAAGTTGAAGCTCATATCTGATCTCCCATACAATACAAGCTTTCCCCAACAATTCTGGTCCACACAGATGTCTCTATTCTCTAAAAAATTAACAGAACTAGTTTTTAAGCCCATCCATTGAACACATTTGTTACCTATCTATGCCAGGCACTGTGGTATGCTCTGGAAATACACAGTGGAAAAAATATAGTCCCTGTTCTCTAGAAGTTTACTAAGACGATAACACTTGTCAACATTTCTTTCATGCAATTAGGAAAAAAGTAATTAGTCTCACATCCAATCATGAGACAGCCATTTAGCTACAACTTCTCTATACTGTATAGATAAAGTTTCACTTTATCCTACCTAGCTCATTCATGGTTTGCCATGTCTTTAGCTGTTGTTTACCTCCTGGAACTACCGGATGACTGATTCTCAGGATAGAATACTGCTACTTCCACCACTTATTAGTGAGTAGGGTGAATAGAACCACAAAATGGTACATCTCCCGAAGTCTGCTTTACAATCATTCCAGAATAATAAGGAGGCATGTAAGTGTGGTGGTGCTGATGATGTAAACTTTGGCTTGGCCTCATTCAAACAACATAAGATGGTCTTTGGCATTCCAAATCTTTCCTTTCATGATCTCAAGTCAGTGAGAAGTGCAGAGATTTTTCCTCATTAATTTAGGTCTGCCCAGTAAAATAACTATTGAATTAAACATATACACACTGAGAACAAACAGTAATTCTCAGAGGCAGTACATTTAAAACTTATATTGTGACATTTCTAACCACAAAGTTTTTTGGGAGCAACTCCTGTCCTAAAATACAGCGCACTGTCAATTTTCCTTTTTTTCATCTGTTTGCTTCAGACTTCCCATTTGACTCTAACTTGTGACCTCGCATACCATGTAAAACTCAGTACTTAAATATGCCAAGTAGCAGCAGAAAGTTTGAAGTTACATGATTAAAAAGCTGTACAGTCATGGTTTTGTCAAATTCTTGAGCATGGTAAACTGAAGGGCATTCTTCTATAATCTTGAAAGGAGGCAGGGAGATAGTATGAGTCTTTATTATCCATAGTTCAAATTATTTTTCATGAGTGCTCTGTCAGTTACATTTGCAAAGAAATAACTATAGTACAACATAATTGTTATAAATAAATCCAAAAAAGGTGAAGGAAGGGCAAATCTGTCTCAGGAAGTTATGAAAGTTTCCATGGATGAAATAAGTATTCAACTGAGACCTAAAAGATCTTGAGAGAACCTAGCAGAAACACAGATGAGCAAGGAATTCTATATAGCTAGTGTGGAGTAAATGGGCAAGAGTAATAGATGAGACTAAGTCTGGGGCCAGGTCCTGAAGGAGATGGGGAGCTCCTGAAAAAATCTTGGTAATATTGTAATCATATTTTCATGTTAGAAAAATTATTAACAGACATGGATGTTGGACTGGAGTGGGAAATAACTAGAGCCTACTGCAGTGGTCCAAGGGAGATGAGTTAGGAGAGATGATGATTAGTCGATAGATTAAGACAGTGAGAATGGAAATTAAAAAGGGTGCAGGGGTTGCGAGATCCTGAAGTAGATGAATTAATCAAATTTGATATCAGTACAGAGAAAATGAAGGAAATGTAATATAGGGGTACACATGGATTCTTGATTTGGGCAACTGGGTGCTATTATCTAAAACAGGGAATGAAAGCAGTGTAGGTTCTAGATGGGTGGGAAGAGATATGGCACTAGGAGTAGGGAACAGAAAATATGTCCAATTGGGAGACATTTGGGACATAAGTTTTTATCTGTTTGCTTCAGACTTCCCGTCAAGTCAATTTGGGACGTAAGTACCTATGACTGCCTGCAATGCAGGAGCTGTAAGAGACGAGAGACGAGGGTTCGATTCCTGGGTCAGGAAGATCCCCTGGAGAAGGGAATGACAATCCACTCCAGTATTCCTGCCTGGAGAATCCCATGGACAGAAGGGCAGATAGAGGTGCTACAGTTCATACGGTTGCAAAGAGTCGGACACTACTGAAGTGACTCAGTACATGACAACCAAAAATGCTGTTGCTTAAAAGGGTCTAAGCTGAAGATATCCATTTGGGAGTCCTTGGTGCCCAGGATACCTAGTAGCTAAGTCCATCGTGGGGAAAAGACTGTTCAAGGAGACAGAAGAAGTAACAACACAAGAAAATGGAGAGTTTGGGAACACAGAGGGCACAGTTAAGAATAAAAATATTTAAAGTGCCTCAGAGAGGTAGTCGCAAAACCAGGAGAGAGTAGCACTAGGGAAAGCAAGGGGAGAATTAATGGTGCTATTTTTAAAATGTAGTTGTTTTTCTCATTCTCCAAGTTTTAAATTTCCTGAAGGCAAGAACCGTATCTTAAATTTCACTGTATTTTCTTCAGTGCCCAATTCAGTGAAGGGAACAATAAATGCTCAACAAATTCTCCTTGATTCAGTCACAGGTACTACTTGCCTATACCAATCTAAAATGTTTCCTCCTGTTTCTTCAAACATTTAGAGTTACCTACCTGTTTAAGAGTTTAGTTAAATCAATTTTTAGAATCTGTATGTTGAACCTGCAACAGCTTTGAAATGAGTTCCAAAACCTTACTACTTACTGAGAGGGATCTTTTATAAAGATGACAGTAGTAGTAGTCCTTTTACTACTATTCCTAAGAAACAAGTTATTACAAAACGACGTTTCGCCCATTTCCCAAACTTTAGCTTGCAACTTAAAACCTGTTGAAAGCACAGTAAGGAGGCAGCCACATTTTTTAAATGGTTAATTTTTCTCACAATTAACCATTAACCGGGTCAACATGTTTATTAAGCCTATCATTTTATTAAATAGTCACGAAACAACCAGTTGGGGAATATACATTCAAGCCAATGGGAATCATTTAACTGCAAACAGACTGTAAGGATTCACAGAAAGCTAAAGAGAACTGCGAATTCGTCTAGGGTTTCGAGGCCAACCGATACAGGTCATTTTCTCTGAGGTAACCACAACTAACTTAAAGCCCAGTCTTTGGTGGATTCGTGTTTCTGAGCTTAGAAAACGAATAAATAAATGACCAAGAGTATCAGAATAACCACTTACACCTGAAGAACTATTCCTTTCTTCCCTCGACACCACAAAAACCAACCTGCTGCCTCCTTTCTCGAACAACAGTTAACCCCAGCGCTCCGCTCCCGCCTTAAGAAAAATGGTCAAGTCCCTGCTCTCGCGGGATCTCGCGGCTCAGAGTAAGTCAGCTGGATCGCCAGCCCCATCGAACCCGCGCGGGAACACAGATCCGCAGGTCCGGGAAGCCGGGAAATCGCATGTGGGGGCGGAGCCAGCTCCTGGAGCCTGGAGGCGGGGTCAGCTTAGAGGAGGCGGGGCGGGGGTGAGGCGGGGATTTGGGCGGGGCTCCCAGGACCTGTTGATCGCAGGTGTCACTGGCCTGACTGGCCTTGGGGTGTTGAGGCGTGTGCGCATGCTCCCTGCGCTGGGTCGGGCTCTGGGCGGCGGAGACCAGTCGCCTCTGCTCCAGTTCCCGGTGAGCCTCGGTTTCGGTGGAAGCGGTTGGTGTGTCAGCCGGGTGTCAGCTTGACGCGGAGCTGGGCCAGCGGGAGATTGCCCTGCGGAGGTAGAAGGCCGGTATTTCTCTACCTGGACCGCGCGCTTCTCTCGCTAAAGGGTAAGTCTCCGAAACTAGTCCCTGGCTGGAGAGCCAAAGACCTGCGACCTCCGCGGGCCTGACTGGAAGACCCTCATTCCAGTCCCAGACTCGGTGTCTCCCCTCGCTGCCCCACGACCTCCTCCCCCACCCGCTTCGGGGCAGACTCCGGAGGTCACGCAGCCCTCCCGCCGCCCTCCCGCCGCCTCCGGGATCTGGCGGAGATGCCTTCGGCCAGGCTGGAGGCGAACGCGGAGGGAGGAGGTCCTGTACTTACTGGGCTGTGGTTGTTCGTTGCTGCTGTGTTTGAAGGTTGGCCAGAGGCGGAACCTGGGATCCTGCTGGGTCGCTTAGTGCTTTGGAATTATGAATATTATGCTTACCTGGCGCCTTCCCCTCTCTTTCCAAGCCACTGACTGCCTCTCGAGCAGCAGCTTTTTAAAGGGGTTTTGTTGCTCTGTTTGGAGAAGAGATGATTCATGAGACTCTTCGGACTGTTGATTTCTGAGTGGTAGTAGTAATAATTTAGTAATTTAGTAGTAGTAATTTATGAAGTTAATGTTTAGCTTCTAAATGGCGAGTTAGGGGACATTTCTGGTCTGGTGTGTGCCCAGTCGTGTCGACTCTTTGCGACCCCGTGGACTGTAGTCCACCAGGCTCCTCTGTCCATGAGATTTTCCAGGCAAGAATACTGGAGTGGGTTACCATTTCTTTCACCAACGGGACGTTTACCAACTTTTAAATATCTTTGGAGAACAGGAAGTACTTGCACAGGTGTAGCAGAGAGGGTTTCTAAAGCCTGCAATCTGAGCGTGCTCTGAGGTTTTGTTATTCCCCTCCAAGGTTTTCTCCATCAGTGCGAAGCCTCATTAATGCTTGCAAATGTACTGCAAGGCGTTGTTAGATAAGAGTTTGCCAAATGTTTCCTTATCTGGAAGAAAATATGTATTTTTTTCCAGTGAGTTTTCAAGGCTATTTCTGAGGGATGTTTAAATTTAGGAGGTTCTTTGTGATTAGGGTCTGATTCACTTTTAGTAATGTTCTTTAAAGAAAAGCGTTCGTAATTCTCAGCATTTAAAAGACGGAAAAATTCCTAACAAAATTCAGATTGAAATGAACTTTTGGCTAAGTTAATATTAAATACTTCTCGTTAGTGTAATGTTCTATTCTTTTTGGTTCCATGATGATGATCGAGGCAAAGAGAAATAAAAACAAAAGAAACATTGCAAAATAATGTATGATTTATCTGCCGTTGTCATAATTTCAAATAGACAAGCACACTGTAGGAAGGAGTTAGTTATGCTCTGAAAAAAAAGGTTTTTGTTTTTATTTTAAATTTTATTAGTTTTTAAAATGAACTCACTGTACAGTTTGTTTAGGTTCACAATTACTAGTGATAAAACATGAAAGTGATTTATTCTACTCAACTCACTAGTTATGTGTGTTTTTTCCTACAGTGTGAAAAATAAGCAACCAAGAACAGATCTTTCATTTTCCCTATTAACTAAAACAATGTTTTTATAAATGTAGGTAGATTTGTATAGTTCTTGTAACTTGACATTAATAGTCATTTATTAATATTTTCTTTAGAAGATACAAAAAAGTGGTTTTTTTCAAAGACAGCTATTTTAATGGTGTACAGGCACCATTTTTCACCTAGTTTATTCTTTTTCTTAAAAAATCAAAAAGCTTATGATTTTAGTAAAGGCTGTGATTCAAGATCTTTTCCATTCTTTAGTGTCAAATGTTTATTTTAAACTATACAGTACCAGGATATTTTGGGAATAATGATTTAGAAGTTTTTTTTAGCCAGACAAAGATTTCAAAAATGAAAATTCTGTTTTAAGGTAATGTACACATTCAGTAGTCAAATCACAAGTTATTTTCCTGCTGGAACTGTTATTTTGCATTATAGTATATGCACACAGTAGGAACAAGAAATGTTCTACTAGCGATAAAAACTTTCAAAAGTTATTTAAACTTTAAATAATTATATAATATCCTAATCTTGGCAAGTTATTTTTTTAAATACTAGGAATACTACATGTATAGGATATTTAGGCAAAAGTATTTCTTCTTTGCTTTTCCAAGTTAATCCATATCCTCTATCAGCAGTTCTTTTATTAACTGAGGACTCATGATTAAAACTGTGGTCTATGATTAGAACTGAATTTTAATGTAACTGGTTTTCGTGGGAATCTTACACATTTTTTTCATCCTTTTTTAGTTGTAATCCCATGAATTATATTTTATGTTTTTACAAACATTATCCTAAGGGGTCCATAGGCTGCCATCAAAGGTGTTCCGTGACATACCCCAACGTGCTACAAGCCATTGCATATGGTTGAAGAACTTTTATTTTACTTGAGTTACTTCAGAAAAGTTGCTAGTTATTGTTTATGGCTGCATGGTTGTCATGTTATTTATGAATTAAAATTGTCATTAAGGAAGTTTTGAATTTTTCTGAGTTGTACATAGATTGAATTCTTCTAAATTAAATCTCTGTTACATTATTTCAGAATTGCTTTCACTTTATTTCTGATGCATTGCCTTCCAACATTGTAACTCATTTCTCTTTCTCTAGCTCAGTTAGTAAATGAATGTTTAAAATAATACTGTGGTGAATCCACTTGTGAAGCATTCCCAAACTTTTTTTTGTAATTAGAAGTTTTCATATTTTAAGTTTTCTTAAAGTAGGATAGCTCTATAAAAGTGCTTATTTTCTAAGAATGACTTATTAATAGATTTTTAAATTTGGAAGTTAATAATTCATTGTACAGTTTATCCGGTGCCACTAATCTGGATTAAGTCTTTAGTCAAGATTGATACGTCAGTTTAAAGAAATGGAGGAATAACAAAATGGGGTGTAAACTATCAATACAGCTTTTACTTTTTCTTCAAATGTGTTTTTTATATTGTTACAAATCATTTTATATCAAAGATTGTGTTTTTGCTGGTATTATAATTAGCTTGCATTTTTACTGAGTGCCTGCCATGTTTTGGGCATTTATTAGTTTAGACATGGTTTGTGATTCTTACAATAATTCTATGAACTTTTTAATATAGATTATAATTATAGATAATGGAATTCATTTGCTTTTAATGATTGAGTAGTTGAGTAATATGCTGTGTTCGTGGAAGTTTTTCAGAGGTAGAATAATTGGAAATCATGAGGTCAGTATCAGAACATGAATTCCATCCTTGGCAAGAACCCATCAGGGCATTCTTTGTTAACCAGGTACTTTGTGCTTTATCTTCTTCTAAACTTCTCACCCTGCACAGTAAAATCTTGGCCCTCCCTGTTTTTAGATGCAGTCTGTTTGAACCCTAGAAGATGTTTCCTCTTAAAAGGTACTGCTGTATAGGCCTGAAATAATCTTACCTCCTTGTCTGTATACTACTGACACTAACCTAGCTGCTAAGTGGTGGGAAATTGTCCTATACCTTTAATGCCTAGGTCTCCTTGTTGATTTCATAGGGTTTGTTAATAGAGGTTTCATTTTATTTCCTGAGCTTCATTCAGTAAGTATTTAATGACTGCCTACCATGTACTTTGTATTGTTCTAGTTGCTTGGAATTGAGTTTATATTCTTAGAGGATTGGGAGGAGAAACAATGATAAACAGTGGTAAAAACAATAAGTCAATTGTATGCTATCTCAGTTGGTGAAGAAAGCCAAGGGGAAGAGAGAAAGTAGAGCAGGACAGGGGGAGTTGGGAATATGGAGTGGGTTGCAACTTTGAGTATAAGCCTCATATAGAAGGTGATTTTTGAGCACAGCAATCATGAAGTGAGCCAGGGAGAAGTCACGTGGGTATCAAGAGGAAGTGTATTCCAGGCAGAGGAATAGAGTGTCAAGGCTTTAGAGCAGGAGTTTGCGTGTTTTGTTCAGGAGTAACGAGGAGGCCCATAAAGTTGAAAACGGAGAACGTAAAGGGAAAGTAGTTAGAAAGAAGATGGGCCGGTGTTACATAATAAGAAATGTATATTTGGTCTCTGCCTGTTTCCTGGCACACAGCTCCAAAAATTGGAATCTACAAGGTGATAAATGTGTGTTGAGATGGCTATGGTTGAGATAAACGTGTGTTGGTGACTGGGTGCTAGCCGCACGGTGAGAACTGATTGCCACGAAACCAACCATGTGATTAGAGGACTGACATTTTCAGCCCTCCACCTCCTCTCCTCACCATACACATATACACACACTTCCAGAGAGGGGAGAGGTGGAGGTTGAGCTCCTCACCAGTGGCCAAATATTTAATCAAGCATGCCTACACAATGAAGCCTCCATTAAAAAATCCTAACTGAAGTGGTTTGGAGACCTTTTGGGTTGGTGAACATGTAGAGGTGTTGGGAGGACGGTGCTCTTGAGAGGGTGTGGAAGCTCCCTGCCCCGTCCCACATTCTTTGCCCTGTGCAGCTCTTCCATCAGACTGTTCGTGAGTTGTATCCTTTTATAATGAACTTGAAATCCACTCAAGTAAGCTGTTTTCCAGAGCCATGCCAGCAAATTAATTAAATCCTTGGCAGAGGTTGGAGGGAACCCCTAACTTACTGGTGGTTGATCAGAAATACAAATGATTACTTGGGACTGGTGGTTGGTGTCTGAAATGGGAAGTCAGTCTAGTGGGACTGAGCCGTTGGCTTGTGGAATCTGACACTAACTCCAGTAGTGTCAAATCGAGTTAAATTGTAGTGTCTTTTGAGAATTAGAGAATTGCTTATTGTGTAAAAACCCACACATCTGGGCTCAGAAGTGGTGTGAGTTTAGAAAAAAGTGTTTTTACTTTTAGCAGGTGGTATGAGCTTTGCAGGCCATTGTAAAGACTTTTGGTTTTTAATCTGAATGTAATAAGGAGCCATTAAAAATTTTTGATCAGAGGGATGGCTTTATCATTTAATTTTAGAAGTTTTATGTCTAATCTTGGAAATAGACTGTAACAGCTAATCGTAGAAGCAAGGAGACAATTAGGACGTTATCTGGCAATCCTGGAAAAATCTGATGATGGTGAAGTCCAGAATAGTAGAAGTGGAGGTGGTAAGAATTGGGCACATTCTGTCTGAGATATTCAAGAAAGAGGCGTCAAAGATGATACCAAGATTATTTCTTCTGAGTGACTAAAATGATGAAGTTACCATCAACTAAGATGGGAAAGAAGATAGAGGTAAAGCAGGAGTTCAGTTTGGGACTTTGTCAAGGCAAAGGAATGTTAGGTGATACCTGCCTTGGCATACTTTTCTTGTGAAGATCATGTCTTAAAGCAGATTGCCATAAGCCATTGTCTTTCATGTTCATACTCTGTATTCTGGATACACATGCACTCTTGTTTTTCTCTAATTAGTTACCACTGGAAACGAGTGATTAGTAATAGCCAGAATAAAGAAAGCACAGTTCTTTATTGGACATAAAGAAGTTAAGCAAAAAGATACAAAACATTGAAAGTTATTTAAAATTTGCTTTTTGGGGTAGTGATAGTATAGTTTGTCTTTATTACTTTAATTTTATTTTGTGTTTAATAAATTTTCTAGTATCGTCTTCTCCAGTTCCTCCATTTGTAGAGTGACAGTGGTTTTCTATATCAAAAGACATCTCTTCTTCTATTATCTTTCTTACTATAATCCTTCAACTTTATAAAAAGGAGCCCTATAATGAATGAGTTTTTTTCTTCTTTCTTTGCTTTAACTTGCTATCTACCTACATATGGGAAGATCCCTTGGAGGAGGGGATGGCAACCCACTCCAGTCAGTATTCTTGCCTGGAGAATCTGCATGGATGGAGAAGTCTGGTGGTCTGCAGTCCATAGGGTTGCAGAGTTGGACATGACTGAAGTGACTTAGCATGCACACTTAGCTATGTATAGGTATATGTCTCTATATACTTATAGATAGCTTGCTATCTAACTATCTAAAATAAAGTTTTAAATAGTTTTACTAGTAAGGTGGACGGTTGTAACATATCACTGAAGAGTCTTCAGTGTGTCCCTTAGTTAGCTATATTGCTTATTAGTGAAAAGATGTTAAAATGAAATTTCACTTTAGAGTTTGATGGCTAGGCCAGGGTACTATTAAGAATGTATTTCAGTAGCTTTATTAACAGTGATTCTCTCCTTCTATGAGGTTGTGTGTTTAATTTTCTGTTTGCAATATTTATGTATATTTTAGATATCTATGTATAAAAAGATACTATTTTATAATCAAGAAAAAAAATATACTTAAAAGAACAAAGGAGTCTCTAAGGCTTTATCAGCTATTATGTTAGTTTCCTAGGGCTGCTATCACAAAGAACCACAAACCAGACAGCTTAAAGCAATAGAATTGTTCTCTCACGGTTCTGGAGGCTAGAAGTCCAAAATCAAGGTGTTAGGAGGATTGGTTCCTTTCTAGGGCTCTGTACAGAATCCTTCCTTGCCACTTTCTAGCTTCTGTTGGTAGCTGTCAATTCTTGGTGTTCTTTTCCTTGTAGCTGTATCATTCTAAGGTCTGCTTGTCATCTTCACATGATATTCCATCTGTCTCTTCTTCTAATGACTTCTGCTAGTCTTTTTGATTAGACCCCATCCTAATGATCTTATCATAATCTAATCTCATCTGTAAAACCCCTATTTCCAAATGAGATCATCTTCGCAGGTACTAGAGGCTAGGACTTCAAAATACCTGGGGGGGGGGGGCAGGGGGGCGGGCAGAGCACAGTTCAACCATAACAGCTGTGAAGTGAAATTGCCGAGTCATCTCCAACTATAGCCTGCCAGGCTCCTCTGTCCATGGGATTTTCCAGGCAAGAGTACTAGAGTGGGTTGCCATTGCCTTCTCCAGAGGATCTTCCCAACCCAGGGATCGAACCTGGGTCTCCCGCATTGTAGGAAGATGCTTTACCGTCTGAGCCACAAGGGAAGCCCTGTAACAGCTATAATGAGTCCAATTTCAGTGACGATTTACTGAGACTAATCTTGTAGCCTAATCAAATCATTGGTGGTTAGAATTTACAATTGCATTAAAAAGAATACAAACTTAGAAAAAGATCTAACTGTGGAGCTAAAAGACCTGTTGCTGTTTAGTCACTAAGTCATGTCTGACTCTTTGCGACCCCATGGACTGTAGCATGCCAGGCCTCGCTGTCCATCACTAACTCCCAGAGTTTACTCAAACTCATGTCCACTGAGTCAGTGGTGCCATCCAACCATCTCATCCTCTGTTGTCCCCTTCTTCTCCTGCCTTCAATCTTTCCCAGCATTAGGGTCTTTTCAGATGAGTCGGCTCTTCCCATGAGGTGGCCAAAGTATTGGAGTTTCCACTTCAACAACAGTCCTTCCAATGAATGTTCAGGACTGATCTCCTTTAGGATGGACTGGTTGGATCTCCTTGCAGTCCAGGGGAATCTCAAGAGTCTTCTCCAACACCACATCTCAAAAACATCAATTCTTTGGCGCTCAGCTTTCTTTATAGTCCAACTCTCACATCCATACATGACTACTGGAAAAACCATAGTCTTGACTAGATGGACCTTTGTTGGCAAATTAATGTCTCTGCTTTTTAATATGCTGTCTAGGTTGGTTATAACTTTCCCTCGAAGGAGCATGAATCTTTTACTTTCATGGCTGCAGTCACCATCTACAGTGATTTTGAAGCCCAAAAAAATAAAGTCTGCCACTGTTTCCACAGTTTCTCCATCTATTTGCCATGAAGTGATTGGACCAGATGCCACGATCTTAGTTTTCTGAATGTTGAGCTTTAAGCCAACTTTTTCAATCTCCTCTATCACTTTCATCAAGAGGCTCTTTAGTTCTTCTTCACTTTCTGCCATAAGGGTGGTGTTATCTGCATATCTGAGGTTATTGATATTTCTCCCGGCAATCTTGATTCCAGCTTGTGCTTCATCTACCTTTTCTCATGATGTATTCTCTATATAAGTTAAATAAGCTGTATATTGTAAAACAATATACAGCCTTGACGTACTCCTTTCCTGATTTGGAACCAGTCTGTTGTTCCATGTCCAGTTCTAACTGTTGCTTCCTGACCTGCATACAGATTTCTCAACAGGCAGGTCAGGTGGTCTTGTATTCCCATCTCTTAAAGAATCTTCCACAGTTTGCTGTGATCCACACAGTCAAAGGCTTTGGCATAGTCAATAAAGCAGAAGTAGATGTTTTTCTGGAACTCTCTTGCTTTTTCAATGATCCATCTAATGTTGGCAATTTGATCTCTGGTTTCTCTGCCTTTTCTAAAACCAGCTTGAACATCTGGAAGTTCACGGTTCACGTATTGCTGAAGCCTGGCTTGGAGAATTTTGAGTATTACTTTGCTAGTGTGTGAGATGAGTGCAGTTGTGCAGTAGTTTGAGCATTCTTCGGCATTGCCTTTCTTTGGGATTGGAATGAAAACTGACCTTTTCCAGTCCTGTGATCACTGCTGAGTTTTCCAAATTTGCTGGCATATTGAAGGCAGCACTTTCACATCATCATCTTTCAGGATTTGAAATAGCTCAGCTGGAATTCCATCACCTCTACGAGCTTTGTTCGTAGTGATGCTTCCTAAGGCCCACTTGACTTCACATTCCAGGATGTCTGGCTCTAGGTGAGTGATCACACCATCGTGATTATCTGGGTCATGAAGATCTTTTTTGTACAGTTCTGTGTATTGTTGCCACCTCATTTTAATCTCTTCTGCTTCTGTTAGGTCCATACCATTCCTGTCCTTTATTGTGCCCATCTTTGCATGAAATGTTCCCTTGGTATCTAATTTTCTTGAAGAGATCTCTAGTCTTTCTAATTCTGTTGTTTTCCTCTATTTCTTTGCACTGATCACTGAGGAAGGCTTTCTCATCTCCCCTTGCTGTTCTTTGGAATGCTGCATTCAAATGAGTATATCTTTCCATTTCTCCTTTGCTTTTTGCTTCCCTTCTTTTCACAGCTGTTTCTAAGGCCTCCTCAGACAGCCATTTTGCTCTTTTGCATTTCTTTTTCTTAGGGATGGTCTTGATCCCTGTCTTCTGCACAGTGTCACAAACCTCCGTTTATAGTTCATCAGGCACTCTGTCTATCAGATCTAGTCCTTTAAATCTATTTCTCATTTCCACTATATAATCGTTAGGGATTTGATTTAGGGCATACCTGAAAGGTCTAGTGGTTTTCCCTACTCTTTCAATTTAAGTCTGCATTTGGCAATAAGGAGTTCATGATCTCAGCCACAGTCACTTTCCTGCCTTGTTTTTGCTGGCTGTATAGAACTTTTCCATCTTCGGCTGCAACGAATATAATCAGTGTGATTTTGGTGTTGACCATCTGGTGGTGTCCATGTGTAGATTTGTCTCTTTGTTGTTGGAAGAGGGTGTTTGCTATGACCAATGCATTCTCTTGGCAGAACTCTATTAACCTTTGTCCTGCTTCATTCTGTATTCCAGGCCAAATTTGCCTATTACTCCAGGTGTTTTCTTGACTTCCTGCTTTTGCATTCCAGTTCCCTATCATGAAAAGGACATCTTTTTTGGGTGTTAATTCTAGAAGGTCTTGTAGGTCTTCATAGAACTATTCAACTTCAGCTTCTTCAGCATTACTGGTTGGGGCATAGACTTGGATTACTGTAATATTGAATGGTTTGCGTTAGAAAGGAACAGAGATCATTCTGTCGATTTTGAGATTGCATCCAAGTACTGCATTTCGAACTCCTTTGTTGACTGTGATGGCTACTGCATTTCTTCTTAGGGATTCTTGCCCACAGTAGTAGATATAATGGTCATCTGAGTTAAATTCACCCATTCTAGTCCCTTTTAGTTCGCTGATTCCTAAAATTTAACGTTCACTCTTGCCATCTCCTGTTTGATCACTAGACAATTATAAGACACTGATTAAAGAAACTGAAGACAACACAAACAGATGGAAAGATATACTGTGTTCATGGATTGGAATAATTAATATTATGAAAATGATCCTACTTCCCAAGACAGTCTTCAGATTCAGTGCAAGCTGTATCAAAATACCAGTGGCATTTTTCACAGGACTAAGGCCAAATAATTCTACAATTTGTATGGAAAAAAGACACTGAGTAGCTGAAACAATTTTGAGAAAGAAGAGTAAAGCTCGGCACGTCATGTGCCGTTTACTTCAAACTATATTACACAGCTACAGTCACCAAAAGAATATAATATGGCAGGAAAACAGATATATAGATCAGTGGAACAGAATAGAGAGCTCATAAGTGAACCCACAGTTGATCTATAACAAAGGAAGCAAGAATACAAAGGAAACTGTCAACAGAAGGAAAAGGCTCCCTGCTGAATGGGAGAAGGTATTTGTTAGTAATGTATCTGATAAAGGGTTAATACCCAAAATATACAAGGAACTCATACAACACAATATCAGAAGGAACACAAGCTGATTAAAAGTTGGGCAGAGGATCTGCATAGACATTTTTTCAAAGAAGATAGATTGCCAACAGGCACGTGAAAAGATGCTCAGCATCACTAATCATCAAGGAAATGCAAGTCAGAAACACAATGAAATATCACCTCATACCTGTCAGAATGGCTGTCATTTAAAAAAAACGACAGGGGCTTCCTTGGTAGTCTAGCGACTAAGATTCCGCACTCCCAATTCAGGGGGCCTAGTTTTGATCCTTGTCAAGGAATGAGATCCCATGTGCGTCCAATAAAGATCCTGCATGTCTCAATGAAGAGCCACAACTAAGACCCAGCTCAGCCAAAACAAAGACAACAGGTAACAAGTGTTGGCCAGGATGTGGAGAAAAGGGAACTGTTGTGCACCATTGGTGGAGATATAAATTGGTCAGCCACTGTGGAGAGTAATATGGAAACTTCTCAAGAAATTAAAAGTAGGACTGCCAAAGAAAAAAATAGAAAAGAGCTGTCATATGATCCAGTAATTGCACTCCTGAGTATTTATCAGAAGAAAGCAAAAACACTATTTTGAAAAGATGTGTGCACCCCTGTGTTTATTGCAGCATTATTTACCATAGCCAAGATATGGAAGCAACCCAGGTGCCCATCAGTAGGTGAATGGATAAAGAAGAGGTGCTACATGTATTTATATACATACAGTGGAATATTTTTCACCCATAAAAAATGAAGTTTGCCAATTGTGACAACTTACACTGACCTTAAAGAGTATTGCATTAACTGAAATAAATCACATATAAAAAACCAAATACTGTGTGATTTCATTTATATGTGAAATCTAGAAAACAAAACAATTATACATAGCAAAATAGAGACAGGATTGTGAATATAGAGAGTAAACAAGTGGTTGCCCAAGGACGGAGGTTGCTGAGAAGGAAGTGTGTGAGGGAGCTTAAGAGGTATAATCTTCCATTTGCAAAATAAACCAGTCATGGGTATGAAATGTACAGTGTGGGAAATATAGTCAATAACTATGTAATATTTTTATAAGGTGACATATTGTAACTTTTTTTTTTCTTGAAATGTGTAGAAGTGCCAAATTACTATATTGTATAACAGGAGCTAACATAATGTTATAGGTCAGTTATACTTCAAAAACAAGCAAACATACAAATAAACTCATAGAAAAAGGGCAGATTGTGGTTACCAGAAGTGGGGGCTTGGGGAAGTGGGTAAACTAGATGCAGGTTGTCAAAAGGTACAGGTTATGCCTCCTAGTTATAAGATAAATAAGAACTAGGAATGTAATATACAACGTGATGATTATAATTAACACTGCTATTTGTTATATGAAAGTTCTTAGAGTCAATCCTAAGAATTCTCATCACAAGGAAAATATTTTTTCCTACTTCTTCAATTCTGTATCTATATTTGATGATGGATGTTTCACTGAACTTATTGTGATCATCACTTCATTGTGTATTAAGTCAAATCTTTGTGCTATACACCTTAAACTTATACAGTGCTTATGTCTCAAGAAAACTGGAAGGAGGAAAATCTGAATACCCTTTAGCTATCACTTTCTAGCCCTGTCTTCTCTTGTTCTCCATAGCCCTCACATCTCCAGTGTAAGCAACCACTTATCTACTATATGTCTCTAGAGGTCTCTCTTTTGGACATTTTGGATGAATGAAATCTTACAGTGTGTGGTCTTCTTTGACTTTCACTTATCAACATGTTTTTGGTGTTTATGTTGTAACATGTTTAAGTACTTCATTTCTTTTTATGGCTAAATAATATATTCTGTTGTGTGTGTACACACATATTCATAAACACACATACACCATATTTTATTTATTCTTCAGTCAAATATATGGGTGGTTTTTTCACCTTTCAGCTGCTGTAAATATTGCTGTGTTAGCTCTTTTCTGCACAACTTCCCCAATATTTATTGAAAGAATAAGTAGAGAATTACATTTGAATTCCTAGAATAAATCTTATTAATTTTCCAGTGGCATATTGTTCTTTTGACACACTGGTAGATTGTCGGGGTAGAGGATGGAACATGCAGGGGCCTTGAAGGTGTCTGCACTTGTTGTTGAGTTGCTAGGTGATATCTGCTTCTTTGCGACCTCATGAACTGCAACATGCCAGGCTTCCCTGCCCTTCACTATCTCTTGGAGTTTGCTCAAACTCATGTCTGTTGAGTCAGTGATGCCATCCAACCATCTCATCCTCTGTCAACCCTTCTCCTCTTGTTCTCAATCTTTCCCAGCGTCTGGGTGTTTTCAAGTGAGTTGGTTCTTTGCATCAGGTGACCAAAGTATTGGAGCTTCGGCTTCAGCATCAGTCCTTCCAGTGAACACCCAGGACTGATTTCCTTTCGGATTGACTGTTTGATCTCTTTGCAGTGCAGGGGACTCTGAAGAGTCTTCTCCAGCACCACAGTTCAAAAGCATCAGTTCTTTGGCACTCAGCCCTCTTTATGGTCCAACTCTCACATTCATGCATGACTACTGAAAAAACCGTAGGTTTGACTATATGGACCTTCGTCAGCAAAGTGGTGCTTTTTAATATGCTGTCTAGTTTGTCATAGCTTTCCTTCCAAGGAGTAAGTGTCTTTTAATTTCGTGACTGCAGTCACCATCCGCAGTGATTTTGGAGCCCAAGAAAATAAAGTCTGTCACTGTTTCCATTGTTTCCCCATCTATTTGCTATGAAATGGTGGGACCCGATGCCGTGATCTTAACATTTTTGAATGTTGAATGTCAAGCCAGCTTTTTCACTGTCCTCTTTCACCCTCCTCAAGAGATTGTTTAGTTCCTCTTCACTTTTCTGTCATTACAGTGCTATCATCTGCATATCTGAGGTTGTTAATATCTTTCCTGACAATCTTGATTCCAGCTTGTGAATCATCCAGCCCAGCATTTTGCATGATGTACTCTATAGATAGGTTAAATAAGCAGGGTGACAATATACAGCCTTGACATAATCCTTTTCCAATTTTGAACCAGTCCATTGTTCCATGTCCAATTCTAACTGTTGCTGCTTGTGACTGTGGCTCAGATCATGAGCTCCTTATTGCAAAATTCAGGCTTAAATCGAAGAAAATAGGGAAAACCACTAGCCCTTTCAGGTATGACCTAAATGAAATCCCTTATGATTATACAGTGAAGGTGATGAAGAGATTCCAGGGATTAGATCTGGTAGGCAGAGTGCCTGAAGAACTATGGAGGGTGTTCATAACATTGTACAGGAGGTGGTGACCAAAACCATCCCCAAGAAAAAGAAATACAGGATGGCAAAGTGTTTGTCTGAGGTAGCTTTACAAATAGCTAAGAAAAGGCAAAGGAGAACGATACACCCAGCTGAATGCAGAGTTCCAGGGAATAGCAAGGAGAGATAAGAAAGCCTTCCTCAGTGATCAGTGCAAAGAAATAGAGGAAAACAACAGAATGGGAAAGACTAGAGATCTCTTCAAGAAAAGAGATACCAAGGGAACATTTCATGCAAAGATGGGCTCAATAAAGGAATAGCAAGGATGTAACCGAAATATAAGAGATTAAAATGAGGTGGCAAGAATACACAGAACTGTACAAAAAAGGTCTTAATGACCCAGATAGTCATGATGGTGTGATCACTCACACTCACATAGAGTCAGACATCATGGAGGGTGAAGTCAAGTGGGCCTTAGGAAACATTACTATGAACAAAGCTGGTGGAAGTGATGGAATTCCAGCTGAGCTATTTCAAATCCCAAAAGATGATGCTGTGAAAGTGCTGCAATCAATATGCCAGCAAATTTTGGAAAACTCAGCAGTGGCCACAGGACTGCTGCTGCTGCTGCTGCTAAGTCACTTCAGTTATGTCCGACTCTGTGCGACCCTGTAGACGGCAGCCCACCAGGCTCCCCCGTCCCTGGGATTTTCCAGGTAAGAACACTTCAGTGGGTTGCCATTTCCTCTCCAATGCATGAAAGTGAAAAGTGAAAGTGAAGTTGCTCAGTCGTGTCCGACTCTTCGAGACCCCATGGACTGCTCCTCCGTCCATGGGATTTTCCAGACAAGAGTACTAGAGCGGGGTGCCATCGCCTTCTCCGAGAAAAGATCAATTTTCATTCCAATCCCAAAGAAAGGCAATGCCAAAGAATGTTCAGATTACTGGACAATTGCGCTCATTTCACATGCTAGCAAGGTAGTGCTCAAAATCCTTCAAGCTAGGTTTCAACAGTACATCAATGAAGAACTTCCAGATAGATGTACAAGCTGGATTTAGAAAAGGCACAGGAACCAGAGATCAAATTGCCAACATTTGTTGGATCGTAGAAAAAACAAGGGACTTCCTGGAAAAACATCTACTTCTGCTTCATTGACTGCACTTGTTACCACTGGCTGTACTCTGATGCTTACCTGATGTTTTAATCTCATTTGCCCTCCAAATGGCACTGGGGTGGTAACAGAACTTTCCTGTTTCATTGCATTGTGTGGGGTGGGAATTCTCTGCCTACAGCAGTGTGAAGAATGGAAAAGGTCACAACTAGAAACATCTTTCCAGTCTGTAACATGCTATTTCCCGCCCAGTCTATAAGCCAGTTATTGTACTTAATGTTTTTCCCTGTTTCTACTTAGACTATTTGTTGCTTTTTATAATCTCCACAGAGTTGCATTGGAGGAAGAAAACCAGAAGGACCTATTAGTTTGACATTTTGCCCAAGAACAGCAGCTAAATATTTTTAAAATTATCTGTTCGTGTCTGTGTCCATCACAGAACCGAACTCATTATGGTAGGGATTGTTTCATAAATCTTACAACCGTTCAGGGTAAGTCAGACCTGGTGCCTAGTTATATGGTTGTTGAGAGAATATCATTTCAAAGGTTTCTTCCATTAAAAATACAAATTTACTACTGATACAGTGCTCCCTTCCTATTGTAAAATCATGAGTGCATTTATTAAAAATTTCTACGAAAATTTTCAGGATCATTTAGATCACTTTAGAAGAAATTACAATCCACAGAGTTAAAAAGAAGAAAACAGCTAACATAATGTAGTGTTTTATAACTCTTGAAACTTTTAACCTATCTTAAGCAGGGCAATTATTATTGTTGTTCCCATTTTATAGATGAAGCTATGAATCAGATGACAAGAATTTATCTAAGACCAAACATCTAAGACATGATCAGTAATATGTGGGTCTGGAAACAAGTCTCTTGACCTGAATTCTGTGAAGACTACTGCTTTTCTTCCTTATTCCTCAGTGCTTTGCCATCATATGGGGCATTTGATCAATGGCATTGATCAGACCGGTGATATTCTGTCCTCTCATGTTTTTGTGCTGTGAAGTGAAACTCAGTGACGTTCACCCAGAGTTCAGATTGAAAGAAGTCCTTACACAGGACTTTTGAGGCCCACCATGCTCTCTCTTTCCCAGGGATCCTCTCTTTTTATCTACTCCTCTTTGTTCTGACTTCTTCTGCCACACTGGGCTTCTTACAATCTTCTGGTATGCCAGGCATGCTGTTCAGTCTGCTAGGAAAGTCTTTTCCAAGATAGCATCTTCACCTCCTTCAAATCTTTGTGTAAAGGTAACCTTCTCAATTACACTTTCTGTGACTGTCCTGTTTAAAAGTTCAAACCATCTCCCATTATATACACTTCTCATCCCCTTTGCTTACATTGTTTCTGTGTTAGCACTCGGGACACAGTTCTTCTAGTACACTCTACAATTTATTATTCACTGAATTATGGTCTATCTTTTCTCATCATAGTGTCAGTTCTAGTGCTTGGCACAGAACCTGTCTCAGTCTAATGTTTGTTGAATGAATGAATGCAGAAGTAAATTCAGTTGATTAAACTTTGTTAGTAATACTTGATTGTTTTTAATTAAGAAATTGAACATTTTGAAATCCTTTTAGCCAGGAGCATGTGTTCATGAACAGTGTGGAAATTTAATTCCCTAAGATTTATCAATTTAATGTTTCCCCTGAGTTTTAATGCATGTCAATTTACATAAAATCTATTGACATTCTTAGAGAAATATGATTCTGTGTAGGGTAAGTGACCATATAGAGTCTCTGTAGATTAATTTGTTTTAATAAATAAAATATATAGTAGTATTGACAGTAAAGTTAGTATTATTCAAAAGACTACCTGAAATCTAAGTTAATTCTAATAGTCTTTATGAAACCATCATGCAACCATTGAAATCTTGAAGTAGATAATGATTAATATCACCTTGATATTTTTTGAAAATTTAAATGATGAACTATGTTTTCATTTTCTTAATTTGAAAAGAACTTTTTTCTGATCCTTTTATAATTGTACATTTTTACTTATGTATTCAATATTTGTGATCATAAAGTAAAAAAGGAATTTTCTTGATTAGCCTTTTATTTAAACATTTCTTTTCTTTTCTTGTAGATATGCTTTGAGGTCACATTGGTATGAAATATGGAGTCACCTTTAATAACTTCACCTGGAAAAGAGTCTTCTTTCTTATTAAAAAAACATAAGGAAAACAGATGACCAAAGGAATCATACCAAATGCTAACTCTATAACTTTTTGTATCATCTGTTTTTAAAACCATCAAGGCAAATGACTTGTGCTTTAAAGAATATGATTTCCTCATCGATGTTATTTTTAACAGTTTTTTAAAAATCTTTTAATCTTTTTCATCTTAAATTGTACTCTTACAAAATTTAGCACAAAGATTTTTAAATCTCTAAGGCCTTGTTTAAAGTAGCTTTCATGTTTAGTTTTCAGAGCCTTAGTGCATTTGTGTCCTATTTTTACTCTGCAAAGTCCTCAAAACTACAGCATCAGGAAAGATATGGACTTGGAAACTTACATGATTGTAATAGACTGGAGCAGATTTAAGTGGACCATTCAAGACCCCGTCCATTTTATCATCAGAAGTGTCACATAAGTACACACATCTTAGCTTTAATGCAAGCAAAGTTGCTTGAAAATGGCATGGGTAAAATTCTTACGGAAACCTGGTGGCAATCTCGGAAAAGCTTATCAGCCTGGGAGTATGCTGTCCCTGGCCCCTACCAAAGGCTTGTTGAATGAACCAGGACAAAACAACTGCTTTCTGAACAGTGCTGTGCAGGTGAGACGGTCATTTCCTGTCAAATTTTAAAAAGTGCCTTTCAGGAAATTCTTTACTTAATGCTGCTTTAACTTGTGAATGAAGAATAAAGTTACTATTATTGACTGGAATGACTTTTTAATATCATTTTTAATAGTAGTAGATATTTTGACTGGGCATTTTGGTTTTTATAATAAATGGAAATTTTTTTCAACAAAATGATACATTATTAGGATATAAAAACATCTGTAGCTTAAATGTCCACTTGGTGAAGTCAGAATGCTTCTAAAATACATAAAATTTCTTTTTTTTTTTTTTTTAGATTAGTTACTGTATCCTGCCCCACCCTTATTTTGGTTAAGAAATTCAGTAGAATCCTCTTGGTGGTTTCGTCTGCAAATAGCATTTAAAAAAAAACAAGCTGCTTGGATGAAAATAAGAATGAATGAGTTTTTAATCCTCATTTCTCAAACTCCCTTCACCTCCCACTGTGGCCTTAAATCACCTTTTTAGAATTGTAATTTGGACACCACTGTTTTAGTTAAATTTACAGTTAATTCCTTTTGCTTCAGTCTTTGTTGAGATTCTTTTAATTAGCAAATATGTATTAATCCAGTTTTCTGCCTTAGACAGATATCCTTTCTTATATATGATAGTTTTCAACGTTTTCAGATTTCATAGGGGCCTTTATTCTTCTGACCATTGGAAAGGTAAGGAAGATTCAGAATATTGGAATGTTATTCTACTGACCCTAGAATGTACCTTAAAAGATTTTATTGAAAATAAGTAGCTTTTCACATATTTTTCTTTCTGTTGCTTTATTTCCCCCTCCAGAGGCTTCCCTGGTGGCTCAGTCAGTAAAGACTCCACCTGTGGTGCAGGAGACTGCTTAGAATGCAGGACACTTGGGTTCAGTCCCCAGGTGGGGAAGATCCCCTGGAGAAGGAAATGGCAACCCACTCCAGTATTCTTGCCTGGCAAATCCCATCGACAGAGGAGCCTGGTGGGCTACAATGCATGGGGTCTCAAGAGCTGGACATAACTTAGCAACTAAACCACCATCAACCCCTGAAACTTGAGAGCAGAAAGTGAAGTACTGCTTAAAGAGCTCATTTGATGAATGAGAGCATCGTGCCTGGGTCAGGTGCTCGGACAGCTGACTCAGGCTTGTGTTTGCAGTTGCTCAGTACTTCTTAAAACTGGAAATAAACTGTGAAATATGTTTTGTAAGAAATTACTAAAAGTGGACATTATTAAAATACTTTAGACATGAAGTCAGAAAAATGAATTTATATGCCATTTCCCCTTAGTTTTTATTCTTACATTATTTTGAAGTAAGAAATAGTATAAAAGGTTTATATTTATGTTATTAAATACATATGCATATATGTATTAATCTTTTCAAAATACATTAATTTTAGATACCATGTTAAAGTGCAACATGCAAATAATGCAAAAGAAAAATGCTTATATTATAAAATTATATTGTTAAAAACTAGTTCAACAACTAGCTTAGACTGTAACTTTTTAAAACAGGTGGTACGATATAGTCAACATTTGCAAATGAATTAGAATAAAGGTTAACTATAGTGAAGATAATTTTTGGTATGGATTTGTGAAATCGTTTTTAAACTTTTTATATTAAGTGATATTCAGAGAAGTCACATAAAATATTTTTTCTATAGTTTGGATCCAGTATGACTTAAACATTTTGCTAATCCTATAAAACATTCCAGTTACATTTGAAAGACTTAGTTTGTTAGCCTTCTAAGCAGATTATAGAGATACTCTCTTTTGGCTGAATATTTTAAGCTTTTATTTGATGAGGAAGTGGTACAGTTAAGTAGATCTGACACATTGGTATGGTTTTAAGATCTCGAAGGTAAAAGCAAAGTTGAAATATTTAATTCAATATTTTAATTTTCAAAGTTGAAAAGTTAATATTTATTGTGTTCTTACTGTGTTTTTGTACAATATAATCTAATTCTTACAATGACCCTAAAAGGTAGGTACTACTTTTATCCTCCTTATGGTGATAAGAATGCTGAGCTTCAGAAAATATTTTGCTCAAGGCAGTCTAAGAGCTGTTAAAAGTAAAGCCAGGATTGGAATCCAGGAGCTCTCCCATCAGAGGTTGTATCATTAACCACGGTGCTGTGTTCTTTCCACTGCTGGGCCGTCATGGCCGGTCATCTTGACAAATGAATGAATTTCAGTGTAGTTCATTTTATGGTATGATAGAATATGGTGTGCAAGAAAGTTATTAAACATTTTCAAGTGTTTTGCAAAACACTGTGTTATTTGTGATATATAAATGCATCCTGTTAATTATGCTTTAAAAAACAACTATCAAAGAGAAATTCTGAAATTCTGGCTTTTAGTGAGTAATTAAAAATATTGGAAACGTCTAAAATTACTTGCTTTTAGTTGGAGAGAAAATTTTCTTTTTAGTTGGAAGAAATGCGAGATGGTGAATAGATTTTCTTACTTTTATTATTTGAAGAAATAACTGAAAGGTATAGAGAAACTTGAAGATCTTAATTGTTGTAATATTTACAGGAACAAATAGCAGCTTGAATTCAGTGCATGCCAGTTGTGTACTAGATACTACTTTAGACACTTCACATTCTACAGACACATTTCATTCTTACAAGAAGTCTGTGAGTTATCCTCATTGTATGGATTTCAGATTTTTCTAGAATGATTTTAAGTATTGCACTGATTTATTTAAACAACACAGTCCTTTTAATTGTTTTTGTTTTTTAGTAGTAAATGGTGATTAGATAATTGCAGCAAATATATTTAGGTTATTCTTTAACTACTACTTCATATTCTGCTGTACCCCCATTACTATACATATGTTCCCTTTCTCATTCTTTATACAGTGACCACACAGGCCTCTGCCCCTTTTCCTTGCCACTACACACTGATCCTTATTTGGTAGACCCTGACTTTTAAGTGCAATTATACTTCCTTCCTAAATTTCAGTTCATTCCAAGTTATTATAATCACTTCCTCTTTCAAGTCTCTGCCAAGTCCTCCATTCAGTATCTGCGTGTTTCCTATTCATATAAATTCCCTAACAGAGGAGTTATTTTTTTTCTTGTTCTATGCCTCTCATAGTTTTTACTTGTGAATCAACAGAAATAGCTTCTAAATCTATCTTTTATATATGAACTACATATACATAGCAGTTTTATACTTATTATTTTTAGTGGTTGTATATATCTGATTATGTACAAGGGATTAAAAGATGTTATTAGCCTCCTGCAGTTTAAAAAATATATTTAAATCTGTCTTTAATTCACAGTGAGAAAAATGTAACTATGTTTCATTCTTCACATCTTACTGTTTTTTAGGTTTTATGGCAATTAGATATATTCCGAAGAAGCTTGCGGGTTCTGACTGGACATGTTTGTCAGGGAGATGCCTGCATATTTTGTGCTTTGAAGGTAACTTTTAATAGTTCTAAAAAAGCACTGTTGTTCCTCAAAAACTTTATTTGATAGTTTGGTTTGTTTGACATATTTGGTTAGTTTATTTGTAATTAAATTTATTGTCAGTGACTTAAGAGTTTTGAAGATGAATTCTTAAAGGATGACTTATTCAGGTTTATGTTTCCATTTTCCTGTAAGAACAGTTTAATAGTCTAAACAGTGTAGCACTGTTAGAAACATTATATTTTTCATTATTTTGAAATAATCCTTTATTTATTTTAACAAATGTTTTTTGAGTTACTACTGAATTCTGGGTGCTGCTATGGTTACTAAGAATACAGCAGTGAATTGAACTAATAAAAAACACTGTTCTCATGTAGCTTCTATTCTTATGGGGGAGAAGAAAATAAGTAAACAAAATATAAAGTATGTTAGGTAATAATAATTGCAAAGGAGGAAGTATAAATCAGGGAAGGGAATGGTGAATGTTGAGTAGCAAGGAAAGCCTCACTGAGAAAGTGACATTTAAATCACAACTTGGAAGAGGGATGGAGTGGTCTAGAGCATTCCAGGCAGGCAGGGGACACAGCCAGTGCAAAGACCCTGAGGTGGGTGCTCAAGGACACCGGAGCCCTGGCAGAAGCTTCATGAGCAAGGGGACAGTGATGGGAGATGAGCTCAGAGGTAAGGTGAGTGCCCGTGGCTTCAGACATGTCTGCAGATTCTTTTGCACTCTTTTATCAAAGGGTGGAGTCTAATTTCTTGAAATGCATTGCCCTTAATGATTCATTTCCATCAAATAGAATGTGGCAGAAAAGGGATTAGGTTAGATTAGAAACATCAATAAAGCTTTCACCTGGCTCTTTCTGTCGGGGTACTCGTTCTTGGACTTGAGTCACTATGCTGATTACAGCTACAGCAAAGATCTCGGCCAGCAGGCACCACCAGCCACCAGCATCAGCTTCTAGAGGACTATCAGATGACCAGTGATCCCAGCATTCAGACTATTACAGATGACTGCACGTGCAGCAGAGTTGAACTGTACTCACCCAAATCGCAGATTTGTGACCAAAATAAATGTTTTTAGTAACTAAGATTTGGGGTGGTTTTGTTAATGGAGCAATAAATAACTAGAACAAGAATCTGGATTGTGAAGGGTCCTTCTAGGCCTTTGTGAGGACCCTGATTTTTTCCTCTTGAGTGATTTGGGGAGTTGTGGGTATTGTTTTGAGTAGAGCTGTGATATAACCTGTGTTAACTAAGTATAATATTTGCACTAGATCTCTCTGACCTCTTGGATGAGAGTAAATAGAATGGGGATGAAAGTGGAAACAGGGAGTCCAGTATATATTAGCAACTCATTAATGTCGTTGAAATCTTTGCCCAAGAATTTAAGATTTGGTTATTGTTTTCAGAAGTAAATATATCAGCCCTTACATTCTTGAATATTCTTATTACACACAAATATACATAATAGAGGAAAATGAAAGGTCATTTTCACACTTTGATTTACATTCCTAAAAAGACTGTTTGAGTAAGTCACCAAAGGAGGCAGTTGTATATTCCCTTTTTTAAATGGCAAAATAAGGTTGATTAAGAATTAATTTAAATCAAATTACAGTTTTGCATTTTATTTCCTCAGCAGTAATTTTTTTTATAGTTTATTTATTTTTAATTGAAGGATAATTGCTTTGCAATATTGTTGATTTCTGCCATACATCAATATGAATCAGTCATAGGTCTACATATGTCCCCTCCCTCTTAAACCTCCTTCCGACTTCCCACCCCATCCCACCCCTCTGGGTTGTCAGAGAGGCCTGATTTGAGTTCCCAGTCATATGGGAAACTCCCACTAGCTGTCTGTTTTACATATGATTGTGCATATGTCTCCATGCTGCTCTCCATTCGTCAGACTCTCTCCTCTAACCCCCGCACCCCCCAGGCCCACTGACACCGGTGGAGACGCAGACATGAAGAACAGTCTTCTACAATCAACTTTGAATGTTTTATCCAACTGTAGCCTTACACATCACCTGCCTCTTCCGCCTGCTTGCCTCCCCCACCTCAAAACACGTGCTTGTGTGCACGCCTGCATACACGCGTGTGCATACACACACATACAGTGCTGTCCTCCTCGAAGTTTCTCAGAGCTGCCTTTGATCTCTGGGTGTCTTCATTATTATTCGTTTTGTCTGGA
This sequence comes from Cervus canadensis, assembly GCF_019320065.1. Classification (NCBI taxonomy): domain Eukaryota; kingdom Metazoa; phylum Chordata; class Mammalia; order Artiodactyla; family Cervidae; genus Cervus; species Cervus canadensis. Next base: position 56,451,378 of record NC_057404.1, read on the forward strand.
ATGATTTCCTTCCAGATGTCCCTGAGGCTGACACCCTTACTCCCTTTACGCCTCTCCGTCACGTGTTTTTTCTGCCAGTGAGACGTTCCCTGACGACCCTAGGTAGTAGGTCACCTCCCTCCCTCCCTTCTCCCCCTGGCGTCCCTGTCCCTGTTGCACTACCCTGTCTTTCTCTCTTGTTTTTTATTTCTCTGTTTTTTCTCTGTTGTACTTACTACCTCTTGACATATAATTACTTACTTGCTCTCTCCTCATTATTACAACTAGAATATGCATTCCGCAAGGCAGGGTTTGTTTTCTGATGTAGAACAACGCCACATATACCAGGAAATCAAAAAACAGATATTGAATGAACATCAGTCTTGTGCAGGATTAATACCTTAAACATTACCTGAAAAAGTTGACTACCCCAGATAAGAAATGATTTGTGAAAATATGTTTCATTTTTCAGCATCTGTACTTGTAGCTAAAATTTTTTTTAATATATTAAACATTACCTGGAAAAGTTGACTACCGGTAAGAAATGACTTGTGAGATTATGTTTCATTTTTTAGCATCTGTAATTGTAGCTAAAAATTTTTTTTAATACCTTAAACATTACCTGGAAAAGTTGACTACCCAAATAAGAAGTGACTTGTGAAAATATGTTTCACTTTTTAGCATCTGTAATTGTAGCTAAAAAGTTTAGTTCTAGATATCTGATACCGTTTAGCATCTTTCTTATTTTAGTAGTTTCTTATTTGTAAATTAAATTTTCTTATGTTGGTGGAATAGATTCTTATTTTCTAGCCTACTATATGTTGATCTTAAAAGCAATTTTTATTTTTTTGAGATGATATACCCCTTGAACTCCCAGGAGAAGGAAATGGCAACCCACTCCAGTATTCTTGCCTGGAAAATCCCATGGACTGAGGATCCTGATAGGCTACAGTCCATGGGGTCGCAAACAGTCAGACACGACTGAGCAACTTCACTTCACCCCTTGAACTAATTGATGCAGAACATAATATGACCCATGCTTATTTGTTGGTTTACCACTGCAAACCTTCTTTTTCTCCTCACTTCCCTTCACCTAAGATGATTGTTGTAAAACTAGAACTTATTAAAAGTTTTGCATGCTTGAATGCAATAAAGAAAATAGAAGACCAGATTAACACCTATGTCACATATTCTTGAATAATAGTCCCACTGCTAGTGAAGTTCCTGCTGTTTTATTTGATTATATGCTTATTTTTGTATAACATAATTTTAATTCCTACAGTATACTTTAACATTTAAGGCAGAATATCTCAAAAACTCTTTGTAAACAACATAGACTACACTCAGCTAGGGGACAGTTTGAAATGGGCCACATCTCAGTCAGAATCTCTGAGAATAGGACTTGAGAACTTTTTATGTTTAATTCTTATGCACTAACCCTTGATTAAGAGGCTGGGGCAACCATTTCTACATAATTCTTTGCGCGGGATTTTAGAGCAAAAGACTGTATTAGCTTCTGAGTGTAGAGTTTCGAATTTATTGTAATGAGATTACCCAAGTGTTTTTTAGTTGTTGGTGTTAAACTTACTGGTTCATATATTTGTTGATTACCAGACAATATTTGCACAATTTCAACACAGTCGAGAAAAAGCACTTCCCTCGGATAACATAAGGCATGCTCTTGCAGAAAGCTTCAAAGATGAGCAGCGATTTCAACTTGGCCTTATGGATGATGCGGCAGAGTGCTTTGTAAGTATATCTGTTAATCCTTAGGTCAGGATAGTAGTTTGCATCCCTTAAATGATGTGCCTTTTGAGACAAATGAAGCATATATTTATAGCAGTGGAAAAGCATCAGAACGTAGATCCTTGTCTTAACCTACCTTTCAAAGTTTTCCAAGCTCCACATGTGTTTTGGGTACTTTTGCTTTTGCTTGCTTGTGCTGCTCTAATTTTTGAGAGCTAGGATACTAAAATACTTTAACATTTATTTATTGGAGCAAAAAGGCTTACTATGTATAAATCATATCACTTAAGTCATTGTTCTGTTCCCGCAGGGATTGCACACACAACACGCTCTCCCAGTAGCATTTGTCACTTCATGCAGTGATTCTCTCTGGAAAAGAAGAGGATCTTGACGTGCAGCTGTCAGGGGCAGCAGTTCTCTTAGCCAGCTTACTCCAGGTTGAGAATCACTGACTGAGGTTGATGTTTTGAGACTCTGTTACCACCATACTGATAAATAGAGCATTCCTTTGCTGAAGGACATAGGTTGTATACTTTTTGAAATGTGCATGTTGATGATTGATTGTTTCAGTAACATAGATGTCACCTTTACTTAAGATGTGTGTGTGCTCAATTGATCAGTCGTGGTCTGATTCTGCGATACTGTGGCCTGTAGCCCGCCAGGCTCCTTTCCCCGTGAGATTCTCCAGGCAAGAATACTGGAGTGGGTTGCCATTTCTTCAGGGAATCCTCCCGACCCAGGGATTGAATCCATGTTTCCTGCATCTCCCTCACTGGCAGACGGATTCTTTACCACTGAGCCACCAGGGGATCCCTGGCTACTAGTGTCCTTTTTACCCCTATCCTTCAAGTTTGTTCTTAACAGCCATCATGTTAATAGAATTTTTTTTCAGATAAATGCTTGCACATCAAATATTTATGTGATTAAAGTCCGACTCTCTTCTGACATTTAAGGCTTTTTACATTTATACTCCAGCTTATCTCTGTTTTCTTTCTGAATTTTCCCTTAGTGAGATAGTTTCATTCTGTTCCTCAAACATGTCTTTTAAGTTCCTGTTTTATAGACTTTGCTCAAGTTCTTGAAATATTCAAAACTTTCCTAATCTGTTATTTGTTACAGTTCAGCCTGTCAGGCCTGCTAGATAATGTATCATCAAAGCACCCCAGTACATTCTCCAAATTTCCAAGGAATTTATTACTCTCTATAGAATTCATTTGTCATTTATGTTTTTAAATGAACAGCTTGAATCTTTTCTCAGACAGGTGGAAAGCTCCTTGACTAGTGCCCTTGCCATGTTGACTAAAGTGGGACAAAAATAGCACACACAGTCATGAAATATGCTTTTCATACTTCTCATGTTTATAATTGTCCTTTGTTTAAAATATAGATAGATTTTGCATAATACTGATTTCACTTAAATGAAATATACTAATCCGTGATATGATAATTCACAGGATATTTAGAAATGTAGACTTAATTAAATGAATTGTTATAACTGTCCTGAGGCAAAGGAAGGGATATTAACTAATTAAAAGAATTCATTGGTTAAGCTTTGGTGAAAAGAATAATTTGTTAAAGAAATTAATAACTCTTATTGATCTGTTTTACAAATCCAACCTTTTATTTGAAGTTTGCTGAAGAGTAGATTCCTTGCCATTAGAGTGTTAGTTCAGGTATTGTAAACCTTTATCATTGATGTTTTAATTTAAGTTGTATAGACTATCCAAATGATGCGAGCAGAGTATTTTGTTTTTTAATTAATTGCTTTTTCTCAATGGGAAAACATTGAGAACATAGGAAGTCTAGTTTTCTGATATTAAATTCTAGATGTCAGCCACCATTAATTGATTTTTTTAAAATCTTTTATTAAAATTATGTTACATTATAATGTTTCTTTTATGAATTTTTTAAAGCTGACACTACAAAAGAATAATTGAGCAGCATTTGAAGGCTTGGATAAAGAGGAAAACTGAAAAACTGACAACATATATGACACTCAATTTAACATTTTTTTTTTTTCTTTTTCAATTTAACATTTTGGAAAATCTTTAGATTTTTAAATTTGTAAAGCTAAAAAGAGTTGTATTTTGAAGTGTCCTATGCAAGACTTGCAATTCATTTGTCTTTTAATTTTTCAATTAGGAAAATATATTGGAGAGGATTCATTTTCACATAGTGCCAAGCAGAGATGCAGACATGTGTACCTCTAAATCTTGTATCACTCACCAGAAGTTTGCTATGACTCTGTATGAACAGGTGAGAGGGCTTCACTGTTTTAGCAGAGGATATGTTTATGTTTTATGACTGATAAATTAGACATGTGTTTTTACCTGCAGTGTGTGTGTCGTAGCTGTGGAGCATCATCAGATCCTCTACCCTTTACAGAATTTGTACGGTACATTTCTACAACAGCCCTGTGGTAAGAGCTTATTAAAGCATATTTACCAGAGATGTTAGTAGTAATGTGTGTGATCACATTGAGCCTCTCCTTTATGAAACTATAGCATATATGAATATCTACTCTGTGAGATGGACAAATGTGCTACCATCACAGGTACTAAGTGATGTCTATCTTAGTTTTGGTTGTTTCTGATTTACCAAATATAGATGTCACTCAGTAATGACAAATGTACAAAATATTAGTCAAAATGTTTATTTATCTATTTATATTTATAGCAAGGTTTTGGAACTATGGAAGAGAGCTAAGTTGAATGGTAAATGGAACTGTACGTGATTTCTTCATTTTTGCTAAGGTGTTAACCTTTGCAGTGACCATGTCCCTGCGTGGTGGTGGAAGCTAGGGTAAGCAGATGAGGAAGAAAAAAATAAAAATAACCCTCTGTTAGATTTATTGGATTAAAGCTTCAACATTCACCTGAAATAACAATTTGCCAGGCTTGTCTGTCCCCTTGCCCCCTTCCTGATCTTGAACTAGCTTAGGGATCCAAAGGTGATGCCTAGGCTTTACATAATAAGAATTGTTTGAACACTGCAACAGGTATTTGAGAGTATAAGTATTTGATGTATGAAAGCATTGAATAAGATAATAAATGTTTGCAGATACTTTAATACTTTAATACAAAAGATAAAACATGGAACAGTCATTATCAATCAGTATACATCAGTATAGCAGTTAGCTGCTAAATGCTACCAGTGTTTTTATCTCTGTACAAAGTGAGTGTTAGGTGCTCATCAATTTCATGCTGTTATTAAACTTCCTTGATATTTTGGATATAGCACATTATTTCTTAAAGATCATCCAATGTAGTAAGTTGGTAATTTGTATATATACAGAGTTGGGAAACATTGGTTTAAAGGAACAGTCTTTAAACTTTAGTTAGTTGTAGTCAATTTCATTCATCTGATATGAAAAGTAGAATGGTGTTTGAATAAGGATAGACCACAAATTAAAAACTGTAAAACTTTAGGTCTGTTTTGAAAGTGGAAAATTACAGTGCTCTGAGACAGTATCTTAGGTAAAAAGGAGTTCCATCCGTTTCTTCCTGGTCCACAACATGAATTGCAAAAGCCCAGACTTTGAATCCTAATTATCTTTCTTCTTATTGGTTATAAGTATTGAATACAATTGTTCAGTTGCAAGAGCCCAGACTTTGAATTCTAATTATCTTTCTTTTTATTTGTAATAAATATTGAATACAGTTGTTCAGTGCTGTTATGTTCTAGGCTTTACATAAATTGTTGCTTTTAATCTTAACAAAAACTTTTGTTGTTCAAGAATAGGCTTACTAAGATTAATCTGGTAAATGGATGAATTAAGATTGAAACCCAGGTCTAGGTTAATTTCAAATTCAAAATATGTCTGGTTAAACACCACCCTGATGCTGTCAATTTTGTAAAAAAAAAAACATTACATGCACCTTGAATGAGCCTGTCAGATTTAGTGATTTCTGGTCTGCTTATGAAGTGCTTTAGAGGAACTGGTACATTAAGTTGTTATTGAATATTGCCTATTATTGTAACTATTGAACTGTAAAATAAATCCAGCTCTGGGAAGGTTAAATTACTATAAAGTAAAACCAGAGCACCAAGAATAGAAACTAGTAGGAGTATTGAGCTTGCATTATGTATCTTTTCGGAAATACTAAGTAGCTGTCTCAGTTCATTTCTGTTCAGTCGCTCAGTCGTGTCCAACTCTTTGCATCCTCATGGACCACAGCTCGCCAGGCCTCCCTGTTCATTGGACAACTCCCGGAGTTTACTCAAACTCATGTCCATTGAGTCGGTGATGCTATGATGCTATCCAGCCATCTCATCCTCTGTCATCCCTTTCTCCTCCTGCCTTCAATCCTTCCCAGCATCAGGGTCTTTTCAAATGAGTCAGTTCGTCGCATCAGGTGGCCAAAGTATTGGAGTTTCTTGGAAGGAGCAGCAGTCCTTCCAATGAACATCCAGGACTGATCTCCTTTAGGATGAACTGGTTGGATCTCCTTGCAGTCCAAGGGACTCTCAAGAGTCTTCTCCAGCTCCACAGTTCAAAGGCTCAGTTCTTTGGTGCTCAGCTTTCTTTAAGTCCAACTCTCACATCCATCCATGACTACTGGAAAAACCATAGCTTTGACTAGATGGACCTTTGTTGGCAAAGTAATGTTTCTGCTTTTTAATATGCTGAAAATTCCAAGAAGCAAGCATCTTTTAAGTTCATGGCTGCAGTCACCATCTACAGTGATTTTTGGAGCCCCCCAAAATAAAGTCTCTCACTGTTTCCACTATTTCCCCATCTATTTCCCATAAAGTGATAGGACCAGATGCCATGATCTTAGTTTTCTGAATGTTGACTTTTAATCCAACTTTTTCACTCTCCTCTTTCACGTTCATCAAGAGGCTCTTTAATTCTTCGCTTTCTGCCATAAGGGTGGTGTCATTTGCATATCTGAGGTTATTGATATTTCTCCCTGCAATCTTGATTCCAGCTTGTGCTTTATCCAGCCCAGCGTTTCTCATGATGCATATAAGTTAAATAAGTAGTTGTCTAATGATACTTAATATCCTGTTATGTGAAAATTAAACTGTAGGAGAGGTTGGATAGAAATTGACACAGATAACCCTCCCTAGATTCTTTAAGAAATGGTTAGCATTCGTAATAGGAACAAAAAGCACAAACCTGGCTTAAGTAGCTTTGGTTGTGATTTCTGCTTTAATCATCAAAGGGCCTTCTCTTAGGTGAAAATAATTTTGTGTCTGGAAACTTTAAGCTAGAGAGGGAGACTTTCCTAAAGTTTGTTGTTCTTGTTAGGCAAAAGATGAAACTCAAGTCTCTCTTTGTTAGGTAATAATGTAAAAGAAACAGTTAACTTAAAATTACCTTGAGATGGAGCATCTTATATCAATTCATACAGTTCCAAACAATGGTGTGTGATTTCATGTTATTTTATCCTGTTTTTGACCTAATTTCTTTCATCATATACTGCCAAATTTCATTATGTTTCATGTCATGGAAATTTACTTTATGGTTAACTTTTCTAACAAAATTATGTTTTAAGGTAGAAAAAATGATCATACCTATATTAATAACTTAATATTTTTGATGCAAAAATATTAGATCTTTTTTAAGTTCATAGGCCAGATTTGGGACCGTTTGTTTCTTTCGTAGCAATGAAGTTGAGAGAATGATGGAAAGGCATGAGCGCTTTAAGCCTGAAATGTTCGCAGAATTGCTGCAAGCAGCAAATACAACTGATGACTACAGGAAATGTCCTGTAAGTATAATTCAGAAAATGTTGGTGTGCGTCTATGTTTGTAAATTTGAGAATAGAAATTGCCATGCAAATATTAATTAAATATGGAATTAATTCTAAGAATTACTTTTTTTAGTGTTCTTGAGGTAATTTATACCGTGGAGCTCTTTACTTCAACATTATTTCTTTAAAAGCATGTTACTTTGTGAAGGATTTAAGGTGGCATACGTTGATTACTTTTAAGCTCTGAAGCCTGTCATTTGACTAAACTGAAAATTTCATTTTTGTTTTTCTTTAAACATTACAAATGGTATTATTCTTTTCTCAGGTGATATTGTTAGTGACTTTAAGGTCATTATTTCTGCTTTTCTTAAGGTTGAATTCTTATTTTAACAGATTTACAATAGTACCAAAGAAAAGTTCTGTGATTTAAAATAAATTTGTTTAATCAATAATTAAGACCAATAGTTTGTTAGAAGTCTTTTAATATGCTGAATAAATTTGATACATACTTTGCATAATACAAGCTAGGTAAGGCATTACCTTTGATATATTTGTTTTGATAATTTCAAGAGTTTGTCTTTTTTGTTTTTCCTTAAGAGTAACTGTGGCCAGAAAATAAAAATTCGGCGTGTTTTAATGAACTGCCCAGAGATTGTTACAATTGGTTTAGTCTGGGACTCTGAGCATTCTGACTTGACTGAAGATATTGTTCGGAATCTGGCAACCCAGCTTTATCTTCCTGGGGTATAATAATTCTTTTCATTCTCTTCCTTTTTGTTTTTAAATTCCTCTGAAACATCTTCATATATTACACTGTATGTTGTTTTTCAGAACTAAATTTTCTTTCTAAAGGAAATAATTTGCAGATGTAACTCTGATAAAGTTACATCAAATCAGGCTAACTGGAATGCCTTTCTTGCTTTCTGTTATAAACTAATCCATCATATACTCTATCCTTTTTATCACTCTAGAATAATGATATGATACTGTATGCATCTGTGTATATGCTTGTTTGGGAGTATATGATAATGATTATAAATTATAAATATCAAGCTTGAGAAAATGTTAAGGTTTAAAATTTATCTGTAGTGCTCGCTTCGGCAGCACATATACTAAGGTTGGAACGATACAGAGAAGATTAGCATGGCCCCTGCGCAAGGATGACACGCAAATTCGTGAAGCGTTCCATATTTTTAAAAAAAAAAATAAAAAAATAAAATTTATCTGTAGATGTACAGAACAGACTTTTGGACTCTGTGGGAGAAGGCGAGGGTGGGATGTTCTGAGACAACAGCATCGAAACATGTATATTATCTATGGTGAAATAGATCACCAGCCCAGGTTGGATGCATGAGACAAGTGCTTGGGCCTGGTGCACTGGGAAGACCCAGAGGGATCCGGTGGAAAGGGAGGTGGGAGGGGGGATCGGGATGGGGAATACATGTAAATCCATGGCTGATTCATGTCAATGTATGACAAAAGCCAATATTGTAAAGCAATTAGCCTCCAACTAATAAAAATAAATGAAAAAAAAATATTTAGAAAACACAGACAGATGAAATGAGGAAAAATTAAACTACTTATAATACCAAAAAAAAAAATTTATCCGTAGCTCTGATTTTTTAATGTGCATATTACTATCTTATTTTAAATTGATTTATATTACAGTTAAACTTTTGGTTATCTTTTAGGTAGTATGGTTAATATATATTAAAATATGCGATTCAACCATTAATTATCAGGAAATGTGTGATTTATCTCATTTTGTTTTATGTATGTAAAGTCTCTGTTCTGTATTCAAGATGCTGTGCTACTGAACTAAGTTGTAATAATTACATTTTGTTAGACATCATGTTTCTTATAGACTAATCAAAAATAATAATTCTGTTAACAGTGCGATGTGGTGTCTTTAGTACTAATAAAATAGCAGTTTGGGACAGTATGCATGAGAAATGTTTGTCATAGAGAATCAAATGCATGATTCATCAGATGATTGTTCCTCGTCTTTGAAAAGATAACTATTAAATATACATTATTTTTAAACAGCTTTTTTATAGAGTTACTGATGAAAATGCCAAAAATAGTGAACTTCACCTTGTTGGCATGATTTGCTACACCAGCCGACATTACTGTGCCTTTGCTTTTCATACCAAGAGTTCCAAATGGGTATTTTTTGATGATGCAAATGTGAAAGAGGTAAGTGACACTTGACTAACTGGAATAATTACTGTGGTTTTTACTTTTGAGGGGTAAATGATATAATAATGATAAAATTATATAAAAATAATAATTATATGCAAATACTTACATAAATTAGTAATAAGTGGACTTAATTATAATAGCATCTTTAAAGACCTTCAGTATTAAAAATTAGAAAGCCAAATCAGTTCAGTTCAGTCACTCAGTCATGTCCGACTCTTTGCGACCCCATGAACCGCAGCACGCCAGGCCCGCCTGTCCATCACCAAATCCCAGAGTCCACCCAAACCCATGTTTATCGAGTCAGTGATGCCATCCAGCCATGTCATCTTCTGTCATCCCCTTCTCCTCCTGCCCTCAATCTTGCCCAGCATCAGGGTCTTTTCCAGTGAGTCAGCTCTTCACATCAGGTGGCCAAAGGATTGGAGTTTCAGCTTCAACATCAGTTTCCAATGAACACCCAGGACTGATCTCCTTTAGGATGGACTGGTTGGATCTCCTTGCAGTCCAAGGGACTCTCAAGAGTCTTCTCCAATACCATGGTTCAAAAGCATCAGTTCTTCAGTGCTCAGCTTTCTTTATAGTCCAGCTCACATCGTACATGACCACTGGAAAAACCATAGCCTTGGTTAGACGGACCTTTGTTGGCAAAATAGTGTCTCAGCTTTTTAATATGATATCTAGGTTGGTCATAACTTTCCTTCCAAGGAGTAAGCGTCTTTTAATTTCATGGCTGCAATCACCATCTGCAGTGATTTTGGAGCCCCCAAAAATAATGTCTGACACTGCTTCCACTGTTTCCCATCTATTTGCCATGAAGTGATGGGAAGATGCCATGATCTTAGTTTTCTGAATGTTGAGCTTTAAGCCAACTTTTTCAATCTCCTCTATCACTTTCATCAAGAGGCTCTTTAGTTCTTCTTCACTTTCTGCCTTAAGGGTGGTGTCATCTGCATATCTGAGGTTATTGATATTTCTCCCGGCAATCTTGATTCCAGCTTGTGTTTCTTCCAGCCCAGTGTTTCTCATGAAGTACTCTGCATATAAGTTAAATAAGCAGGGTGGCAATATACAGCGTTGACGTACTCCTTTTCCTATTTGAAACCAGTTGTTCCATGTCCAGTTCTAACTGTTGCTTCCTGACCTGCATACAGGTCTCACTAGGCATAAAAGAAGTACAAATTCAATTCACAATGAGACTGCATTACTCACCTATTAGAATGCCTAAAGTTAAAAAGACTGTTCACACCAAAAGCTGACCAGGATGTAGAACAGCTGGATCTCTCACGAGGCTGTTGGAAGTGCAAAATTGGATAATCACTTGAGAAAACAGTTATAAATTCAAATGTATACTTAGCATACAACCTAGCACTTCCACTCCTGTAAAAGCATGTATCCATACGTTATTTATAATTCAGTGTTCTTAGTAGTTCTATTTATAGTAACTAAAACTAGAAACAACTCAAATAGATAAAGATAACTCATCGGGTAAATAAAGAAGTTGTGGAATGGAACATGATAATCAGCAATAAAAGGAATGAGCTATTGATACAGACAACTATTGAGTGTGGAAAAATCTCAAAAGCATTTTGCTAAATGAGAGATGTACAAGCTGGATTTAGAAAAGACAGAGGAACCGGAGATGAAATTGCCAACATCTGTTGGATCATAGAAAAAAGCAAGGGAATTCCCCCCAAAAAATCTACTTCTGCTTCACTGACTATGCTAAAGCCTTTGACTGTATGGATCACAACAAAGAGTGGAAAATTCTTAATGAGATGGAAATACCAGACCAGCTTACCTGCCTCCTGAGGAACCTGTGTGCAGGACAAGAAGCAAGAGTTAGAACCAGATATGGAGCAATGGACTGGTTCAAAATTGGGAAAGGAGTACATAAGGCTATCAGTTGTCACCTTGCTTATTTAACGTATATGCAGAGTACATCATATGACATGCCAGGCTGGATGACTCACAAGCTAGAATCACGATTGCCAGGAGAAATACCAACAACCTCAGATATGCAGATGATAACCACTCTTAATGGTAGAAAGCAAAGAGGAACTCAGTAGCCTCTTGCTAAGGGTGATAGAGGAGAGTGAAAAAGCTGGCTTAAAACTCAGCATTCAAAAAACTAACATCATGGCGTCCAGTCTCATCACTTCATGGCAAATAGAAGGGGAAAAAGTGGAAACAGTGACAGACTCTACTTATTTAATACTTTGATATGGCAGTTTATTAAGAAGTTCCGTTTGTCAGTTTGCAGCAGCATTTTGGCACTCCTGTTTTGCATCCTTATAGTTTAAATTGTCAAAATTTGAAGAAAGAACTGGGTATATGGTCACTCTGAGTTTTAGGTTTGTTTTGTTTTCAAATTAGTCTAGTTTTTCAAGTATCTCCGAATCCCAAGTAAAGAGAGTAAACAGCTAAATGTGTGTAATATGAACAGGCGCCTCAGGAATTTTTTAAAGGTCCTTTTCTTCTCTAAGCTAATATTCTAGAAAGCTTTTTTGTTTCATTGGTTTTATTTTTGAATGAATGTTAGAGAGGTGTAATTTACAAACATTAAAATGCACCCGTTGTAAGTTTACAGGGGATAGTAACAGCTGCGTACATGCCTGTGTAACCTCCACGTCCATTGTATGGAGCATTTTCATGACTCCAGAAAATCCTGCCCTGTCCCTTTGCCGTTGTCACCTTTCCACCCTGCTGCTGCTGCTGCTGAGTCGCTTCAGTCGTGTCCAACTCTGTGTGACCCCATAGACGGCAGCTCCCCAGGCTCCCGCTCCTGGGATTCTCCAGGCAAGAACACTGGAGTGGGCTGCCACTTCCTCCTCCAGTGCATCAAAGTGAAGTCGCTCAGTTGTGTCCGACTCTTCACGACCCCATGGACTGCAGCCTACCAGGCTCCTCCGTCCATGGGGTTTTCCAGGCAAGAGGACTGGAGTGGGGTGCCATTGCCTTCTCCGCTTTCCACCCTAGGCCCCAGGAAATCACTGATCTCACCATAGATGAGTTTTGCTCACTTTACAGGTTTTTTATGTGTGGTATCTTATAATATGTATTCTCTGTGTTTGGCCTCCTTTGCTAAGCATATACATATCTTTTAACATACAGTCATATATTATAATGTGTATTGTGTTGTGTGTGTCAGTGCCTTATTTTCATTGTTGTGTTCCATTTTATGACCGTATAACAGTTTATCCATTCACTTGAGTTATGAACAGTCTTAGTGTGAAAGTCCTGTTTTCCCTTAATCTTAGATAACATCCAGAAGTTGGATTTCTGGGTTGTATGGTGTGTGTTAATCTTTACAAGGGACTGGCAACAAATTGATCTCCAAAGTGATTGTACAGTTTACATCCCTGCCAGCCATGTACTGGAGTTCCAGTTGCTCCACATTCCCAGGAGCACTCCGTGTTGGTGGTCATCTTAGCCCTTATAGCGAATGTATGATGTTATCTCAGTGTGGTTTTAATTTGCATTTCTCTTATGATTAATAATGTCTTAAGTATTCTTTCATGTGCTTATTGGCCATTTTTTATGTCTTTTTGGTTAAGTGTTCAGATGTGTTGTACATTTTTCAAATTGGATTATCTTATTAATGAGTTGTAGTCATTAGTCATTCTTTATTCTGGTCACCAGTTCTTTATTGGATATATGTGGCTTTTTTCCCCTTTTTTCATTTTCTTAATGGTGTCTTTCAAAGAGCAGAAGTTACTAATTCATTTTGATGAAGCCAGTTTTATAATTTTTTTCTTCTCTGACTTGTTTGATGTCCTATCTAAGAAATCTTTACCTCCCCCAAGGTTGTTAAGATTTTATCTTTCGTTTTCTTCTATAGGGCTTCCCTGGAGGCTCAGACAGTAAAGAATCTGCCTGCAATGCAGGAGACTGGGTTCAATCCCTGGGTCGGGAACATCCCCTGGAGAAGGAAATGGCAACCCACTCCAGTATTCTTGCTTAAGAAATCCCATGGATAGAGGAGCCTGGCAGGCTATAGCCCATGGGGTTGCAAGGAGTCGGACACCACTGAGCGACTAACACTTTCACAGCACTTTCTTCTTTATAGTTTTTTCATGACTCATTCAGAGTTCATTTTTATGCTTTTAGTGAAATGATGTCAAAGTTCATTTTTTCGTATGGCCATCCACTTGTTCCAGCACCATTTGTTTAATAGACTATTATATTTCTCCATTAAACTGCTTGAAGTCTGTCAAAAGTCAGTCAACCATGTATATGTAAAGCCTTTCAAAATTTGATATTCTAGATCTTGATACAGAAAGTGTATAATCTTGCTCATCAATTTTTTAGATAATCTTTAAAAGATTTTTATGTTGACAAGTTTCTAAATAAAATTAATTGTATAATCTGATGAATAGTTGAACTGCTAGTATCTGGGTGTCTTTAGAATTTTTTTAATGTACAAAATAATTCAGTCTCTGCCTTTTCATGTAACGCATTGATTGCAAAGTTCTGTTTCTATTCATTGTGATTTTTTAAGGTTGGAAGTAGATGGAAAGATGTGGTCTCCAAGTGTATCCGATGCCATTTCCAGCCATTGCTTTTGTTTTATGCGAACCCAGATGGCACAGCAGTTTCCACTGAAGATGCACTCAGGCAGGTCATCAACTGGTCACATCATAAATCTATTGCAGAAAATATAGGTAATTCTTCTTTAAAAGTTCTTTTTAGTGTTTTTCATTGTCAGAATCACACTAGGAATACTAATATACTGAATATGAAATGAATGTTGTGGATAATCTCAAAATTTAGTTTCAGTGGAGTCCAGGAAAATTCTATACTTTGAGTTAGTCTTTATAAAGAAGCTTTCCTCATCTGTGGCCTCAGAAGCACCTTCAGCAGCCACCCACCACCCTGCTCACACAAGCCCAGGAGGGGTTACTTGGCTGGTACCTCTTACTAGTGATGAGTACTGAGATTTCAAGTAAGTTAGTACACCAGAAGAGTCCAGAGGAGCTAGGCCACCTTTGAATGTATTAACAGCGCATGTAGAAATCCTTAGAAGATGTCAGTCCTCTAAGTTTTTTAATAATTTTCTCGTTAGTATTAAAAGTGTCTGAAAAGATAATCCAAATCTCTCTTCTTCTGGTAGAGAGGATGAAGGGAATGAAACATTTTTGTTGGTCTTTTTAAGGATGTGAAAAGCCCTCGATTTCTAAGTCAGAAAATTCAAAAGAAAACGGATTTGGTGATCAGACAAAACAGAGAGAAAATCAGAAATTTCAAGCAGATAGCATTTCATCATTTAATCGGAGCCACATTCAAACAAGTGGCGGTAGAGGACCAGGTATGTGTTTTTTTTTGGGGGGGGGGGGGTTGTTCTGTGCGACATGTGGGATCTTCATTCCCCAACCAGGGATTGAACCATTGGACTGCCAGAGAATTCCCAGGTATATACTTAAATTTTCATTTTTACATTGTCCTTGAGTAGTTAAGCTTCCCTGCTTTTCACTTACTGTATGTAATTCTTTTTAAAGACCAGAAAGAGAATCCTTAACTAGCTTTTCTTGGCCATGAAGAGAAAATAGCAAGTAGAAACAAAATTTTGTCTTCTGACTTAAGCATTTGTCTGAGACCTGTAGTTTTATTTGAACTTTGATTCGACTGGTGGTTGAGTTTTTCCGTGTGCTTAAGGCTGTACCTGATAGGCTGGAGGCAATCTGGACTGTCACCAAAGAAAGCTATGATATGGATATGGCCTTTCCTTCAAGGAGTTAGTTATTAACTTGGAGAGGAAAAACATTTAGTTAATAGTTTGGCTCATATGCCAAAATTAAATTTAGCATTAGTGAATGCAACAGGAGTTTGAAGTTACTATTGTTGTAGTTTATTTTTAACCTCTTGTTTATTCAACTCTCTCTTGTCATTATCAACCTACAACTTTAATTTTCACAAATGAAGATCTGTGGTTAGTATCCAACATGAGATATCAAAGTATGGTGTATAATTATGGTTTAGAAATATATATAACTAATTGAGTGACTTTTGAGGATGATTTTATAAAGGGCTTTAGAATATATTAATGAAATAATGTCTAACCATAAAGTAACCCATTTAAGCAAGAGTGATAAGATTCAGAATTAACAATTATCATTAACAAAAAACTAAATGCTTTTTAAAGTTCTTAATGGAACTATACCTTTTTCCATGGAACTATACCTTTTCCCATTTTATATATTCATCTGTATTTTGTTAATATATCGCATCGCATCTTAAATTTTAAATATAGTGCAGTTTGTACTTTTATTGAATAGCATGAAAAATGATCGTGTTGTTATAAGAATTTTTTTTTTTTTTTAGTTAAGTCAAGTCACAGTGATCAAAGGGAAAAAATAAAAGACATTTCCAGAGAATGTGCTCTAAAAGCCATTGAACAGAAAAACTTACTTTCCTCAGAAAGGAAAGATTTGGAAAGGGGACAGAGAAAAGATTTGGGTAGACATAGAGGTAAGTTAAGAACTTGTAGCATTCATTGGAAAAAGGCAGCCACAATCTTACTTTAAAGCTAACTTTTATAAATTAATACAATTTAATATAATTTTTTTAGATATGTTATATATCTTAGTATGATTTCTATAATATGCCTGTTACATCTATAGATGTAAAATTTTCCTAGTTCTTATTCAATTATAGCCTGGAAAATTTGTATTTTTTTATAGTTTCACCTTTTAACTATAAATTCAATTCACCTTTATGGTACATTCAAATACAAGGAAGGTTATACAATTAAATAAAAAGAAATTTTTTTCCTGCAACCCTTGACCTTTGCTCTGTTCCACTGTTAACAGTTTCCATGATCATATCTTACTTTTATGGTTTTATACCCTTTTCTTTATGGATGTATCATGATTTAACTGATACTTCTAGGCTTTAAAACGTGATTTAATATTCTTGCTGCAGTGAAATCCTTTCACAGTTACCTTTGTGTACTTTTTGCATGTAGCCATAGCATAAAATTTTTTCAGAATGATTACTGGGTTAGAGTATGTTTATTTTCAGTTTTGATCGGTGTGGCTCTGTTGCCCTCCTAAAATACTTGACAGTCTGCACTCCCACCAATGGTGATTAAATATCTGTTTCCAACAATAATTGGTTTAGTAAACTTTTAATTTTACCAATATAATAGGTGGGGAAATATGTTTAGTTTTATGCTTTTTATTATGAATGAGACAGAATACTTTTTTAAAAACTTCTCTAATTACCTTGTGATCTGCTTTGCAGATGATTTTTTAAAATCATTATATAACCATTTATGTTATAAATGTATCACATCAAGCATAAATAGAGATTTCAAAAGCAATTTTTAATCTCAAAGCACTATGTGATTTAAATAACTATGATTATTACTGTTTAACTTTTCTTCCCAAAGAAGGTGTTTGGCTTGTGATTAAAAAGTGACTCTGAAGAGCTTTTGTATCATTGTTTACTTATTTATTTTTAAAGATTTGGTTGATGAAGACCCTCCACATTTCAAGACTGGATCACCTCCTACCCTAAATGGCTTTAGACAGTATGGGAATCCACATGTATATCATAGTCAAGGAAAAGGACCATGTAAGCATGACCGAACTGCCCATCAGAGTCGAACTTCTGCACAAACCTTAAGTTCAAGTAAACCCCAGATTCTTGCTTCGGGAGAGAAGATAACTGGCAAAGTTAAGAGTGACGGTGGTACTGGGTATGATACAGACAGTAGCCAGGATTCTCGTGATAAAGGAAGCAGCTCTAACGGCAGCAACAAAAGCCGAAACCGAGGCTGGAAACCTATGAGAGAAACATTAAATGTTGATAGTATTTTTAGTGAAAGTGAAAAAAGGCAGCAGAGTCCAAGGCATAAATCAAATATCAGTAGCAAGTCTAAATGTAGCAAAGATCAGAGTTTTAACAATTGGCCAAAAGAGAATCCAAAGCAAAAGTGTTTAATGACTATATATGAAGATGAAATGAAGCAGGAAGCGGGAAGCAGGAGTTCCCTCGAATTTAATGGAAAAGTAGCAGAGAAAAATAAAGCCCTCAGAGAAACTAAAGTTCATGGTGACAACTGGCAGATGCAAAGGACAGAGTCTGGATATGAAAGCAGTGATCATATCAGTAATGGCTCTGCTAATTTGGACTCGCCTATTATTGATGGAAATGGTACAGTGGTGGATATCAGTGGTGATAAAGAAACCACATCTATCAGGTAATACACAAATTATATAAATGATTTTCCCCCATCCATTCTCTCTTTTTAGTTACTTGAAGGAACTTTCAAAGATTGGGGTCAGTTAAATGAAAAGCAAAGGGCTTGAGCTCAGAGTAACCTGAGATATTGCAGGTTATTTGATATTTTGAGTTTCTCTTTTTAATAGTTATTTTCTAAATCCCAAGATAACAACTGTTTATTTTGAAGACATTTAGAAAGTAAAATGCATTATCATTTTGCCACTAAAAGCTATTGATATATACTACAAGTTTTAAACCATAGATTTAAATTGGTATAATCTGTCATTAAGCTCACTGCTTAATTCTTCAATCTATTTAATGCTCATTATCCCATCTCTAACATCTGTAACTCAAGAGCTGGAGTTATTTTCTTCTGTCATAACCCAGTTCCATGAAGGAGATATTTTTCCTTTAGCAAATATTAAAGAATACAGCCAAGTAACTAAGTTTGTGTTCCATTAATTCTTAATTCTGAAAATATTTATTATATTACTGTTAGCAGTCTACTTCCTCATCTCTGTGTAACCTCTAAAATATGTCCACAGCTTAGGTCAGTTAACCCACTGTGTTTTCCCTTAATTAGTCTAAAACATCTTAATTTGATATTAGCTGGTGTTTTATCACATTGATTATTGAAAAGCCAGATTTGCAAAAAATGACCACCCGTATTTTACTAAAATAATCATTATGATGAAGACTTAGGGAAGTTTTTTTATTTGGCAGGGTAATTTCATAATACTTCTTAAGGTATTAGAAAGATCAGGACTTTGTAACCAGATAGGCTTAGATTTAAGTTATTGAGCAAATTAATTTGACTTTCACAGCCTTAATCTGTGACATGAGGATAGTAACTGTTGTAAAATGAGGATATTAACTAGTTTTAAGTATTGTTGTGAGATGTAATTAATCCCCTAGAGCAGCAAATGGTGTATAATAATTGTTTAACAGATGTTGTTTTCCTTTATTTTTCTTAGGGTAAAGTAAATAATAATCCATGATAGCTGATATGTTTGCTGTGTTTTATTTTATTTTCTAGTGATCAGATTAAGACAAGCAACCTAAACACAGAACGTGTGAACTATACCTCCCAACAGAGCAAAAATCACTTAGAAGGTAAAATTTTTATTTAAATATATTGTAATAGTAGCAGTAAAAATTAAATCATGATATTAAGAGTAAAGTAGCTGAAGACAGTCCTTCTACTGATGAATTGATGAGTAATGAGGATGGAAGTTGGGAGAGTTTATGCTTGAAGTCTTAAAGGATGCAGATAGCTGCTTCAGGAAGTAGGAAAAAGGGCAAGTGTGTCAGCCAGGCTAGGCTAGATTCTGGGCTGTGCAGTGGTAACAACCTGAAAATCTCAGTGTCTTAACACAAGATCGTTTCTTGCTCACAACACATGTCCAGTTGAGGTCAGCATGATGTCTCTTCCTAGTGATCACTCCGGGCCTGAGACGCATGGTACCCGCAGCTCCACCAGTGTTTCTCTAATTGTTACAGTACTGTGGGAAAGGACAGTGAAGGGGACACAACGTGGAGAATCAGTCACATGTAGGGTCTTAAAACTTTCAACCCAGAAACGATCCAGGTGCTTCCGCCCACATCTCACTGGCTGAGCAACTCTTCACAGTCAGGCTACTATCACAGAGCGTGGGAAAGGGTGGTTTACCAGTGCATTCAGTCTGTATGAACAGTCCTGATGTCTGCCACATGCACTAAGGGTAGACAGAAAACCTGATAAACACCCTGTTGGAAAAGTTCAATTTGGAAGCAGTAAATGTGTAATGGTGTGACATTATTATAGGTAATTTGTTAGCAACATACAGCAGCTCAGAAGCAAAGAAAATTAGACGTTTGAATGTGTGTAGAATTTGAGATTGTTACTGAGAGGTTATATCTGAAGAATTTGGGAAATGGGGTTCAAGGAAAATGGATGAGCAAGGGGATTATAGAGGTTGCAGTCAAAGACATTGTCTTCAAATTTTAGGATTCAGAGGATTAGAAGGGATATAATTTTTAACAATGAAAAACAGCCATGATGAACACATTTTAAAGTTTGTTTTTAGTCTTTATCTTCCTTAAGGCTTTTATGGAGATTATTTTTCAGGTTGCAGATGTTAAATATGATTAAATGTTTTAAGTATTTTGTTTTCTTCAGATGGTATAATATCAGAAGGAAGCACTTATATTAAGGAAATAACCTTCCTTTCCCATATAAAATGTCTCGCCTGTTTTAAAAATCTGATAAAAGTCTGGTAACCAAGTATTACAGGAAACAGTAAGGGGTTGGCCAAAAAATCAACAGCCAAAGTCAGTAAAAACTGAACAATAATTGCAAGTTCAGTGCTCTGTACAAAATGATGCTTGCTTCCTGACATTAATAAAAACACAAGGTCATAGAAATTTTGATGGTTCGGAGTGCTTTGCTATAAGAACTCTGTAGTGGATTTCCCCATTTAATATGAAAGAGTAAATATGTAGCCCACTTAAAAATATTCTTTTTAATTGTAAAATACATAACAAACTTTGTCATTCTAATCATTTTTAAGTAAAGATTGCATGATAATAACTACATTCACATTGTTTTGCCACGGTCACTGGCATCTATCTCCATAGTTCTTTCACCTTCTCAAATTGAACTCTATCCCATTAAACAACTCCCCATTTCCTCCTCCCTCCAGCCCCTGGCAACTGCTGTTCTACTTTCTGGCTCTTCGAATTTGACTACTGTAGATACCTCATATAAGTGGAATTATACAATATTTGTCTTTTTACAACTGGCTTATTTAGTTCGTTAATGGGCTTCCCTCATAGCTCAGTTGGTGAAGAATCTGCCTACAATGCAGGAGACCCCGGTTCAATTCCCTGGTTGGGAAGATCCCCTGGAGAAGGGATAGGCCACCCACTCCAGTATTCTTGGGCTTACCTTGTAGCTCAGCTGGTAAAGAATCCGCTTGCAATGCAGGAGACCTGGGTTCGATCCCTGGGTTGGGAAGATCCCCTTGGAGAAGGGAACAGCTACCCACTCCAGCATTCTGCCCTGGAGAATTCCAGGGACTACACAGTCCATAGGGTTGCAAAGAGTCAGACACGACCGAGCGACTTTCACTTTCACTATTTCGTTTAGCACAGTGTCTTCAGAGTTCCTCCGTGTATCAGAATTCCACTTCTTTTTTAGGCTGAATAACATTACATTATATGATGTAACACATTTTGTTTGTCCACATTTGGGTTAGTTCTGCCTTTTGGCTATTGTATGAAATGCTCCTATTTATATAGATACCTGAAATCCCTGCTTTCAGTTCTTTTAAATATATACCCAGAAGTGCAATTTGTGGATCCTTTGGCAATTTTATGTTTAGTTTTTTGAGGAACCACTACACTATTTTTCATAGCAGCTGCAGCATTTTACATTTCCACCAGCAGTGCACAAAGGTTCCAGCTTCTCCACCTCCTCACCAGTACTTGTTATTTTCTACTTTTTTTTTTAATAATTGCCATCTTAGTGGGTATGAGGTGGTATCTTTATGTGGTTTTATGTAACCCACCTTTTATTTAACTACATTAATTGCATTACATTACAAATATTATTTAATAAACTTCAAAACCTGTAAGAGTTCTTTAAGCTAGTTTTTGCTTGTGTGCATGCATGCTAAGCCACTTCAGTCATGTCTGACTCTTTGTGACCCCATGGACTGTAGCCCACCAGGCTCCTCTGTCCATGGGATTCTCCAGGCAAGAATACGTGAGTGGGTTGCCATGCCCTCCTCCAGGGGATCTTCCAGACCCAGGGATTAAACCCTCATTTCTTAAGTCTCCTGCATTGGTAGGCATTTTTTTTTTTTAAACCACTAGCACCATCTGGGAAGCCCAGTCTTTGCTTCAGTTCAGTTCAGTTCAGTCGCTCAGTCGTGTCCGACTCTTTGCAACCCCATGAATCGCAGCACACCAGGCCTCCCTGTCCATCACCAACTCCCGGAGTTTACTCAAACCCATGTCCATCGAGTCGGTGATGCCATCCATCATCTCATCCTCTATCGTCCGCTTCTCCTCCTGCCCCCAATCCCTCCCAGCATCAGGGTCTTTTCCAATGAGTCAGCTCTTCGCATGAGGTGGCCAGAGTGTCTTTGCTTGGGGAACCTTTATTACAGTGCATACCTTACGGCACCCATATGTGTGTTCCCCTCCCCTAGTCTCTGATTGAGAGCATGTTAAAGTGGGTATAGCAGTTTATCTCCTAAGCTAAAAGGTTGCCCTGTGTGGATTTTTTTTCCCAGTAAAGCACAATTTAATTTTTTTGTGGCATGGTATCATTTTCTTGGATTTCTCCTATTTCTTATTTATAAAATTGGGCTCACGTACATTATTGACCTGAAGAATCACTTTCTATCCATGGATAAAAGACTTTCACAAAGTTAAAGGACCTTAGAAAAAAAATTTTTATTTCTATATTCTGTTTGACATTTAAGTCAGCTAGCTTTTAATATAAGTCTGTATAAGTTTATGTACTGGTAGAGAACTTAAAATCTAAAGTAATGCCATTGTAGTTATTTCACTGATAATTTTTCACTGATAGAGATACTATATAGCCTATTATATTTATGGGTTCTGTTGCAAATAGAAAAAATACTTACATTGCCTAAAGCTATTATTAGGAAACATTGTTGAAATTCCACAATGCCATTTAGATTATTTTAGCTCCTCTATTAAAAATGGGTCACTAATGGGGATAATTTCAAATGACTTAAATTACATTTAAAACAGAAGAAATGACATGTTCAAAAGAACATGGTCAGGAGAAGATATCACATATTGGACGAATACAGGTAATTTGTTATATACAAGGCTGGATCGCATCCATGGAAATTCTGAGATGATGGATAGAGGCTAGAGAGAAGCCAAATTGTGATGAAACTTTTATGCTATTTTTAAATCGTAAGAAGTGGAAAGGCACCAAAGGACAAGGAGAGTAGTGTACTCCAATTTGCATTTTAGAAAATACTTTTTAGTGGCTGTGTAGAGGGTGAATTTAGTGCAGTGGGAGAAAAATTAGATACAGAGTTTAATAGCTTAGGGGAGAAAAGATGAGGGCATAAACTAAGGCTGTATCTATGTCAAGAAAGAAGATTTCAGAGATTATAAGAATATGTGGACAGTGGAGTCAGGTTCTAGGACAGATGTACACAGTGCAGGAAAAGTAGGAAGTTAGGAGTAGCCGTATTTGGGTCTTACGTAAGTGGATTCACCGTTTACCATTTGGAGGAACACAGGAAGAAGAGACAAATTTGGGGGGTGAGAGTGCTCAGTCGCTCAGTTGTGTCTGACTCTTTGTGACTGCATGGACTGATGCTCACCAGGCTTCTTAATCCGTGGGATTTTTCCGGCAAGAATACTGGAGTGGGTTGCCATTTCCTCCTCCAGGGATCTTCATATCTCCTTCATTGGCAGGCAGATTCTTTACCAGTGGGCCACCTGGGAAGCCCTAATATTTTGGCATCGAGTGGGGATGTCAGATTTAGTTTTGGATTTGTTTGGTTTGTCATTTTAGGTAAATAGATTTATTAGATAGTTACAGATGTCTGGAATGCAGGAAACATTATGTATCGGTAACCATCAACATATATGAGAATTGAACGCCAGAGACGTGAACAACATCACCCAGGAAAACATGAGATTTCAGGGCAGAAGGTAGATGAAGGAACATGGGGTCTGTTGACTAGAGGAGATGAGCTAAGGTAGAGCAAAGGGGCCACTTTGGAAAAGAATGAGTAGCAACTGGAAGATATGAGAAAGTGCAGCAGAGGAAATTATCACATGGGAACTCGGAAAATGGGGAGCTTCAAGAAGAAAAACGGTCACAGGCAGAGCAGAATGAGGATTTAAAACTGCTGGTTTGATTTAGCAGCTAATAAGGCATTAGTGACCTAGTGAAAGCAGTGTTAGAGGCACGTTAGAATAGAACCAAGAATGTGGTAGAACTGAAGTGTTTAGAAGTAAGGGGCCATGATGTTTGTAACTTATTCTCAAATGGTTCAGAAAAAGAAAGGTAAAATGATAATAATAGGTGAATCTGGGTAAAGGATATACAGGTAGGTTCTTTGTAGTAGTTTTAGTCTTTCAGCTTTTCTGAACTGTTTGAAGTTATCTTCCAACTAAAAGTTTTTCAGAAAAGATTACAGTAAAATAAAAAGCAAATAAAAAAAGCAGTAAATGAATGCATGTGTCTGTCAAAGTCCTTGCTGTGAATAGTAAAGAAATGAAGTGAACTGAAAGTCTCTCAGTCGTGTCCAACTGTTTGCAACCCCATGGACTATACAGTCCGTGGAATTCTCCAGGACACAATACTGGAGTGGATTTGTTCCCTGCTCCAGGAGATCTTCCCAACCCAGGGATCGAACCCAGGTCTCCCGCATTGCAGGTGGATTCTTTACCAGCTGAGCCACCAGGGAAACGAAAGGAGAAAAATGAAACCAAGAGTTTGGTTGTGCATTTATGTTACAGAAGGTAAGGGACTGATGTTGTACAGAGGAGGAGAAAGGTGTGAAAATTAAGAGTAGGACAGAACAGTAATTAATGGAATAAGATCTCTGGAAGTAGAGTGAAAGTGAAACAAAGAAGGCTTTGAATTAAAGGAGTGGTAGTTTTTCTGTAATGGGAGAGATAAAGATGTGTATGGGTACCATTCAGTATGTATTATGTTAGATGAATCCGTTGAAGTTCATACCTAATGGACTCTTTTCTCTGTGGAGTAAGATTGTCTACTGAAATAAATGTATGTTAAGATATTTACAGATTGTAAGTAACTAATCACAAAGGAATTATGCCTTTCAAAAACTTTTGCCATTTACTTTGGAATATGTAATACTTAACCTCAGTTAATCATAGAAGTCAGGGTTGGTGCAAGCTGAGAGTCTTGATCTTGCAAAGGACAAGTAAGAGTGAAAGGAGTTAATCAGTGGTCAAAAAAAATCTGTTAATCTCCTTCATTCTTATTATAAAAAAATCTGTACCTCCATTATGCTAAGTGAAATACACTATCCTTAATGTTATTAAATCCTAAAATTAGTAAATGAAAAATATTTTAATCAAAAAATATATTTGTATACATGTTTGATTTTTTTCTCTAAGATTTTTTTGCAAACTTCAAGAGTATATTCATTTAAAATAAATACATTAGAAAGTACATCTAAAGAATATACTTTAGAGGTACTTTTAACAGTTGATTTTTGTCTTTGTGCATACTAAGTTTATTTTCTCTAGGAGCTTCACCGACCATTGAGAGGTAGTTTCTGTGGCCCAGCATCATCAAATATTTACATATTTTTAAAAACCATAAACTTTCAGTGTTGAAATTTAATTTGTAGCAAAATAGCATTATTTGCTCTTTCTTGAAAGTAAAATACCAGTGAGAAAAGAAGACTCGTTGCTTTTTATTTCATATCGTCCTCAAATTTGGTATCTGATAGAGTAGATTATTACATACTAAAGTATCTGTTCCTTTTGGCATGTAGTAAATTTAGCCAGAAATATTTATACAGTTAAAGTTTTGTGATTTTTTTTTCCCTAGAGTATTCAAATTTTAACTATCTTTTTATTGTAAATCAGGTCATTGATTAGGTTATTGCTCTTGGATTTCTAGGCCTTGTAGTTGCAGTATTATTTTTTTAGTCTGAAATCTTCATATCCAACAAGAGTGAGGATTATAGTGTCTAGAATAGCAGTTTGGTTTTCTTGTTATGTAAGTCTGTTTTAAACCTAGGTTACCTTTTCAAATAAAGTACATATATTTTGATTTCTTGACTGTTTGGCTTTAGGTTTGTTTGTATACAGTACCAAAATTAGCATTATTAATTAAAGCTCCTTGTGTTGATGTTGAAGTAGCTTCTTTGCCAAGTGTTAAAACCCAACTCTTAGATTTGCAAAGAACCTGGAGCCAAAATTCTCAGTAAAGACACATGGATGTCTGTGTCAGCAGAAGAGAAAAATAACACATCTATTTTTAAGTTAGTTGGAATTCTGAAGTCAGACCACTTGGTTGAATGCCTGCCAGTGATATTAAGATTTCAAGCATATTTATAAAACCTCTGCTGCCTCCTGCTGCCCATTGTGTGGATACTTTGAGAATCAAGTATTTAATTCTTCTTGTATTTGTGAATATTAAACTTTAAGTTACAGATAAGTTAAGAAGTAAATAAACATTCTGTAGTTAAAATCACAGTGGATGGAAAATTATAGCTTCAACTTAGAAATTTCTGACTTTAAAAAATGAAAAATAGTTAAGATTCTTTCTGATACTACTATTTTTTTTTTCTTAGTCAAAGTAGCTGTCAGAGAGATGCTTAGATTGCTAAGTTATGCAAGTCTTCCAAATGTTGTTACATTTCTGTATATACCTTTTTAAAGAACACATTTTTAAATATTACCACAGATATTAGCAGAAAGTCTTAATTATTGGAAAACTACAAAACTCATGGTGGTAAATACAGGTTTTCCAAAACTCTTGCTTTCATCCAAAAGCTTGAATTTTATCATTGGCAGTAAATACTGCCACTTGTTTTCCTGAAATGACAGGTTCATTTCTTTCATTTTCAAGAAAATGTATGTCAGATACTCAATTCTGAATAACTGAAGTTGGTCCATTGTCTTTTCAAGTAAAAATGTTTTTCAACTGTAAAGATTAAGTGAAATAACCACCATCAACTTCTTAAAACTTGAGTAAGCAGTCAATAAATGGTAGCTAGTTCATGGTGGAATGACATTTTACCTGTTACCGTAATACCCTCTCACCCATTTTAATTCAGTGGATGCTCCTAATACTCCTGTGAAGCAGGTAAAGTAGACAGCAGTATCTCATTATGTAAAGGCAGACACCTAGAATGTAAGGTGACATGCGTTTTAAAGTTGGTTTTAGTATAAAGTAACCATCCAATAAACAAACTTCAACTTAAGTTGTGTGCCTGCGCTAAGTCGCTTCAGTCGTGTCTGACTCTTTGTGACCCCATGGCCTGGAGCCCTCCAGGCTCCTCTGTCCATGGGGTTCCCCAGGCAAGAACACTGGGGTGGGTTGCCTTGCCCTCCTCCAGGGGGTCTTCCCCACTCAGGGATCGAATCCTAGTTCTCTTACATCTCCTGCATTGGCAGGCAACTCAAGGCATCTATTTTCAAAGGTAGGATCTTCCCACCCTTTCATCAGTAAAGAGTAAACGGGAAATACAGTTCCACATGACCCATCAAGAATAACACATTTTGAGTATTGCTGACATTCTCATGTGTAATAAATTGAGGAAAGAACCATTAATTTCATATAAAGGCTTCAGAAAAGGTATTATTTGAGCAAAGGCTTGAAGAACTAGTTTTTGTCTGTTAATTTGGAAGAGAATTACCTGTTTATAGAAAACCTTACGTAAATTATGGAAAAGTATTGATTCCTGGGTCAAGAAGATCCGCTGGAGAAGGGATAGGCTACCCACTCCAGTATTCATGGCCTTCCCTGGTGGCTCAGCTGGTAAAGAATCCACCTGCAATGTGGGAGAGCTGGGTTCGATCCCTGGGTGGGGAAGATCCCCTAGAGAAGGGAAGGGCTACCCACTCCAGTATTCTGCCCTGGAGAATCCCATGGACTCTATACTCCATGGGGTTGCAAAGAGTTGGACACGACTGAGCGGCTTTCACTTCACTTATAGATGGAGTAAATTCTGAAAGATCACTTACATGATTTTGTTTTTCTCATTTTCCTCCTCAGGCTTTAAAAGAGAACTCAAGAACTTAGATGTAGCCTATAAAGCTCATGAGTTCCACCCAGAATCACATCTACAAATAAAAAATCCTTTGATAAAAAGGTAATCATACCTGTTTGGAAATACTAGAATCTTCTAAATGCATGTATAATAGGAATTCTTTATCAGAAAGGCATTCTTAGCTACCTGATAGGCATACATACTTACCCGAAAGCTGTGGGTCTAGAGTGTTATGATGCATATTTTATTGGGGATCATTAAAAGGATGTAGACCTTATGATAGGGGAGCATACAAAGTTCCTTGTACAATATATGATTGTTTGTTTTAATCCTCACAGCATTCTTTTGAGGTAGATGGTATTTTACAAAAGAGAAAATTTGGGATTTAGATTAAGTAATTTGCCCCAAGCCAATGGAGCCAAGATTTGAGTAGAGTTCTGATCTACTTGGCAGAGCCTCAACTCTTTTCATCTTTGTACAGTAACTGAATTTCATGCAATTCACAGGAGAAAATAATCACATGAATATAAATAATTTGTAATGTGATACTATTTCTGTTCATCTTGGATATTATTAAGTAAAAGTAGTCTGATTAAGTTATTTTTAATTAGTATCCTAGCCATATATCATAAATAAAAGTACTTTTATTGCTATAAACATTGTAATGTTGGTTGGGAAGTGTTTTAGAGTATTGAATTATTTGCTAATAACAGTTTCCTTAAGTCTATGCTATTATTTATAACAATAAATGTAATTTCAGTGTTTGTAAGTTGAAACTTTTTTTGGGGGGTCATACTACACAGTTTCTGGGATCTTAGTTCCCCGACCAGGGATTGAACCCCGGGCCCAGGCATGAAAGCACCAAGTCCTAATCACTGGACCACCAGGGATTTCCTGGAAATTTGCTTTTTTAAAAGAATTATACTTCTAATTATTACAAATCTGATATTGGTAATGATGTTTCTGGTAAACATTTACATATTCTAGCATAGTTTTGGATTCAGAGTGTGTAAATTGCTAATGGTTGCAGGTATCTTTCCACTTCTGTTATACCAATAACATAAACACTATACTGGGAAGTTAAACAGTGGGACCAGTGTTTTTCTTTTCCCTCCAGTTTTGCATATTTGCGTACAGTGTTTTAGCTTTGTTTTTCTTTTTCAGGTCACATATACATGAAACCAATGGAAAGACATTCCCTTCATCCAATCCAGAAATACTCAAGGACCATACAGTTAGAGAGCATACCCAGCAGTTAGATGAACAGAAGCTTGAAAAATCAAGTGAACCCAAGTTTTCTGAGTGGCTTAATATAGAAAAGTCTGAGAGAACAGGTTTGCTTTCTCACACTGATGATAACTCTGGTTCTGGAAAGAGAGTGAACAGTAATGAAACAGTCTCACCATCTTCATCGTGGTCTTCACACATGAGAACTGTGGGGTCAAAGCCAGAAACTGCTCCCCTCATCCAGCAGCAAAATATGATGGAACGATGTTACTCTGAGAACTCTCTACCCAGGGAACATCTGGTTCAGTCAACCTGTAGGTCTGATGGCTGTCAGATGCCCAAACTTACTTGCCAGAATGCACCACCCCCTCTGCCACCCAAGAAATATGCTATGACCAGTGTGCCACAGTCAGAGAAAAATAGTTCTTCTCCTGATGTCAAACTAACAGAGACATTTAAAACTAACTCTTCTAGTCTTCTGAAGCACAGTCTAACTACAGCTTCAGAGCCAGGCATAGACATGAGTCCGTATGTGAACGATGAAAGATTTAAGGAAACATTTCAAGCAAAAGAGTATGTTGGCAACGCATCAAAGACCCCATCCAACTCTTCAACTAAAGATTTTCAGGCAGACTCAGGTGCAGCTGTTGGTGCTTTCTGCCAGCCAGAAACAGACTCTAGTTCTTCATGTCCAAATGAGACAGTTTCATTAACTACCTATTTTTCGGTTGATAACTGCATGACTGATACATATAGATTGAAATACCATCAGAGGCCCAAGCTTTGCTTTCCAGAGAGCAGTGGCTTTTGTAATGATAACTGACTGTCTCAGAATGAAAGAGAGCTAGGACCTGTGTTACATAGTAGTTTTGGTTCAAACTGCCCTTCTGAGCAAAAATATAAAGCTGGTATTTGCTGTAATAGATCAATGGTGACTCCAGTGGGCTTTCAATTCTCAGAGACCATTTAAGAATCAACTGACCAAACCTAGTGCTATATGAAATTAAAACCATGGCATCATTAGTCATTCATCACTTTAACTTTCTATGCATATCTTTTATCTTGTGAAAATCAGTTTATTGGGTATTTTGGAAATTCCCTTTGAATAGCCTTGGCATGCCTCAAAAAATAGAAAATCACGGTGTATCCAGAAAGTCATTTTTCACATGCTGCGGTTGAGTAAAAATGTAATTTGACCCTTTATTTTTTGACTGGTAGACCCATAAGTATTAAACTAAGGAGTACTCATATGTAGATTGGTAACCTGTGCTAACTGAAAGATAGCAGATGGTAGGTAGTTTGCCAAGTCCAAGTAGTAGTTGCTTTGTGAGGAAGCACTTTCTAATGGGTAGCCAAAAGGCGGCTTCACCCATTTGCTTTTGACTTCTGTGATAGTCTACTATATATGATTCCTTAAGTGTCTTAAAAAAACAAAATCAACCCATGAAATTGATAGCATTTCAGGAAAAAAGCCTTAATGATAAAGCAGTTTTTAATTAAATTCTCAAGGTCAGAAGAGACTTAATTTTGCTCCTAGAATTTTTACCTTCAGAATATCCTTTGTTGTATTTATAAACATTACTTCAGTCATGTAAGCTAAAAATTAAAATACTTCACTGTAGTATATTTATTTGTTACATTTTTTTCTAGTTTTATATGAAAGGTTTTTATTTTGGTTTGGTTTACTTTGGGCTGCTAATAACCAGTGTTAGGAATTAACCTAAAGCCTTTTTTTAAGAATATCACTGTGACTGCCTAAATTTTCCCTGCTATAATAGTGTCTATTTGTAGGTTGTCAGCCCATTTTAATGATATTCATAGTCTTGAATTTGAAAACCTTTCTGGGTTTCCAGATTAAATATTTGCCTTTCATATAGGTTTAATTTTAATGAAATGCATTAAATTGAGCATCCTTCCATTTTTTCTTCTCTAAACAAATAATTTTACCCCACCTACTTTCACAGAGGCTTTCTTTAAAAAAAAAAAAGTTTTCCATTTTTATCATTACAAGTGGAAATAAGTACTTTAATTGCCTTATTTCATAGTTGTCATTTAATTTTATACTAAGCTGGTAAACTAATTGTGGTTTAGAATAGTTTTATATTGTCCATGCTAGAGAACTGAGAATATGGGTAAATTTTATATGTAAAACATAATTCTGTAAATTAATAAATTCAATATTTTGACCAGTTCCATAAATTGTTAAAGTATTCCAAAATGTTAATGATTAAAACTGAATAATTCTAGGTAAGTAGAAAATAATTGCTTGTACAAGTCTAAGCTCACCCAGTTATCAGATCTTGATCAAATTCTGTCTTCCATCTAGAGAAGTTTCTAACTGTAACAGGTGGTTATTATTTTATATTCTCTTGATGTAGAAATACTTGAATATCAACTAAGTAAAATTTTATCTTTTAAGAAAGCTTTTTTTAACATAGCTTTTAGTATGGAAGGTTTGTAAATATTGTGAAGTTTTGTAAAATTGTACTTGTAATGTCAGTGTATTTAATTACTGCTTTTGTAATATTGTAAAATACTAGAAAAATGAGCTTCAAGTATTTTTAATAATTTTAAAAAACTTCATGTAGTTTGTTTTTATGTCCAGTTGAAAATGTATTATTTGAAACATTTAAACTGATTTCTGATACTTAACAACAATCTCATAGGTTTGTATGAAGTTTAACTCGCAATCCAGTTGCAGACATCACACAGAAATGTCTGATTTTGGGGCTTTTTAAAGTACTGCTGTCCAGTTAAAACCTCCTGAATTATGTTGTAGTACTACAAACTAGAAACCAACCATTTGTTTTTGTTGACACAACATTCCAAATATAGACACAGTATGTATTTACTAATCATTCATATGTGAAATTTTTATTTCTAGGGTGACTATTTTTATACATGTTTTCTTCTGGTTAGAACTTTCAAAATAATACAACCAACAGCTGTAATGTTCAGAATACTTTGGAGTATTTTCATGTGAAGTCAGTTTCTTCTGGTTCATAATTTTGGAGGGGGTGAACTGATTTTTAATATGGTTGGACTTTTCTTGTATTCATGACCTGTTGATTCCTCTCTCATCCCTGTGAATTATGTATTTTATGGGAAACGTAGGTCAATTTAAAGTTCAGGGGTGAACTTGGAATATCACTGATCAAAAAAATTTATCCCAGGAGACTTAAGAGTTCAACTCCAGCGAGGTCTAAAGGAGAGAGTTCCCACAGGAGCTGATAGAGAGTAAATATAATAATAGCCTAGGCCTTGTGTACTACCCTAAGATCTAACAGCCACTCAGTTCTGCCTGGGTAGTGTGAAAACAGCCAGAACATAACACTTATGTAACAATATGCTAATGAATAGCATTGTCTCTGCTCCAGTAAAACTTCAGCAGCATTGAAACATGGATTTCACATCATTTTCATGTCATGAAATAGTCTGTTTTTTTCTCAATCATTTTAAGATGTAAAAATCATTCTTAGCTCACAGGTGGAGGCAAATGGGCCAGATTTGGGTAGTTTGGTGACCCTTTCCCTAGAGCATAACATCTACATTAAATGCCCTCACTAAATAATTGTGTAGCCTCTGAGTGTATTCCCATGCCATTTAGGGGCTAGGTATATGGAGCACTTTACATCCTAAGAATTTCAGGTTAGTAGACTTTACTTCACCACCGTTGCTCATTAGCCAATTGATTTCAGATGGTTAAAACAATCATTTCACTTAATGAAACTGTGAAATTTACAAAGGAATTGATCAGACTAAAATCACTTTGATGTTATTCTTTTGATGTCTTTATTGTAGCAAGTTTGCCAAATTGTTCCTGGTGTCCCATTTACCCAGTTTATTTTTTTATTATTATTATTTTTTTTCCCATTTACCCAGTTTAAAAGCCTACAAGTACACTATATTATCTGAGATGGCAGAGTGGTAGGCGTGATTTCATCTGTAGGACACTGAAATATTCAAGAGTTGTGGTAGTAGGCTGATTTTAGGCTCAGAAAGGTGGTATGGATTATAAATCTTTGTGTGTAACCTAACACACAAGTAATTAGTTAAAATGAAAGCAAATCACACCTAATTTATCTGTGTAATAAACATTTACTGGACAATATTATTAGCAAGCAGCACAGAAACTATTCATACAGTCTGTCTGGTAACCTCAATGAAATCCCAGTTCTGTGTTTGTCTAGATGCTTCAAGCGTAAAATGTTCTCTTCAGGCAGATTTATTAGGTTCTTTGAAGGCATAACTGTTAATCTAATAGTCGGCATTAGGCTAGAGTCCTCCAAAATCAATCCCAGATTTCACACTAACCTAAACGCCATTCTAAAAAGTAGAGGATGGAGAGTTTACCAGACCCACACCCTGTTTCTAAGGGAACTGAAAAATATTTAGGCAATTCCAATATATAAAATATCACCAATTTCAAGGACGAGAGCCCATTTCTAATATGTTATACATACAATAGGAATAGCTTCTGAAGGGCTGCTTTGGGAATGTGACCTTTTTGATGAAATACTAGTTGATCACTCTTAGAAATAAAATTAACATATTTAGATAAATAATGTAAGTTCCATGAAGGTAAGGATTTTTGTTTTGTTCAGTGCTGTACCTGGCCCACAGTAAGTGCTCAAATATTTGCTCACTGAGTAAATACTGGTGACTTTGCTGAAGTATTCAAAGTTACAGACATTATAATAAGTATGTTTCGGCCACAAGCATTCTTAATACAAACCTAATGAAAATTAGGTTTGAAACACATAGTTGTGTTTCACTGAGTTCAAGAGCTTAAAAAAGTGAGGGAAAGCATCCAGGTAAAGATGACAGGCCCTCTAGCCTTCCACCACTGGATACTATATACTTTCTCTCAAATTGTACCAACCTAGCAACCATAACAGAGGGCCACTTAAAAACTAAACTGGCATTTGCAGCAAATACATTGTGGGCTTGGACTTTCTCATATAGCTTTTACTCCGGTTGTTCCCCACGTTCTTCCCTTACTTTTGAATAATTTGTTTTTAAATATTTCACATTATTTTACTGTATTATTTGCATCATACTAAACTCTGGCCAACTCTTAAAGAGAAAAATATTAAGGTATTTATTAATGAGTATAATAAATCCCATGTAAAATACTTTTTTTAGATTCAGCCCCCTGTAAAGCCATCAGACAATCTGAAAAAAACTTTTAAAACATGAATAAAGTCAAGTTTTACGAACTTAGCTCTGAATGGGTGAGATCATTACCCGTTTAATACAGTTTCTCCCACCCCATCCCCCCACAAATAACAAGAGAATGTGTAAAATGAAAGGAGGGTCCCTTCGAGTTTGAAATCCTTCTGGTGCCCAGCCCCATCGTCTTTGTTGAAGAAGTCTGTAGTCATCTTCAGGAATCCACTCCAGTAGACAGAATTCTTTAGGTATCAGGCAAACCATTCTGGAAAAACAAACATGTCAACAATGTTTCCTTTTTCTCCCCCCTTTAAATACCTTATGTAAACTTGTGAAAATCTTTTTTTTGCATATAAAATAATGCTTTATTTTTATTGGAGTATAGTTAACATAAATTATATTAGTTCCATGTTACAACACAGTAATTTCACGTTAATATACACTACAAATTGATCACCACAATAAGTCTAGCAACCATCTGTCATCAAACAGCATCTGAAATATTATTGACAGTATTCCTAAAATTGTACATTATAACCTATGACTTATTTATTTTAAACTGGAATTTTGTACCTGAATCTTTTTGCCTTTGTCATTTTCCCTGAACCCTATCATACAATGATCACTGCTGTCTCTTGTGGCCACCACCATTTTGCTCTCCGCATCTATGAGTCTATTCCTGTTCAATTTGTTCATTTGTTTTGTTAAGACGTCACATGTAAGTGCTGTTGTTGTTTAGTCGCTAATTTGTGTCCCAATCTTTTGTGACTCCATGGACTACGTAGCCTGCCAGGCTCCTCTGTCCAAGGGATTTCCCAGCCAAGAATACTGGAGTGGGTTGCCATTTCCTTCTCCAGGGAACTTCTGAAAATCTTGATCATCTTAGTCATTTGCCTGTTCCTAAATGATTTACATATTGATAAGAGCAAAAATTACCCTCAAACTACCGCACAATTGCACTCATCTCACACACTAGCAAAGTAATGCTCAAAATTCTCCAAGCCAGGCTTCAGCAATACGTGAACCGTGAACTTCAGATGTTCAAGCTAGTTTCAGAAAAGGCAGAGGAACCAGAGGTCAAATTGCCAACATCCTCTGGATCACTGAAAAGGCAAGAGAGTTCCAGAAACACATCTATTTCTGCTTTATTGACTATGCCAAAACCTTTGACTGTGTGGATCCCGATAGACTGTGGAAAATTCTGAAGGAGATGGGAATACCAGACCACCTGACCTGCCTCTTGAGAAATCTGTATGCAGGTCAGGAAGCAACAGTTAGAATTGGACATGGAACAACAGACTGGTTCCAAATAGGAAAAGGAGTATGTCAAGGCTGTATATTGTCACCCTGCTTATTTAACTTATATGCAAAGTACATCATGAGACATGCTGGGCTGGATGAAGCACAAGCTGGAATCAAGACTGCCGGAGAAATATCAATAAACTCAGATATGCAGATGATACCACCCTTATGGCAGAAAGGGAAGAAGACCTAAAGAGCCTCTTGATGAAAGTGAAAGAGGAGAGTGAAAAAACTGGCTTAAAACTCAACATTCAGAAAACTAAGATCATGGCACCCAGCCCATCACTTCATGGCAAATAGATGGAAATTGACAGACTTTTATTTCTGGGGGCTCCAAAATCAAGGCAGATGGTGTTTGCAGCCATGAAATTAAAACACACTTGCTCCTTGGAAGGGAAGTTATAACCAACCTAGACAGCATATTAAAAAGCAGAGACATTACTTTGCCAACAAAGGTGCATCTAGTCAAAGCTATGGTTTTTCCAGTAGTCATGTATGGATGTGAGAGTTGGCCTATAAAGAAGGCTGAGTGCCGAAGAATTGATGCTTTTGAACTGTGGTGTTGCAGAAGACTCTTGAGAGTCCCTTGGACTGCAGGGAGATCCAACCAGTCCATCCTAAAGGAGATCAGTCCTGAATATTCATTGGAAGGACTGATGCTGAAGCTGAAACTCCAATACTTTGGCCACCTGATGCAAAGAACTGACTCACTGGAAAAGACTGATGCTGGGAAAGATTGAAGGTGGGAGGAGAAGGGGGTGACAGAGGATGAGATAGTTGGATGGCATCACTGACTCAATGGACATGAGTTTGATTAAACTCTGGTAGTTGGTGATGGACAGCAAGGCCTGGCAGGCTGCAGTCCATGGGGTTGCAAAGAGCTAGACACCACTGAACTGAACTGATTTCTTTCATTTTCTACCCAGAGCTGAAAATTTAGATTTAAAAAAAATCACTATATTTGAAGTAACACCAAAAATCAGGAGGAAAGATTTTCCTTTACAAGGGACTCAACGGAGGGTTTTATAGAAATACTCATCTCCCATTTGTCCCATTGAACCCTCTGCCACACCATTCAAGAAATACAAGAATCACAATGAGGCTTCAGGTACAGTGAGTTTATGCCCAGATCTTGGCCAACACTGGGGACTAGGGGTGAGAAAAGAAGACAATTACCTTTGACAAATTCAGTAACAAGATTGAGAAGAGTAACTTAAAGTGAGTCAACAATTAGCTCCAAAGTCCAGGAGAGCTGTTTAATAACTAAATGAGCTGCACTGCTTTCCTCCTTCAGCCCAGGGCTTGTCTTCTGAATTTGTCCCGTATCATCTCAGTCCTGTGTCCCTCTTGTTCTGCTCCACCATCTCCCTTCTCTAAGTTCCCTTCCTTTACCGTCTGCCAAAACTGTCTTTTCAGAGTGAGTGGCAATGAAAATGGAGAGCATGGATTTTCTAAGGAATTTTGTGACTTACCAATTGTTGTTTTGGAGTGCGTGGATGTGTATTAAGTCAAAAACAGTCCCAAGCTTCTGGGAGGAGGATTGGATAAAGTTAATGTTTTTTGAAATGGCAACACTTAATGGATAAGAAGTTAGGAACTGAGTTTTGGACCTATTTTAGATACCCTGTTCATGGTCAAATTGTTGTGTAGTGACAACAGCTTTGGGCCTCCTAGGTGGCTCAGGGTAAAGAATTCGCCTGCCAAGGAGAAGATGCGGGTTCCATCCCTAGGTGGGGAAGATCCTCTGGAGAAGGAAATGGCAACCCACTCCAGTATTCTTGTCTGGAGAATCCCACTGACAGGGGAGCCTGACGGGCTACAGTCCATGGGGTTGCAAAAGAGTCGGACACGACTTAGCGACTAAATAACAATAAACTTTAGCTGAGTGCCTACCGCTGCAAGGCAATATGCAAAAATATCGCTTTGAGATAAGTTAGCGATTTATCTAAAACACCACGCCCCTATAACCAGGTTTACTATTGGTTCCTATAAATGAAACTAGCTACAAAGCTCCAAAAAGTCAAATAACTTAAACAGTTTCTTCATGGTAGTGCAGGAAGTCAAACCCAGCCGGTTCCATTTCAAAACATCACAAAAAAGTTATGAAGCCAAGTTGCCTCCACACCTCTGAACACCGTCAACTGAGGTGCCAAGGAAGCCATTTTCACTCTAGCTTCATTCCAACTCCCCCATTTACCGGACCCTGCCACTAAACAGACCGTGGATAGACCATATTCTTCGGAACACAATTTCCTTTCCTCTTCCCACCCACCTTCCCAAACTGGTGAGAAAGTTCCTAAGTCCCTTACCCCTTTACATTCAGATCACTCACCATGGCAAAAAATACACGAAGAAAAACAATATCACGTCGAAGAGGATGAAGAGCCAGAGATCCAACCAGTAGGAGTGTTTGGGAGACAGGGCGGCCCCGGACTGAGACCGCACTTCGTGGTTTTGCTGCTGCCTCTCGGCTTCACCGAAGCCTCGCCGCTGCCGGGGGCCGTCCCGACCACCTTCTGAGGCCGCGTCCACCTCCATTTCGCACCAGTAGCCGCGCCAGAATCCGAGCAGCTGAAATCCCTCAGCTCCCGCACTTCCGCGTTCAGCTTGCGAAAAAGTGGACAAAGCCCAACCCCACGCACATGCGCATTTCCCCGCCAGGGTAAAGGACCTCGGCCCGTCCCTCCCAGTGCGCAGGCGCCGTCCGCTGCTTTCGTGACAGCGGGCAGGGATCGCAGCTTCCGTCCGGAAGCGGAAGCAGAGAAGGCCCCCGCCCTGCAGCGCCCAGGAGGGAAGCCGGTTTTTCAGGTTTCGCTAGGAGAAATAACTCGGTGGCTGGACCTGAAATTACTCACGTCCCGTTCCCGACAGGTGATGGATTCCACCTTGGAACAGCCATGGTCACCTCTCCTTATCCCTGTATTGCTTTTGCGTCCTTATGCCAAGGGTTTAAAAGGGCCTCCTCTAATGGGGTTTAGTACTGTTCCTAGCATGTTACAGGGCTTCCCTTGTGGCTCAGACGGTGAAGCGTCTGTTTACACTGCGGGAGACCCGGGTTCGATTCCTGGGTCGTGAAGATCCTCTGGCGAAGGAAATGGCACCCCACTGCAGTACTCTTGCCTGGAAAATCCCATGGACTTCACTTCCTAGCATGTTGCTGCTGCTGCTGCTAAGTCGTTTCAGTCGTGTCCGACTCTGTGCGACCCCATAGACGGCAGCCCACCAGGCTCTGCAGTCCCCGGATTCTCCAGGCAAGAACACGGAGTGGGTTGCCATTTCCGTCTCCAATGCGTGAAAGTGAAGTCGCTCAGTCGTGTCCGACTCTTAGCGACGCCATGGACTGCAGCCCACCAGGCTCCTCCGTCCATGGGATTTTCTAGGCAAGAGTACTGGAGTGGGGTGCCATTGCCTTCTCCGTCCTAGCATGTTACGCTTACTTAATTCTTGAAACAACTATAATGAGGTTGACATTATAAGTATGAACGTGAGTTTCTAAGGGGGCCAGTGAGCAAAATGAGAATTCTGTATGTATTTCAAAGGAGTGAATTTAAAAATAATCCAAGGGTTTGGGAGTGTAGTTTCCCCATGACATTACAATGTTACCAGAAAGAAAACGGTTTAGCATTATAGACAAGGAAAAATTCTCTTCTACGCTCTTTGGGTCTCCAGCTGGACTTGAGAATTAAACTGACATAAGACAGGTTAACAAGAGAAAAGCATAGAAGTTTTTGTTTTCTCTTTCTTCTTTCAACGTGAACATGGAAACTTTCAGAAAAGAATGACAACCTGAGGAAGTGACCAGGGCAGAAAGCTTATGAAAGAAAAAGACTTTTATAAAAGTCTTTTAGAAAAAAGACTTCTGCTAGGAGAAATGTGGAGAAATGACTAGGAAGATAAGGGTTAGTTTAACAAGGTTTGTTTTTATGGGGATTTCTTGGTCCAATTTTCCATCTCTGGTGATAAAAAATGTTCTTCCTGGTATAGGGAGGGCATCTTTTACATGGGAATTTTATCTCTTTCTGGAAGAAAAAGGAAGGTCAGAGTGCCCTTCTTTTGTCAGCTTTTTCTCCGTTGCCTTTAACTCAAAATACTCAGTATGCCAGAGTGACATATTTTGGGGTGACATACTCTGAACTCCTTCATTCCCCTGTCTGAAATGTCCCTAGAAGTAAAATCTGAGTTGGAAACTGTGGAGAGAAGAATTGGGTTAGCAACTGAGTGGCAAGAGACCTGCAGAGGGTGAGAAGAACATAGATGAGAATGAGAATGAATAAACAGAAAATAACAAATCTAAGCCCATTTCCCCATATTCCATGAAATCAGTCTCCCTTCCCTAGGAGTAGTTCAGTCCAATAGAATGGCTGAGCCTCATTTTTATCTGATGGAGTGTGTTTATCTTGTCTTCAAAAAGTGTAGGAAGTAAGTGTTACTTGCTCCGTCCTGTCCGACTCTTTGCGGTTTCCTGCCAGTCTCTGTCCATAGGGATTCTCCAGGCAAGAATACTGGAGTGAGTTGCCATTCCCTTCTCCACGGGCAAAAGGTATAGATTAGATACTCTTTGCCCCAAGTGATTTACATAGAAGCAGCATTCCTGATGGCATGAGCTTCTCCTCCTTGGGCTGTCAGTATGTCCAGGGCAAGGCAGTTTTCGAGTCCAACAGAGGCTGTTAACTTTTGATTGAAAGTCTTCCAACATTTGCATAGTAATATTGAACTCCTGTTACTATGGAAAATTGAGAACTGCCTTTTTCAACTCATAAGTTCCAAAGGCTAGGAAAAGGGATCTTAGTACTGAAAAGAACTTAGAATTGTGATAAACAAGCCAGTTTTCTATGAGATCTGGTCTGAAGTGTTTATGTGACACTACTTTTATGAAAGTAGTGCTTTCATAAAAAGTAGTAGTGCTTTTATGAAAGTAGGGCTTCCCTTGTGGCTCAGCTGGTAAAGAATATGCCTGCAATGGGGGAGACCTGGGTTCGATCCCTGGGTTGGGAAGATCCCCTGAAGAAGGGAAAGGCTACCCACTCTAGTATTCTAGCCTGGAGAATTCTATGGACTGTATAGTCCATGGAGTCACAAAGAGTCAGACCTGACTAAGCGACTTTCACTTTTACTTTTATGAACAAAGAAACCAGAGTTTATAATTGGGCTGGAATTTTAAGGTGACAGAGGGTATCAGGAATTCAAGTCCACATTTTTTTGCCCATCCATATAGGAACTGTTTATACACCTTATCTCAGAAGGGCAGCATTGTTCCTGGATGAGGTCGGAATGGAACTTGTGACATATTAGGTTGGGGTTTAGTGTATCTTGTCACCTGTCATGTTGACACCTGTACATCTCCATCTTGGATATCCCTGTCAGTCTGTAGGAGCAGGCCAGGTTTTGAAATATCTGATATAGAAGGCCTACAGTTAGGCCATCGTAGCTGTAAAGCTTGGTTTTGTTACTTGGCCAGCTTAGTCTGCACTTTTGGTCTGCCTGTATGTAATCGTTGATGGCTAATGATGTAAGCAACTGGGCTACCCTGGGTTCCATAAGGGTGGCTTAGCAGTAAGCCAGAACAGCTGGTGACTTGGCCAGTGCCCCTGCAGGAGTCCGTGCTGACCATTTATGACCTTCACGAGAGGCTGGAAGATGCATCTTGGAGTCAAACCACACGGTTTGGTTGCAGTATTGCCTTAGACCTGGGGAAGTGAAGCCCTATGCCTGTTTTCAGTGCATAAGGAAAAATTCCCTTCTAACGTCTTTACCTGAGCAAAGGACAGGCCTTGATCTTCTATAGAGGTAAAGAGTGACGTTGTTTTCTTGGTCATGGATGCTTACCTGTTATGCATCCATTTTCCTGAGTTGTCCCCAGCTGTTTGGATTGGCAAGAACAAAAATTAGTTCAGGTTCTTTTGCGTAATCTAGATGGAGACATAACCAGCGAACAGATTGATGACCTAATGTCACCAGGCTTTGGAAAACTGATATAAAGAGTTACCTGGTTTGTGCTTGACCTGTTGAGAAAGTGGGGTTATTGAGAGTGAAGACAAAGTTTGAAGGAGAGTCCATGGTGGAAGGGAAAAATAGATTGAAATCAGCGATCTCCAGTCAGCTTTATAATCAATGGCTAAAGAACGGGAAGTCTTTGTTAAAAAGAAGATTTCCCCACCCCCCACCCCGGGAGCAGGGAGACCAAATAGGGGGAGAGAGTAGATAGAAGGAAGTTTCTTCATCTTCTGTGATCTTGAGAAAAGCTATTTCATGATTTTGTCTGCTTCTGGGACCTGGGAATTGGCCCTGAAAATGCTTAGTTTAAGGTCACCTTAGGGATGGTCTTCCAGTCGTCCTGGGAGTGCTGCCAGTTTGGGTCAGAGCTGGCAGAGCTCGTCTGAATCCAGGAGGATGGCAGTGCAAATGGTCAGCAGTTTGTAAGGACTGACCGAGCTTGATAACAATGCGTACTTTCTTCTAAAAAGCTTACTCTACGTTCAGTCTTCTGGTCAAAGGGGATAGCAAGGCTTGCCACTCAGTGGATTCCACACCCTTTTTTACCTGTTGATAATCTCCAAGTATGCTGGTTAGTTCCTGTAGAGCAAGTCATGGTATCAGATTTCTTACCTAAGTTCCTAGAGTGTTTACTGAATCAGAAATGGAAGATTTAGAGATGCCATTAGGCAGAGGGCAACCAAGTGCTGTTTCAAAAAGGTTAATTCACAACCTCGGTTTGGAGCATGCTGTATTTTTATAAGGGCCAGAGGTAGTGCCTCTGGCCATTAAGTCCAGTTTCTTGATAAACTTTTCCTGAAGTCCTTCTGATGTCTACATTTTTGTATTCTGTTTGCCCCGAGGATTGGGGATGGTGCAGGGATTAGAGTTTTAATGAGTACCCCAAAGTTTTTACAAGCTTTGATTTGTAATTTGTTTGTGATGTGTTTCTACTGTAATATGAGTTCCTTGGTCTGACTCAGTCCATAAAGGAATACCGAAACGAGAAATAATCCAGGTGCTAATTTCTTCACCACTGTGTCGGTGTTGGCTTGTCTATTTGGGTAGCATTTAGTTCGTCTGTTACCATGTACATGCTAAA
Source organism: Cervus canadensis (assembly GCF_019320065.1). Classification (NCBI taxonomy): domain Eukaryota; kingdom Metazoa; phylum Chordata; class Mammalia; order Artiodactyla; family Cervidae; genus Cervus; species Cervus canadensis. Next base: position 56,493,740 of record NC_057404.1, read on the forward strand.
CCACTGGGAATAGCCTAAAGCTGGAAGGAAAACCATGGAGGCCATCCGGTGTCCTGCAGGGGGCAGGGTGGTACAGGAGAGCATTTCTTTCCCTGTAGTTTGGCGTCAAGGCTGCATGTCACTAACTGGACACTGGTCCCTCCAGGGCTGCCGCTGTTGCTGAGAAGTCCTGGGACCTCTAACATATGCCAGCAGAAGGTCTGCCAGTCTCCCAGGTTTCTGCCTGTGGTATCCAGTCAAATGAGAATGGTAAGAGTATCTCCTTGTCTTTTTCCCTTTTTGAATTTTGATTAGCAAGAGAAAACATTTCTGTGAACCATTTTGGGGATTATAGTGACTCTGGAGTCTTCTATTAAGAGTACTCTTGTTTTCTATTTCTAACGTCTGTAGAAAAAGAAAAGCTTAAAACACAATCTCTCTACACCCCAGCACCCTCAGAGGGTACATTTTCCCCTTTCTGAGGGACAGTACACCATCAAATGACAGGATCAACTGATTCTCAGTGGGACCCCAGATCTAACAATTAAACTTACAGTAGAGAATCAGAAACTGGATTTCTTAATTGACACTGGTGCAACTTTACTATCCATTCAGAGGGTTTGTCTCTGCCTGTCACCCCTGATTCTATCCAAGCTGTCGAATTCTCTGGGTAATCTGTTTCATTGCCCACATCTCAGGCAATGAGATGACTTCATGCCCACCTCAGCATCTTTAAGACTTTCATTTCTTTTATTTCTTTTCCATCATTACTACTTTACAAAGCTGTCATTGTTTTCTTTGAGAGTTGTACAGTCATCAAAACTAATTGCTGTTTGTTGCAACTTCTTTATCTTCATCTTGGCCTTTTAGCTGCTCCCACTATTAATGTGGCTCCACCCCACTCAGCAAGCCTGGTATCCAGCAAACACCCTTTGCTTCGGCCAGATTGCTTTCATCTTATTCCTCATGGAGACCTTTTTCCTCTTGGCCTTTGGCCTTTGATGCATGTTGCTTTCATTAAACTGAAATGTTTCCCCACCTACCCTAATCCTCCACCTCCTTTTTCACTTCAGATATCAACTTTAAAAAGCTTTTCTCATTACAGTTCATGTCGTCTCTCCATTCTCAGTATTTTTAACACACCAGTGACAAAAAGTTAACATTTAACTCATCTCCAACTGCTTTATACGCCATGCTTTCTTCAGTGAAGTAATTGTCCCATGGTGTTTTGACTTTCTTCTGTGTCAGTTACCCTCTACATTCTGTAACAGCCACCTGTTGATGAGGCTATCTGTTGATCATTTCTCAAAATTTCTCTACCTCAGCTCAAAAAACATGAAAATTTTCTTTACATATTGTTTGGTGCCTTGGCTAGCTTTGTAGCACAATTTTATGTAAATTATCTCCCCCACCAGAGTATTAAGTATTCTTTAGGAGGGAGGCTGTACTTTTACCATCTTTGCAGCCTCCGTAGTCCTTCAGACAGTACCTTGAATGTGGAAGAAATTAAATGTTTATATTTTGTCTTCTGCAACCACTGATAGAATCTTGGTCAAAAAATGTAATTGAATTCTCTCTTTTGTAACATAATAGTATAATGATACCACTGAGAGCTACCACTCCTGGTTTACTGCTCTCAGTGGGGGTACTTTCTTAGGTTTTTCTCAAGTACCAGTAATGGATCCGTACTAACCCATTCCCTCATTTTGAAGTTCATGTCTTTTGTTTCAGTGAATACTTTGTAAATGCCTACTTTGTGTCAGGTACTGTCTGAGAAGCCAGAGGAGATACAGATGCAATAGTCATCCAGTTCATTAAAAGTACTGATTTGAGGACATCTCAGAGGTATGGGATATTCAGACATTCTTGTCCCAGAGCCTTGGGGTTCTGCATCATGTTGGGGTGTTAGGAAGGATAAGCAGGACTGACTGAATAAGCTGCTTACCCACTTCCCTCAACCTACTCGCACATACACAGACTTCAACACTCAGTTTTATTTTATTTTTTGTGTTTATTTATATTTTGGGATTTCATAAAAGATTTGATTTCAAAATAAAGATGGCATTTTGCTGCATTTTGAAGTTTAAAAGCAACTTCAATATGGCCAAGCTTCATTGGTAGGCATAGATGACAAAGATGTTGAAACCCACAGACTTGAAGTCTCATTATGCTAGCCTATAGAGCAATCAACCTGTTTTTGTTTTATTGAAAGATACTGAAGGGACGGTTAGGAAGGTGCAGGTTGAAAGGTTAGTCAATACATGACATGTCTTCTCTCATAAAAGTTATATAATCTTCCAAGAGTAGATGTGACAGTATTGACATAGGTGTGAACTAGAATAACAGTGTTAAACACATAGAGGTCAAGATGATAACTGCTATATATTAACCTGAATTACACTTATTTTATAAGTGTGAGAAATGTCAACATGTTAACAGCAGTTAACTCTGGGAGAGGGAATGACAGATCATTTTATTTATTGTGGCTTTTCCGCAAAGTTGGGGAGTTGGGAAGAACATTTTTTGAAATAAGTTAGGAAACAAAACAAGAAATCGTCTAGGTCAGAATGATTACTTAACTATTTCTAACATCTGATCGCAAGCACTTGGCGCACAAGTGTCAGGCGATGATAATGGTTTATAACAGTGTTTTGCGAACTGTTTCATGGAGCTCCATGTCTACTCAGGGAAGACGGAGGAGCCAACATGAAATGGAGGGGACAGATGTAAGGAACGAGGCTTCAGGCCTCTACTAGGGAAACTCGTCTTTTATGTTCATATCTATAAACATGTTCTGTTAGAAAACAGATTTATTGTTCTCCTGTCTGGTGAGAGGTCTGACAAAACATCACTTTGGGAGAGCCGTGTTCAAAATGGTGGAGTAGGCAGCTCCATGCCCCTGTCCCTTCACAGAAACAATGAAAAATAAGCAGAAACTATTTGAAGCAAGTTTGTCAGAACTCTTAGAAATAGTCAAAGATTTCCAGAAACTAAGCAAATTAAGTCAAAATGTGTGAGAAGACTTGAGCATAACTGAAGAGATAGATCTAACATAACTTGAAAATTTCAGTACTCTTCTTTCAGTAATGAGCAAAACTGATCTAGAGAGAAGATCAGTAAGAAAACAGAGGCCTTGGCGATAAAATCAAATACCATATGATGTCACTTACATGTGAAATCTGAAAGAAAAAACAACACAAAGAATGTAACAAAGAAACAGGCTCTCAGATGTGGAGAACACATTAGTGGTTACCAACCGGGAGAGGAAAGTGGGGAGGGGCGAGTTAGGGGTAGGAGAATAAGAGGTACAATCTGCTATGTATAAAATAAGTAAGCTGCAAGGATACATTGCACAACACAGGGAATACAGACAACATTTTATAAATGGAGTATAACCTTTAAAAGTGTGAGTCACTGTGTTGTACATCTGAAGCTTATATAGTACATCACCTATGCCTCAATTAAAAAAAAAGAAAATAGAGGACTTGAAGGACACTATAAACCGATGAGACATAATAGAAATGTGTACAGTACTCCACACAAGAGCTGCAGGGTATATTACATCAGTTGTTAACCCAGGCAGATTAAAATAAAGAGTATCGACTTTAGAAACTGGGAAGAATGAAGTTCACAGTGTTCAGCATTGCTACCTCATGAAATAACCCTCCATGGATTCTTGATCAGAATGAATGAAGAAGCTGTTGCTCATTTCATAACACTCATTCAGTTGCATTACTCTGCATTTCCTAAACTGGCAGCATCAAGCCCTCATAGAATGCACTGGTTCTGTGCACACCCCAGAGACTCTAAATGTAACTCCGGGGCTGTTTTAGACTGTAATGAGTCTAAAGGGTCCAGGGATCCAAGCCCAGGGCTCTTACTCTGCCTGTTATCTTATAAAGCTTAACTGAAACAACTCATGTCCTCACTTCATTCGGGTCATTGTTCAAATGTCACCTACTCAGGTTACTTTCCTGGTCAGCCTATTTAAAATTGTATCCATATCCCCACACCTTTTTAAAATCATACTGACCCCTCATCCTTCTTTCTGGCCTTGTTTCCTCCTTAGCATTTACACCATCTAATGTACTTTATATTTTACCTTTTTCTCTTATATGTTATTTGTATCTTCCTCCATGGGAACAGGGATTCTTTTGTCTGTTTTGTTCACTGTTCTAACACCTAGATCAACACTTGCATCTAATAAACATTCAATAAGTATTTGTTGAATAGTGTTTTGAAAGAGAACTTACCGATAAACCATATTAAATAAAACTGAGTCTAGACTCTAGAATGTATTGACTCTCGAACCAGAGTGCTCGGGTTCAAATTCTGGTTCAGCCACTTACTAGTTTCTGACCTTTGGCTAAGATATAATTTTTCTTTGCCTCATCTACCTAATGCGTAAAATGAAAATAATTTTACTAGTTCTTATAGTATAGAGGAGTTGTTGTGAGGATTAACATGAGTCGATTTTTAAAAAAAACTTTCTGTTTTGTATTGGGGTATACAGCCGATTACCAAACCACACTGGGACGGTTTCAGGTGAAGAGTGAAGGGACTCCGCCATACATACACACGTGTCCATTTCGCCCACACCGCCCTCCCGTCCAGGCTGCCGCGTAACAGTGAGCAGAGTTCCCCGCGTCTATAGCAGGACCTTGTTGGTTACCCATAATATAGCAGCGTGGACATGTCAGTCCCAGCCAAAGCCCCTAACGATCCCTTCCCTCCATCCTTCCCCTTCCCTGTCGCCCGGCAACCATGGGTTCATTCTCTTAAGTCTGTGAGTCTCTTTCTCTTTTGTAAGTGAGTTCATTTGTATCATTTCTCTTTCGATTCCACATATAAACGATGGCATAGGATATTTCTCCTTCTCTGTCTGACTTTACTCAGTATGACACAGCATGAGTTGATTTTTGTGAAGCGTTTTGAAAAATGTCTGGCACATTGTAAACCCTGTGTTACCTAGTAGTGATAGTTGCATTGAAGTACATTTGAGTGAGTGCTATGTTTTACTGATAAAACATTCACTTACTTAAATTTGCAATTTTCTCTTTGAGTTTAGAGCCAATTTGTATTTTGAAAATTTTGTAGACCTTGGGGAAGTAGCCTTTACATGTACAGTTACAGTTGAAAATAAGGATGAAAAGAATGTCAACTGTAAATCAGGCCTCGTTAGAGTGCAGGAAAGGACGTATAAACAGAGAACTTAGCAAAAATAAACCAGTGGAAAATATAATTCAAGGTATTACATGTTTCTGTGAGAGCCTACACTACTTCTTTGTATTGCTTATCACTGTCATTTTTATTTGTTTAATGTCAGTCTTCAACCTGTAGATGGTACATTTCTGAGCTGGATTCACACCTCCTTGGGAACCAAATAGATCTGTCTTGTTTATATCTAAAACTCATATGTGCCACATGGTAGGTGCTTAATTCATATTTAAGAAATATGTTCTCTTGGCCAACCACGATCTGAGGAGGCTATAGTAAACAAGTTGTAGTTTTACTCACCATAAGCAAGAATTCATTATTTCCATCTCTAAGAACCTGTTACTTCACCTTCTTTTCTTCTATGTTTTTTGCTAGAACTCACTGTGATTCCTTTTACCTCATGTCCTCTGCTTTCTGTCTTTCCTCTATGCCTTTCTACTTCGGCGCATTGTCTGAGAGGAGGAAATTTTCCTCTACCCATTTTGGTTCTGGCTGGACTGAGAATTAAATTGACATGGGATAGGTTAGTAAGAGAAAGTCAAGCAAATTAAATAACTTGCGTACATAGAAGAGGGCTTCCCTGGTGGCTCAGATGGTAAAGAATCTGCCTGCGATGCAGGAGGCCCAGGTTCGATCCCTGGGTCTGAAAGATCCCCTGGAGAAGGGAATGGCTACCCAGTCCAGTATTCTTGCCTGGAGAATTCCATGGACTGAGGAGCTTAGTGGGCTACAGTCCATGGGGTCGCAAAGAGTCGGACATAACTGAGTGATTGACACTTTCACTTTTTCATACCTAGGAAAATGGAGTAACTTGCCAAAAATGGCCAGAACCTTCAGCTTAAATACCATCTTCAGCAAGAGATAAAAGAGGATGTTGGAACTTAAAAGGGGGAGTAAGGCAGTTCTCAAGATGAAAAAGCAAATGTTTGATAAACAAATGTTTGCTGGCCACGCAGAGAAAATGAGACATTGAGTGGCCCCTGATCTCTAGGCCCCACGGAATTTCCCCCTTCATACCTAGCCCATATTCTTTGCAGATATTCCTGGTGATACCTCTATTTTGGGAATAAGCCCTTTATTTAAATATTTTAGGCAGCCAAGAGGAAAGTAGAAAGAAAGACTTTCTACATCTTCTGTTTCTTAAAAATTATCGACCTAAATTAATCATTATGCCAAAGAGATATATTTTGGGGGTGGCAAACTTCGTTCCCCTCCACCATCCATTGTTACTAGCTGGTGACTTTCGTGTGTAAGTCAGATGTTGCGTGTATTTAAGTCAGTTTAACTAGTTAGAATTACTGGTCTTAGACAAAGTTCTCATAGACTGTTCTCAGGTGTATAGATTGACTGCTCTTGGAGCAAGTGGCCTAACCTCGTACGACCTAGGTAGGGTTGATCTAGTTCAGAATAAGGTTATCTGTGTACAGAAACAGCTCAGGCTGTTTCCTTCAATAGAGAGTCTGTGTGTAAGGACTCGGGATACTGGGTGGGAAAGGCTGGCTTGCTAAGGCTGAGACTGTTCGGCATGTTCCATTTAGTCACTCCTTTGCAGTTCCTAATGTTTACTGAGTGTTAAAGGGATATAGTGGGGGTAGGGGTGTAGATATAAGACTCTATCTTCACCCCCATGGAGGTCACAGACTAAAGGAGACAGACAAGCAAACTGAATACAGAAAAACGGTATATTAGTGAGCATGTCATGCTGAGGGAGCGCAGAATGAACACTCAATGGCGACTGGAAGTGTGGAACGAGACCCATCCTCACTCAGGTTTTTCTGTCCCCAGGATGTGTTAAAGAGAAGAAGTTCAGTGCCACATTTATATCCTTTGATGTCCTTGTTATCTTGAGGTCTTGTTTAAAAAAATTACCCAAAACAAAACAAGAAATGGCATTAAGTAAAGACTTCTCTCCCTAAAGGACTCTTGTCTCTGAGTGAAAAGAGAGTATTGTTTGGCGCTCAGATATCTTCTCCAGTCAGTGCAGTGAGTATGTCTGAATTGTTTGAAAAGAACCAGTTCCCCCTCCTGTCGTCTGAGGGGTGTGGCCCTAATGCTGGGCGGAGACCCTGGGAGAACTCCCTCACCCCCCTTTAGACGTCTGCCTCTCCTCCCCCTGCACGGGGTCCTAAGCACTAATCCCTGGATAATATTTGAGTTCCCTCTTTTCTTCCTGGTAATCTGGAAGGGAGGACTTCGGGAACCCTTTCATCTGGTGGGATTCTCAGTGGGGATGCTTATGGATGAGAGACGCCCCCTGGAACACTGTGACTATTGATTTGTTCCAGGGCTCCTCACTTTCTTCATCTTCTATCACTGCGTTGCTTACTCTTTTTTTCCAGTTAATTGTTCAGTAATGCCTGTTCCAGCCAGTAGCCTGAACGTGGGTCATTGGGTCTGAATATCACCCTGTGTATTAGCACAGACTGAATGAAAGCATAACCCTACCCCTAAGTGACCATCCAGTTTTGAAGATGATAATATTCTGGGTATTCTGATTCAGACCCAGAAGTAACCTGAGAATTTGAATCAGTTTGATGGCATTGTTAATGATCAGTGCTGTTCATCATTGAATACTTGCTACTAGTACTTTTTAAAAATTTTAAAAATCATTTCTAGTTGAGCAGATGAAAGCAGCCTTAGGGAATTGTTCAGGAAGACAGAAAAGGGGTCTTCATATTACTTGTGATTATTTTGGAAGTTGAAACTGAGGAAAGCACTTAATAATTATTACAAACTACACAGTATAGTATGTCAGATTTTTCTGGAACACCCTGTAGGTGCTGAAATGTGAAGACTTTATATTGGAAATCTTTGAAAGAATTCATGTCATTGGCCACCAGAGGGCAGTCTTGTGCTGTAGTTTAGAGGAAGCAAGGAGCAGAAGGTAAAGAAACAGTTCAGAGTACAGTTTACCCTTGAACAACACAGGTTTGACCTACGTGGATTTACTTACACATGGAATTCTTTTTCAATAAATACATACTATGTATGATCGGTTGGTTGAGTTCGTGGAGCAGTGCATATGCAGGGCCGACTGTAAAGTAATACTTGGATTTTCAGCTAGGAGGTGGGTGGCGCCTCTGACCCCTGCTGTTGTTCAGGGGGTCAGCTGTACTTGGAAGAGTTCATCCATCATCACCCTTCCCTGTTGATCCCCTCAAAACCCCCTCCCACTTCTGTTCTGCCCCAGACAACTATCTCACCCACCAGGGGTGTCTTGCTGCCAGTCTCTAATTAATGACAGAAAAATATCTCACTTATTCATACTCCACTCCTAGCGACAGGACTGACCACATAATTTGCAGGTCTCACTATAAAATGAAAATGGAGATCTCGTCGTTCAAACTTCATTGAGGATCTTGAGACTCTCGCAGCAGAGCATTCAGTGAAGCACCCAGCCTTCCTGGGCCTGCACAGGTCACATAGCCATGAAGCCAGCCAGGCCTAAGATGTCTTCCTCTCACCACCTCACCCTCTGTCCTTGCAACACGTCCCTGTGATGCATGCCAGGGGGGCTATTTAGGGTAGAGTCCCTGACTGTTTTTCAGAAACAGCATCTCAGGACTGTGTCTTAGCACTGGAGGTCTAGTTAGCTCATTGTAAAGATGATTGAACTAAATTCCGACGAGATGAAACGACTGGCCCCAAGTCCCCATCTAGTAGTTGCAGCTTGAACCAGAACTGAGAGCTCTCATCTGCCAGCCGGGGGCCATCTACAACACAAGTCTCGTGATGGCCATGTTAAGAAAAGAATTCTCTTGTCTCCCCCAGCCAGACTTTGCTCTGTTTTCGCTGCAAGAGAAGGGCACAGGGGCATATTATTTGGTAAACATTTATTGTGTACCAGTTATGTGCTGAGTACTCTGCTAGATGTTTTCTGTATAATACCGCAGTTGATTCCACATCAGAAAATCATTGCTACTTTCCCTGTTTTTCAAGTGAGAAAAATTAAGGCTCAGTCAGTAAAAATTAGTCAGTAATGGGAAAGATAAGAGTGTGGGTAAGTATATGTGATTCTAAAACCCATTCCCTTTCTGCCACATCATTCCTGAGTTCTAGGAAGGCTGAGTCAGCCTCTATTTCCTGAACATTGGTCTCATTTTTTATAATCTCTAGATGACCTTGGGGACTTTTTTTTTTTTGTAAAAGGTCTTAGTTTATTCTTTCATGAAAAATCTGCACAAGCGTCACAGATACAGTCACTGCAGAATCTTTACTCCTTTTTGCCAGCACCACCATTGGCCTTTGCAGTCCCCCTGACTTTCTTCATTCTGTTCTTGCGTTCCTTTCGCTGTTTTCTTGAGGTCTTTTTCTTCTCATACAGGCCATGTCTTGCAAGCCTGTGTTTGGGCTCATTCTTCTTCGTGTAATCCAAGGAATCGTAAATCATGCCGAAGCCAGTTGTCTTGCTGCCACCAAAATGGGTTCTGAATCCAAATACAAAGATGACATCTGGTGTGGTCTTGTACATTTTGGCCAGTTTTTCCTGGATTTCTGTTTTAGGTACTGTTGCCTTTCGAGGGTGAAGAACATCAATGACCATTTGTTTCCGCTGAAGCAGTCGGTTGGTCATGAACGTCCTAGTCCAGACAGTTACTGTGTGGTTCATGATGGTGGCTGATCTTCAGGCAGCCGGGGAGGAAAACGACCTTGGGGACTCTTACAAGGTAATCTGTGTTCTTCAGATTTACAGGCCTGCTCCTGCCTTAAGGCCTTTGTTCTAGAGTATTTCCTCCACTTGAAACATTCTTCCCCCAGATAGTCCATGAAAAGGAACACATGGCAGATAGGTAATAAGGGGATCTGATCACCGAGGGTTTATAGGTCATTTTAGGACATTGGCTTTTTCTGTAAAAGAAATGGGAGACATTGCAGTATTTTGTGCAGAGGAGTGACCTCATCTGATTTTGATTTTTAAAGGATCATTCTGACTGCTGTGTTGAAAAAGGCTTTTTAGGGATTATTATAGTAATCAGGGGAAAGATTAGTGGTGACCAGGGTGATAGCAATGGAAGTGATGGGAAGTGATCGGCTTCTGGATTTATATATGTATGTGTTAAACATTTTAACCTTTTGTTATGGAAAGTGTCAAATACATTCAGAAGTAGGGAGATAAGTTTAATGAATTGCCCTGTTCCTGCTAGGTACCCAGTGGACCTGTCAGATGTCAGCATGCCAGGTAGGTAATAGGAGATTGTTTTAAACAGCTGCAACAATTGTCAGCTGTGACCAACCTCATTTCTTCTATACTACTCCCCACTACCTCCCCAATCGATTGAGGAGGAAGCGGTTTGAAGGGAACCCTGAGTGCCATATTCCATGTGTAAATTTTCAGCTTTTACCACCCAGCTGCTCCTGTAATAACTGCTCCCGTATTCTGCAGTTTACCCTGCGGCTCTTGCTTGCTCATAGCTTCTCGTACTCATGGGTTTTACTTAACGTCTGCCCTCTTTGTCCTCTTGAAACCTTTTTCCTTCTACCAGTCATTGTGTATTTCTGAAATTCATTCTAGGTTCACTTTGTTGTTCGTTCTGCACAGAGTTCGTCAACTGGCCAGACTGGGTTAGAGAGGCCGCTGTTGGGTCAGACACCCGCTCTCGGTCCTTTCAGTTGGCATGATATCAAGGTCAGTTTCCCAGAGAGAGGTTATGACAATGGCAGTCACTTAGCAAACGACACGCTCCTCTCCAGTACTAATAAATAGTGGAGATTTAGTGCTAAGAAAGGATATAAATTATTAAAAAAAAAAAGTGAGCCTGCAATAAGGCTAGAAATAGATAGGTGCCTAACCACTTAATTGCCATTATTTTACAGTCTGACCTGACTCCTTTGGAGTGCTATTCTTGGGTGCCATGAAGGAATTAAGGGTTTTTTTTTTCTTTAAGATATATTTCTTTGTAATAGGCTGAGTAATAGCATAGATGATAATGTACTGAGTCAAGACCTACATTTAATTCCTGTGTTACTTATGGACTCTCTGCAACATTAGACAAATGAATAAACTTCTCCATAGCACAGATTTTCCACTGTCAGATGAGATTAATACCTGCCCTTTTCCTCCTTCACATATGTAGACAAGATCCGAGAGGTGGAAGCACTTTGAACCTTTATTTCTAGAAAGTGTGTGAAAAATCTAAGTAATTACTGTTTTCAATGTGAAGATTTTAATAAAGTTATAAAATGAACAGTGGATTTAAGTTCTTGTTTTTGTGAAAGATTATATTTAATCTGTTCATCTTCAACATGTACACAAACATTTTTCTTTCTACATTGTAATGTATCTGCCACGTTTATATACAACTTAGAACAGTACCTGGAACTTGGTAAGAACTATATACATGTTAGCTATTACCTTCATCAGTGTGAAAAATGGTCAAAACAAAAGTCCATTGAGCCAAATGCTAAAAAAATTTACCACCTCTGCGCCCTGTATACACACCAACCTAAAATGCAATTGGTTGAAATACATAAAATAGTATATTATGTGAGTATATGAGTAAAAGAAAACTTTGGGGGGCCCAGAAGAACTGTCACTGTATGTGTTTATGAATAAAAGAGGAGGGATGACACTTGAATATGACACTTTTGGTGCCTGATAGTCCACTTGTTCTCAGACTGGTTAGTGTACCTGCTGCATCAGAATCACTTGGAAGTTCTCTAAAATCCCTGGTTCTGTTTTCTGATTCTGATCTAATAGGATAATGGTAGAGATTAAGCATGCAAACAGTTAAGTTTCTCAGATGATCCTGAGACTTACACAGGTCTGGGAATCACTGCAATGTAGAAAAATAAAATGCACTTCTTTACCTTAGCACGTCATTTATTTCCTGTCGTTTTATTCAGAGTGGTATGTATGTATGGAGAAATAAACAAATCCACGGCCAGAGAAGAAGATGGAGGATCTCTATTAAAATCAGAATCGTGATTATCTCTGGCTTAAATATTTATTTTACATTTGTTTTTCTTAGTTCTAAAGTTTCTGGTTAAGTACGTATTATTTTTATAATAAATGTTACTAAGGGAAATACTTACAACCAGTACAAGATTATAAAGACCCCCATGCAATATATGTCTTTAATTTACCAAATGTGGGGAAAAACCCAAAGTAGTCTATATATGTCACATAGCCTTTTTTCTTTTTAAAAGAGAGACTACTTTTGAAGCAATGTGGAACAATATTTATTCATATGTTTTTAAAAATGTCACATTCTTTTAGAACACCAGTAAATGTACATCTTAGAAAGTGGAAAACAAGTTAAATCCTAATTAGCTTTTACGTGTTTTTCTTTGGTGAGACTGGAAATATAAGCCATTGACCAATGCTTATAAATGATCTAATCAATCAGCAACTTTATACCAGATGAGGAGAGGAAAGCATTTCTGGTTCAATATAGATTTTCCATCTAATCTGTGTTCTGGGCAGTGCTCCAGGAACAGTGCTCATTCCTTTTTGAAAATCCTCTTGGCTTCCACACCTTCATATGTGTAAGTCTGAAAGGTGTTCACAAACATAGAAGAATTTGCCGTTAAGATTAAAGGCTCAATTAAGAAAAATATTAGTAGTATTTAGCTTCAAAATGTATTTTTTTTCTTGTACTTGATAGCCACATTTTATACAGAAAAAGGAGACATTCATTTAAAAATGTGTTGGTTTGTAGTCACATTTTCAGTTAAAATAGGCTCAATGTGTTGATGTATGTAAGTTCTCTTCAAATAGGCATCAGAAAATACCTATACTTTAAAGCTCAGTAAGATTTATGAGAAAAGTAATAGTCTGTTTATTGATGATTTGACTCAGCAACCCCCCAGATAAAAATCATTGCTATGTAATTATTTTTGTCTTTGGAAAATAACTCACCTGGACCATTTCGCCACCTATAATTTCTCGGACAGTATTTAGTTCATTTCCGTTGTCCAACCGTTTAAATTTTCCGACAAGTTTATCTCCCTCCAGGGTCCAAGCCCCCTGTGTAAGATTTCAAAATAATAATAATAAAAAAAATTTTTTAAGGGTCTTACATGTGTCAGGGTCTGCTCTGAGGCCTATAGATCTACTTCTTCAAACTTCACTGTAACCCTATGAAGTAAATATGTTTATCTCCATTGCACAGATGAGAAAACTGAAATGCAGTAATTAAAGTCACAAAGCCAAGCTTGCACCTGGGTTACCGGGGTGCTAGAGTACACGCGGTAACCATCTCGCTCCGTAGTTTCCAAATGCTGAATTGTAAGGCAGATAATCGGGACTTCTCTACTAAGTCTTTCACATTAAAAAGAGTGTTCTAAGTTTAGTCATGGTTCATATTAGTTTCACAGAGACGTTAACAAGCTTGTGATTATTTTAATTTATGTAATTGTAGTAACAGTTGAAACACAACCATAATTGATAAAATATTTGACAGATTAATTGTCATTGCAAACATGTTTAATTTAACCAGAAAAAGTTCTAAGTGGAAACAAGTTTTTTTAAAAATCAGTTGAAAAATGTGACCCCGTTTTATATCTTAAATAGTAAAAAGTGAATTCCCAGTGACCTACATTGTAACATTGGACCTTTCTGTTTGGTCATACATTCATTCACTAATTTATTCATTTATTTTATCATTTCAATTACATGTCTATCGTCTTTAAGTTAGATAGCCCTAGAAGCTTTTATTGCTGTCAGATATGTTGAAAACACTGAAATTTTCTTTATGAATAGGTGTATACTCAGTCATTCAAAGGATATTTTTCTAATATCTTATTATCTAGATATTATCTAATATCTATATCTTGTTGTTTAATCCAGGTTCTTTATAGATACCTATGAAAATCAAAACATTATTTTTAAATACTCTGCTAACTTGTATGATGTTTAATATGGATAAACTCCATTGACTGCTTCAGTAAATGAAGGAGACCTACATTCATTAAGCCATCCAGTGGAAGAAAACTAAGATTATTTTTGTAGTATGCAGAAAAATCAGGAATGCTTTGCTTATAAAAAATTTCTTACACTGAGTTCAGTTCCATCTGCGAGGCTGTAATTAAAAGTGACACCAAGCTCAAAAATAATTTCGATGCTTCGAAAAGTGCTTGATTCTTTGACTGTGAATTTATTTCCTTCTTGTGTGATTATCAGTTTCAAATTATCATGAGCTGCAAGCTTCCTTTTCACCACATTAATACCTGCAAAGGGAAGGAGGTTGGAGGAGATAAAGTCAGAATGCCATGGAAAGTGCTACTTTTCCAATTTCTGTTGTAACTAGTTAATTAACCAGTTAATATTTTGTGGGTGAAGAGAAATACTTGATCATATTGCCTTTGCACAGGAGCATTCAGATTGCTTCTGTAGAAAAAGTTCAAGCTCCATCATATCAAACTATTTTTCTAAAACTTAAAAAAATTAAATGAAGCATAGAATTGTAGAATCTTAGAACTGACTAATTATTTAAAAAATTATAAATATTTTTGTTTCAATGTTAAGTAAGTCAAATTCCGGGATATCAAATGAAGGATTAAGAAAGTACATTTATATATTTATAAGGATATACTACTTTAATTCCACATGTCTGGTACACTTTCTTTTTTAATGTCCCTTTACTTTCCATGGCTTTAAAATTTTGAATTTCATAATTCTCTTTGCTTATTGTGGTATTTCTATCATAGAAGTGAGAAAATTCCCAAATATTACAGTCAAATTCATTGCTATAAGAATCTACAAATTCCATAAATTTGAACTTGGAATCCCTAAACTACAGGATATAATTGATGCAGATTCTTATTTTTAGGGAATGACAAATCTTTTTGCTCATAGTGTTCAGTGTATGGGCTGCCAGAGTATTGATGTAGATATTAAAATCTTAAATTAAAACTTCTGGAGAAACTACATGCCGTCATGAGATTATTCCAAAACTGCTGTAAGTCAGAGGAAGAGAATTAAGTCTCATTTGTTTTCATTGCTCTATTATATGGCCTTTGCTTTTCCATCCCCTAGAATTTAATATTTTAAAGTATAAAAGTTTGGAGAAGGAAATGGCAACCCACTCCAGTATTCTTGCCTGGAGAATCCCATGGACAGAGGAACCTGGCAAGATACATTCCATGGGGTTACAACAGTCAGACATGACTTAGCAACGAAACAACCACCACAATAAACTAGTAACATAAAAGAAAAAAAAAGTATAAAAGTTATCATTATGCTCTGCCATATTTTACTTTCTAAACAAACAAAAAACTATCAATTTTCAGTCACCACTTAACATAAATGAAACATATCTGAATGTTTTTTGTGTTTTAGAGAATAGTGCCCAAGAATTTTTTCTTCCACTGGTGAGAGTGTATTCTTTCTAATGTAAGAAGTGAGAATGTGGTTTTCCCTACTCTGAACCAGCACCCATTCTTGATCCTCACCAGCACGACAGGTGCCATTGCCTAAGCCTTGAGGTTTAGAAGGAGTTAAAGATGTCTGTGAAAAACAAAAGAACAAGCCGTGAAAGTATTAAGCACTTACCCATTTTTTCCATGAACTTTTCATAGTTCTCATTTCGGTCTACCTTCCAAGTACCATCAAACGCCATGGTCTCCAATTAATTCAGCCTCTGAGCAATCAGAGATTCAGGTCTGTCCTTAGGAGAGAATTTATTCTATTTCTTATCTTAGAGCCAGCTTCATATTGTGATGTGGAAGTTTAAAGTTCAAGAGGTCACTTGACTTCATTAGTGCCAAACCTTCTAGTTTCTATAAATTTCTTAGCTCCCCTTCTGAAATTCAACTGCAATAAACATGATAAGCATACATATTCTATCTTAAACTATGACTTATGGGTACAGTTATTTCAAGAGTTAGAATGCATACTATATGAAGATAGTTTTTCTGCTTACAAGTTCAAAGTGCACACTTTGTCAGATGTAGCATAATTTAATAGGTTCTGGAAAATGAGTCTATTAATGACCTATCCCTTTTTTATAATAGCAATTACCTTGTAACTAATGTAAGACTTCATGATCAAATACAGCTGAAAAGTTGATGTTAATAGGATATTGAGACTGGAATTTTATTTATTTTTCTAATACGTCCTTTTGCATTGTGTTTTTGGGTTTCCAGGACTTTGGGTAAATATCCTGGCGCCTGGTACAGTGCATGACACAACAATAGGGACCCATTATATTTTTGTTTTGGTCTTAAATGATGGTAGGCCACTGAGAAAAATTTCAAGAGGTAGAAACGTGGATGGATGTCATGAAAATTTCCATAAATCAAAGAATTTTTAGACATCTGCCACGTGCAGAAAAAACAAAAGCCAGATGTCAGCTGTGCCATTAACTAAAACCATTCCTGTATTTACTCTCCCAATACTCAAACCACTTTGATAGTTGGTTAAGAAAATCCTTGTTTTTCTACTCTCTATTAGTAAGTCACCTAAAGTGTGTTTATTTAGGTAGTTTTTGACACATACTAGTGATTAACCTGGGACCAGATAGGACTTGGATTTGCCTATTAAGATCAGCGTAATGCTTTAGCTCCCTTTGGAAATACAACTTGCCTCTCTGTGATCTCACAGCAACTGAAATAAAACTGCCTGACTCCGGAAAGTGGGGAGGGAAAAACTAGGATGGCTTCTTACCATTGTTCATCTAACAGTGCCCTTTATCTCATGGCTACCTTGAGCTTCCCAGGAAGAGCAGAGTAAGATTAGATGAGGGCAAATAGCACTTGGACTCATGCAGACCTGCTAACAAATGGCCATGTTAAACTTTCATCTTCCATTTATCAATAGCAGTAATCTAATTTAAAATCAGTTAGGAATCCCTGTTATCTCTATAGCGTGGAGTCATTGCCATTTTAAAAAATGATTAGATGGAATTTTTAACATTACCCGTTTCCCTGCAGCTTCCAAACTCTGTATCCCCCGTTTCTTACCGCTTACCTGGACCCCATCTGGAAAAGGTTGTGCAGAACCAGTGACCAGTTTCCCTTATGCACCTCTCATACTGATGATGCCGTTGGGCCAGTCAGCTGAGGGCCGACTCAGTCCTTTATTTTCTTCTTTGATAATACTAGAAGATTTAGGGTCCTGCTTCTGCAGCTTGGGAAAGTGGGTGGGTTAGGTGTGCTTGGGGTGGGGGGTGGCGGGCGGTACTGATGCTATAGAGGTTGATGCTATCTGGACTCCACAGTCCACATCAGCCACTGAGTTGTGCGAAAGTAGTGGACATCAGCAGAAGCTCCTGTTCATCCCTGTCCCATTCCTCCAGGAGAAGGTACAAACCACACTCCTTAACGTGGTTTCTGAAGCCCCTTCTTATGTCTTGGGTCTCCTGTCATTCCTTACTGTGGACTCTGAGGTTTAATGCATCGAGCTTCTTGCACTCCTCAGTCTTGTGAACGTGCCCGCTTTCTGTTGCTTCAGGTCGTACCTTGGTTGCTGGGTGCTCCAGGAAACATTTCCTGAACCACAAAGATTGGGTCAGGTGGGTCCACTTCTTTCAAGTGCAGTGACCTTCTAAGAGTCTCAGCATAGCTCGTAAGAGACAAAAGCAGTTGATGCCTGACCATCATTTGTATCATCATGAAGTACAGAGAGCGATATCATGATGAGGGACAATATGATGCTTCAAGCTCATTTACAAGGAATGGCTTTCTAGAGATCACAGAAACCCTTTTACCCTGTTGTAAAGCCGAAGGGAAAGTTCTTCTGTTTTTTAAAATATATATCACTTATGGGAAACAGCATTTTCAGAATTTCTGAACCCTGCTTTTCAGTGCCAAGTTATTTAACTTTTTCATGTCAGAGAAAGGTAGTGGTCTCTCTGAGGGCCCTGTAAGAGAAGGATTTGGGGGACAGATGTAAGGAGCAACAGAAAAGTCTTAAGGCTGCTGTCCAGTTCCTAGCAGTGAATGGGAAATGAGGGAGAATTCTGAAGTTTGCCTACAGAGTTTACTTCATTCTGTTTTAACCATAAGCCTCTAAATTTTAGAAATACTAAGACCTTTTAAATTATGTTTTAGGATTTTGTGCATGAGATTGCTGGCTGATTTTATTCCAAAAAAGGCTATAGAGTTACAGCAGCGTACAGGGAAATATCTACCAAATAATGGTGAGTGCAGCCTGCTAGTTGTCATTAATAACAAGGCAGCCAGTTTTTAAATTTTAATTGGAGGCTAATTACTTTAAATATTGTGGTGGTTTTTTGCCATACATTGACACGAATCAGCCATGGGTATACATGTGTCCCCATCCTGAACCCCGTCCCACCTCCCTCCCCATCCCATGGCTGATTCATGTCAATATATGGCAGGGTCCTCCCACTGCACCCGCCCTGAGCACCCTGCCTCATGCATCGAACCTGGACTGGCAGTCTGTTTCACATATGGTAATATACATGTTTCAGTGCTATTTGCTCAAATCATCCGACCTTCGCCTTCTGCCAGAGAGTCCAAAAGTCTGTTCTTTACATCTGTGTCTCTTTTGCTATCTCACATACAGGATTATCATTACCATCTTTCTAAATTCCATATATATATGCATTAGTATACTGCATTGGTCTTTATCTTTCTGGTTTACTTCACTCTGTATAATGGGCTCCAGTTTCATCCATCTCATTAGGACTGATTCAAATGAATTCTTTTTAATGGCTGAGTAATATTCCATTGTGTATATGTACCACAGCTTTCTTATCCATTCATCTGCTGATGGGCATCAAGGTTGCTTCCATGTCCTGGCTATTATAAACAGTTCTGCGATGAACATTGGGGTGCACGTGTCTCTTTCAATCCTGGTTTCCTTGGTGTGTATGCCCAGGAGTGGGATTGCTGGGTCATATGGCAGTTCTATTTCCAGTTTTTTTAAGAAATCTCCACACTGTTCTCCATAGCGGCTGTACTAGTTTGCATTCCCACCAACAGCGTAAGAGGGTTCCCTTTTCTCCACACCCTCTCAGCATTTATTGTTTGTAGACTTTTGGATAGCAGCCATTCCAACTGGCGTGAGACGGTACCTCATTGTGGTTTTGATTTGCATTTCTCTGGTAATGAGTGATGTTGAGCATCTTTTCATGTGTTTGTTAGTAAGGCAGCCATTTTATAGGATCCACATGTGTTGGTTGAATGATGTTGCGAGAAGGATTTATGACTGCGTCTTCTGCCTTATATGATTATTTTTGATATTTATGTATCTGGCTGTGCCGGGTCTCGGTTGTGGCATGCTGGATCATTGGTTGTGGCACTCGGGGTCTTTAGATGTGGCGTGTGGGGTCTAGTTCGCTGACCAGGGATCAAACCCAGGCCCCCTGCATTGGGAGCATGAAGTCTTAACCCCTGGACCACCAGGGAAGTCTCTGCCTTATCTTCTTTAATCTGGGTCTGTTCACCCAAATAATGAGTCTCCCTCCAGAAGTTTGAATGAGAAGTTGTCATTTCCTGTGCCCCTTATACCACAGTCAGAGGAAGATGGGTTTGCATTATCTCAGCTCCCCATTCCCACATCCATTATGTGTCTGCCATTTTTTTTTCTTTTTTAGTTCTACCAGTTTATTGCTACCAACCCATCTCCCTCTACTCTCGTGCATGTGTACTCAATCATGTAACCCCATGGACTACAGCCTGTCAGGCTCCTCTGTCCATGGACTTTTCCAGGCAAGAATGCTGGGGTGGGTTGCCATTTCCTTCTCCTTTAAGGAAATCTTTTCCTTTGAGACCATTTCCATTTGGCTGTCAGCTTCTAACCGACTTGATCATCATTATCTACCATCTAACCCATCTTATCATCATCTACCGTCTGTCCCCATTTATCACTGTTATCTACCATCTATCACAGAGAATCATGGCACCGGGCTCACCATCATCTCATTGTCCTGCTGTGTCTTGCCATCGTCCTGGGTGAGCTCAGAGTCCATGTGGATAAGATGCTTGTCGCTCTGGCCTCATGGTGCACTAATCTCCTAATCTCTAGTAACCTTTAGCTTTCCTACACTTTATCCTACATCCAGGGCTGCAGCCTGTGATTTGTCACGACTGGAGATTTTCCCTCTGTGAAATTAGCATGCCGCTCTGTGTTCACAGATTTTCATCTGCTTGGCTCCTTCATTTTCTTCACACATCAGTTCTTAGCTTGACGAGAACTTCAGTTATTTCCTCTATTTTCCCCAGTTTGGAGCCGCCTCCTGGTTTCTTTACATCCTCTATCCAGTCGATACATGTTGCCAATAAAATACTTCCTTTGCTGTCCCAAGTGCTATTTCACATGCATGGTTTCTAGTTTCAGCTGAATCATACCCTGCCTGGCAAGACTTTTGTATACCCCAAAATAAAGAATAAAATGGCAAGCAATAATTCACTCAATTTATGTGTTCTCATTTTCAGTATTACCTGTTACTACTTTATTTACTTCTATAAATTCTTCACCCACCTATTCACTCAACATATATTGGAATTCTCATTATGACCTAGGCACTGGGCTAAATAAGAATCATGAACACATAGAGTTTCAGTCAAGAGAAAGCAAGGCTTGAATAGTTTGGTACCTGCAAAGATTTATTTTCCTATATGTATGTCTTCATTTTATATTTATTTGGCTGAGGTGGTATCTTTTCTCCTTCACATTATGATAATCCAGTTTCTCTCATCTTAAGAAATGAAAAGAACTCTCTGTGGATTCTGTTGGCATTTCTATAACCTGCTCAGTCTTGTTCCTTCCCCCTTATAGGCAGTCTTCTTGGAAAAGTGATCTGTACTGTCTCCACATCCTTACCTTCTATTAGAGCCTCAGTCTGCTACAGTGGAGCTTTCATATCCACCCCTCCACTGAAACTACTCATTAAGTTGGCTTATGAATTATTTTGCTGCCAAATCCAATACACTTGCCTTGGCCCTTATTTTATGTCATTACAGCATTCTAGACCATGGCCTCCTCCGTTTTTGAGGTTTCTCCTTTTCTTCTCTTGACTTTATTCTCTCTTCATGTTCCTCTTCTCTAAGTGTCCTTTTCAGGCTCTTTCATGGGCAACTCTACCTCAACCAACATTTTACGTTTCGAAGTTGCATCTTAGGATCTCTTTGTTTTTGCCATTCCCATGTCTTCAGTTTCCATCTGTGTGACTGAAATTTTAAGATACAGCCCAGATCTCTCTCCTACCAGGTATGTATTCCTTACCAAGTTGCTGTATTTGCAAGTTCATTTGGCACCTCAAACCCCACATGCTGGAAAGGACTTTACCATTCCACTCAGCCTTGTTCTCTCTTGCAGATCCTGTATCAGTGAACGGTGCCATCATCCTTGGAATCATTCTAAAGTCTTTCCTCTCCTCTCTCCTTGGCTTTCCATTTTATCAACAGATCAGTACAGTTTTAGCTCCTTAACATCACTTAAATATGTTTTCCCTTCCTTTTTATTCCCAGATAATTACCATTTTCCACCTAGATAACTGCAATACTCTCCTAAATGATTTTCCCCTCTCTGGTCTTCCAGAATCTAATTTGTACAGAGAATATCTTTATAAAATGCAAATTTGACTGCATCTTGTCCTTCCCTGTTAACATTGAGTGATACCCTATTGCTGTCAGCATAAAGTTCCAAATCCCTTACCTCTCCTGCACCCCCTTTTACTCTTCCTTCTCATGGTGCTGTCATCCATCACATCTCTATTTGCATATCTTCTTTCCTCTGCTTGGAAATCCCACCCCTTACACCATGCTTTTCGTGCCTAACATCCACTCAGCCTTTGGGAATTGGCTTAGTGGTGTCACCTCTCCAATAGGCCTGGCTTTTCTACATCCTTCCTCTTTGCATGGGCTAACTTTTCTTCATATCAGTATTATCATAACTCTTTTACTTTACACTTATTGTATTGATTGTAATAGTCTGTTAACCTGTTTGTTTCTTCTACTCTTCTACTTTCCCATTTGACATCACCAGTATCTTCATTACCTCCACCATAGTTTGGCTCCAGGTAAATAACCGGGAGGGAAAACAGCCCAACCCATCAACAGAAAATTGGATTGAAGATTTACTGAGCTTGGTCCCGCCCATCAGAACAAGACCCAGTTTCCCCCTCAGTCAGTCTCTCTCATCAGGAAGCTTCCATAAGCTTCTTATTCTTCTCCATCAGAGAGCAGACAGACTGAAAACCACAGTCACAGAAAACTAACCAATCTAATCACATGGACCACTGCCTTGTCTAACTCAATAAAACTAGGAGCCATGCCCTGTAGGGCCACCCAAGACGGACGGGTCATGGTGGAGAGTTCTGACAAAACGTGGTTCACTGGAGAAGGGAATGACAAACCACTTCAGTATTCTTGCCTTGAGAACCCCATGAACAGTATGAGAAGGCAAAATGATAGGACAATGAAAGAGGAACTCCTCAGGTCGGTAGGTGCCCAATATGCTACTGGAGATCAGTAGAGAAATAGCTCCAGAAAGAGTGAAGAAATGGAGCTAAAGCAACAGCAATACCCAGTTGTGGACTTGACTGGTGATGGGAGTAAAGTCTGATGCTGTAAAGAGCAATATTGCATAGGAACCTGGAATGTTAGGTCCATGAATCAAGGCAAATTGGAAGTGGTCAAACAGGAGATGGCAAGAGTGAACGTTGACATTTTAGGAATTTGTGAACTAAAATAGATTGGAATGGGTGAATTTAACTCAGATGACCTTTATATCCACTACGGTGTGCAAGAATCCTTTAGAAGAAACAGAGAAGCCATCATAGTCAACCAAAGAGTCCGAAATGCAGTACTTGGATGCAATCTCAAACACGACAGAATGGTCTCTGTTTGTTTCCAAGGCAAACCATTCAATATCACAGTAATCCAAGTCTGTGCCCCAACCAGTAATGCTGAAAAGCTGAAGTTGAACAGTTCTGTGAAGACCTACCAGACCTTCTAGAACTAATACCCAAAAAAGATGTCCTTTTCATTATAGGGGACTGGAATGCAAAAGTAGGAAGTCAAGAAACACCTGGAGTAGCAGGAAAATTTGGCCTTGGAGTATGGAATGAAGCAGGACAAAGGCTAGTAGAGTTCTGCCAAGAGAATGCACTGGTCATAGCAAACAGCCTCTTCCAACAACACAAGAGAAGACTCTACCCATGGACACCACCAGATGGTAGACACCGAAATCAGATTGATTATATTTTTTGCAGCCAAAGATGGAGAAGCTCTATACAGTCAGCAAAAACAACACTGGGAGCTGATTGTGGCTCAGATAAGTTCAGTTAGTTCAATTGCTCAGTTGTTTGCAACTCTTTGCGACCCCATGAATCGCACGCAGCACGCTAGGCCTCCCTGTCCATCACCAACTCCCAGAGTTTAAACAAACTCATGTCCATTGAGTCAGTGATGCCATCTAACCATCTCATCCCCTGTCGTCCCCTTCTCATCCTGCCTTCAATCTTTCCCAGTATCAGGGTATTTTCAAATATGTCAGCTCTTTGCATCAGATGGCCAAAGTATTGGAGTTTTTTCTTCAACATCAGACCTTCCAGTGAATACTCAGGATTTATCTCCTTTAGGATGGACTGGTTGGATTTCCTTGCAGTCCAAGGGACTCTCAAGAGTCTTCTCCAACACCACAGTTCAAAAGCATCAGTTCTTCTGTATTCAGCTTTCTGTATTAGTCCAACTCTCACATCCATACATGACCATTGGAAAAACCGTAGCCTTGATTAGGTGGACCTTTGTTGGCAAAGTAATGTCTCTGCTTTTTAATATGCTGTCTAGGTTGGTCAAAACTTTCCTTCCCAGGAGTAAGCGTATTTTCATTTCATGGCTGCAGTCACCATCTGCAGTGATTTTGGAGCCCCCAAAATAAAGTCAGCCACTGTTTTCACCGTTTCCCCATCTATTTCCCATGAAGTGATGGGACCAAATGCCGTGATCTCAGTTTTCTGAATGTTGAGCTTTAAGCCAACTTTTTCACTCTCCTCTTTCACTTTCATCAAGAGGCTCTTTAGTTCTTCTTCACTTTCTGCCATAAGGGTGGTATCATCTGCATATCTGAGGTTATTGATATTTCTCCTGGCAATCTTGATTCCAGCTTGTGCTTCTTCCAGCCCAGAATTTCTCATGATGTACTCTGCATAGAAGTTAAATAAGCAGGGTGACAATATACAGCCTTGACATACTCCTTTCCCAATTTGGAACCAGTCTGTTGTTCCATGTCCAGTTCTAACTGTTGCTTCTTGATCTGCATACAGATTTCTTAGGAGGCAGGTCAGGTGGTCTGGTATTCCCATCTCTTTCAGAATTTTCCATAGTTTATTGTGATCCACACAGTCAAAGGCTTTGGCATAGTCAATAAAGTAGAAATAGATGTTTTTCTGGAACATTCCTGCTTGTTTGATGATCCAGCAATTGTTGGCCATTTGATCTCTGGTTCCTCTGCCTTTTCTAAAACCAGCTTGAACATCTGGAATTTCACAGTTCACATATTGCTGAAGCTTGGCTTGGAGAATTTTGAGCATTACTTTACTAGCATGTGAGATGAGTGCAATTTTGCAGTAGTTTGAGCATTCTTTGGCATTGCCTTTCTTTGGGATTGGAATGAAAACTGACCTTTTCCGTTCCTGTGATCACTGCTGAGTTTTCCAAATTTGCTGGCATATTGAAGGCAGCACTTTGACAGCATCATCTTTCAGGATTTGAAATAGCTCAACTGGAATTCCATCACCTCCACTAGCTTTGTTCATAGTGATGCTTTCTAAGGCCCACTTTACTTCACATTCCAGGATGTCTGGCTCTAGGTGAGTGATAACACCATTGTGATTATCTTTTTCATGAAGATCTTTTTTGTACAGTTCTTCTGTGTATTCTTGCCACCTCTTCTTAATATCTTCTGCTTCTGTTGGGTCCCTACCATTTCTGTCCTTTATTGTGCCCATCTTTGCATAAAATGTTCCCTTGGTATTTCTGATTTACTTGAAGAGATCTCTAGTCTTTCCCTTTCTGTTGTTTTCCTCTATTTCTTTGCATTGATCACTGAGGAAGGCTTTCTCTCCTTGCTGTTGTTTGGAACTCTGCATTCAAATGGGTATATCTTTCCTTTTCTCCTTTGATTTTTGCTTCCCTTCTTTTCACAACTATTAGTAAGGCCTCCTCAGACAGCCATTTTGCTTTTTTGCATTTCTTTTTCTTGGGGGTGGTCTTGATTCCTGTCTCCTGTACAATGTCACGAACCTCTGTCCATAGTTCATCAGGAACCCTGTCTATCAGATCTAGTCCCTTAAATCTATTTCTCACTTCCACTGTATAGTCATAAGGGATTTGATTTAGATCATACCTGAATGGTCTAGTGGTTTTCTCCACTTTCTTCAATTTCAGTCTGAATTTGGCAATAATGAGTTCATGATCTGAACCATAGTCAGCTCCTCGTCTTGTTTTTTCTGACCGTATAGAGCTTCTCCATCTTTGGCTGCAAAGAATATAATCAATCTGATTTCGGTGTCTACCATCTGGTGGTGTCCATGGGTAGAGTCTTCTCTTGTGTTGTTGGAAGAGGCTGTTTGCTATGACCAGTGCATTCTCTTGGCAGAACTCTACTAGCCTTTGCCCTGCTTCATTCCATACTCCAAGGCTAAATTTTCCTGCTACTCCAGGTATTTCTTGACTTCCTACCTTTGCATTCCAGTCCCCTATAATGAAAAGGACATCTTTTTTGGGTATTAGTTCTAGAAGGTCTTGTAGGTCTTCATAAAACTGTTCAGCTTCTTCAGCATTACTGGTCGGGGCATAGGCTTGGATCACTGTGATATTGAATGGTTTGCCTTGGAAACTAACAGAGATCATTCTGTCATGTTTGAGATTGCATCCAAGTACTGCATTTCGGACTCTTGTTGACTATGATGGCTACTCCATTTCTTCTAAGGGATTCCCACAGTAGTATATATAATGGTCATCTGAGTTAAATTCACCCATTCCAGTCCATCTTAGTTGACTGATTCGTAGAATGTCAATGTTCACTCTTGTCATCTCCTGTTTGACCACTTCCAATTTGCCTTGATTCATGGACCTAACATTCCAGGTTCCTATGCAGTATTGCTCTTTACAGCATTGAGCCTTGCTTCTATCACCAGTCCCATCCACAACTGGGTGTTGTTTTTGCTTTGGCTCCATCACTTCACTCTTTCTGGAGCTATTTCTCCACTGATCTCCAGTAGCATATTGGGCACCTACCAACCTGGGGAACTTATATGCAGAGTACATCATGAGAAATGCTGGGCTGGAAGAAGCACAAGCTGGAATCAAGATTGCCAGGAGAAATATCAATAACCTCAGATACGCAGATGACACCACCCTTATGGAAGAAAGTGAAGAGGAACTAAAGAGCCTCTTGATGAAAGTGAAAAAGGAGAGTGAAAAAGTTGGCTTAAAGCTCAACATTCAGAAAACTAAGATCATGGCATCTCGTCCCATCACTTCATGGCATATAGATGGGGAAACAGTGGCTGACTTTATTTTTTTGGACTGCAAAATCACTGCAGATGGTGATTGCAGACATGAAATTAAAAGACACTTACTCCTTGGGAGGAAAGTTACGTCCAACCTAGACAGCTTATTAAAAAGCAGAGACATTACTTTGCCAACAAATGTCCATCTCGTCAAGGCTAGGGTTTTTACAGTGGTCATGTATGGTTGTGAGAGTTGGACTGTAAAGAAAGCTGAGCGCAGAAGAATTGATGCTTTTGAACTGCGGTGTTGGAGAAGACTCTTGAGAGTCCCTTGGACTGCAAGGAAATCCAACCATTCCATCCTAAAGGAGATCAGTCCTGGGTGTTCATTGGAAGGTGTGATGTTGAAGCTGAAACTCCAATACTTTGGCCATCTGAGGCGAAGAGCTGACTCACTTGAAAAGACCCTGATGCTGGAAAAGTTTGAGGACAGGAGGAGAAGGGGACGACAGAGGATGAGATGGTTGGATGGCATCACTGACTCAATGGCCATGAGTTTGGGTAAACTCCGGGAGTTGGTGATGGACAGGGAGGCCTGGCGTGCTGTGGTCCATGGGGTCGCAGAGAGTCAGTCACAACATTGACTGTACTGAACTGAACTGAACAGGTTGTTTGATCATGAGAAGTGCGCGGGTGCTTTTTTTTCTTATACCTTTTGTTGATGACTAGTTGATTTACAGTATTGTGTTAGTGTCAGGTATTCAGGTGTATAGCATAGTGATGTCAGTTTTTTTCCTATTATAGCCATTATAGGTTATTATAAGGTTTTTTTTCATTTATTTTTATTAGTTGGAGGCTAATTACTTTACAATATTGTAGTGGCTTTTGTCATACATTGACATGAATCAGCCATGGATTTACATGTGTTCCCCATCCCGATCCCCCCTCCCACCTCCCTCTCTACCCAATCCCTCTGGGTCTTCCCAGTGCACCAGGCCGGAGCACTTGTCTCATGCATCCAACCTGGGCTGGTTCTGAATAGAATTCCCTACGATAGATAGTAAATCCTTGTTTTTTATGTATGTATAGTGTTAATTGCTCAGTTGTGTTTAACTGTTTGTGATTCCATGGACTGTAGCACACACGCCAGGCTCCTCTGCTCATGGAATTCTCCAGGGAAGGATATTGGAGTGGATAGCCGTTCCGTTCTCCAGCGGATCTTCTTGACCCAGGGCGGGAACCCAGGTCTCCTGCATTTCAGGCAGACTCTTTACCATCCGAGCCAGCATGGAAGCTGTGTATACACCATACATGTATACTTTATGTGTAGTAGTTTATTAATTCCATCCTCCTGATTTGTCCCTCCTACACTCCGCTGTCCGCTTTGGTGACCATACATTTGTGTTCTGTGTCTGAGTCTCTTTCTGTTTTGTATATAGACTCATTTGTATTATTTGTTAGATTCCACCTGTATCTGATACCATACAATATTTATCTTTCTCTCTCTGACTTACTTCATTAAGTATAATTTTTCTGCCCAATTTTTGAATGGATTGTTTGTTTTCTCCATATTGAGTTGCATGAGCTGTTTGTGTATGTTAGATATTAACCCCTTGTCAGTCACATAATTTACATATATTCTTCCATTGCCCAGATTATTTTTTGTTTTGTTTATAGTTTCCTTTGCTGTGCAAAAGCTTTAAATTTGAGGAAGGCCTCTATCTGTGAACTTCCCATTTAGAACTGCTTTTGTTTACATCCTATAAATTTTGTAAGGTTGTGTTTTCATTTGTCTCAAGATATTTTCTGATCTGTTTTATCTTTGACTCTTAGCTTTTTTAGTAGCATGTTATTTAGTCTGCATGTGTTCATTCTTTTCCTTTTTTTTTGTCCCTGTGGTTGATTTCTCATTTCATGCTGTCGTGATCAAAAAAGATGCTTGAAATAATTTCTGTTCCTTTACATTTGTTGAGGCTTGTTTTGTGACCGACTGTGTGCTCTGTCCTAGAGAACAATCCATATGCACTTGAAAGAATCTATTATTTTTGTTCTTGGTGCTTTTTTTTTTTTGGATGTAGAATCCTCTAGGTATCAGTTAAGTCTTAACTGATCTATCGTGTCATTTAGGACCTCTGTTATATTGATTTTTCGTCTGGATGATCTGTCCATTGATGTCAGTGAGGTGTTAAAGTCTCCTACTATTATTGTCCATTTCTCACTTTTTGTCTGTTAGTATTTGTTTTACATATTTAGGTTCTCTTACATAGGGAACATATATGTTAATAAGCACAATATTCTTTTCTTGTGTTGATTCCTTTGTCATTCTGTAATAGCTTCTTTGTCTTTCTTTACGGTCTTTGTCGTAAAGGCTGTTTTGTCTTTATGAGTGTTGCTATGCTTTCTTGTCCAGTCCTTCTCACTGTCCGTTTATGTGCGTGCCTTTCACCCTGAAGTGAGTCTCTTGTAGGCAGTATGTTGTAGGTTCTTGTTTTTTTAATCCAGTCTGCCTCACTGTGTCTTTTGATCAGAACATTTTGTTCATTGATAGTTCAAGTAATTATTGACAGGCATGTACTTATTGCCATTTTAATCATAGTTTTTCTTTCTCCTTTTTATTTTTCCTTTTGTGCTTTGATGATTTTCTTTTGTAAAATGCTTAAATTTCTTTCTTTTTGTTTTTTGTGAATCTGTTTATGTTTTCGATTTGTGGTTACCATGAAGTTCCAGTATGTTGACCTGTAATCATATCTACTTTCTTTAAGACATGTAAGTTTAAACGTGTTCTAAAAGATCAACATTTTTATACTCCCTTCACCACATTTTGTGACTTTAAGGTCCTGGTTTACATCTTCATGCTTATCCTGTTACTGTTAATTGCAGTTATCATCATTTTTATATATTTTTGATTTTTTTCTATATAATGGCTTGTTTAAGTGATCTTCATTTCTTTTATGTATTTGTCTTTACTATTGTGATTTTCCCTCTCCTATAGATTTCTTGCTTTTCTTACATTTAGAGAACAGTCTTCAGTGTTTCTTTTAAAATAGATTTAGCATTGGTGAACTCTTTTAGTTTTTGCTTGTCTGAGAAATTCTTTATCTCTCATTCTATTCTAAATGATAATCTTGCCCAGTAGAATGTTCTAGATTGCAGATTTTGCCCTTTCAGGACTTTGTATATCTTGCCACTCCTTTGTGTCTGCACAGTTTCTGCATATAAATCAACTGATAGTTTTATGGGGATGCCCTTGTAACTGACTCTTTGTTTGGCTCTTGCTGCCGTTAGTGTTTTAGCTATGATATATCTTGGCCTGAGTCTGTTTGGGTTCATCTTTTTAGGGACCCTCTGCTTCCTGGACTTGGCTATCTGTTTCCTTCTTTAGGTTTGGGAATTTCTTAATTTCTTCAAATACATTTTCAATCCTCTTTTCTCTTCTTCTGTAACATCTATTATATGTAGATTGACACAGTTTATATTGTCCTATAGATCTTATATGTTGATTTCATTTGTCTTCCTGTCTGATGTTCTGATTGAGTGATTTCCATTATTTTGCCTTCCAGATTACTTATTCATTCTTCTATGTAATTTAGTCTGATGTTCACTGTCTCTGGATTGGTTTTTATCTTAGCAATTAAGCTGTCAATTTTGATTGGTTTATTTTTATAGTTTTTAGTTCCTTTTTACAGTAATCTGTGTACCTATCAACAATCTTTTTAAATTCAGTTAGTGTTTTTATTACCTCCTTTTTTATCTTGTTGCCTAGTACACTGATAAACTCTTCCATTTGTTCTCTCAGGGGATTTCTCTGGGTTTTTCAGTTGGAGTAGTTCCTCTGTGTTTTCATTTTACTTGAGTTTCTCTGTCTCTATGAACTTAGGAAAAACAGTTCTCTGCTGTGGTTTTGAAACATTGTTTTTATGTGGGAGAGTCTCTGTGTAGATAGATGTCTGATATTTTTGGTATGAGGGCTGATTTTGGTATGGATGCCAGCCACGCCTTTCCTCAGGATATACCGGCTGTTAACCTGTTGATAGGGAGTGTGGATATTGTAGTGTCTAGAGCCTGTGTTAGATGTGAAGCGAGGCTTCCTCTCTGCCCTGTCAGGGCCAGGGTCTGCTCCCCAGGTGTCGGAGTAAAAGCGGCGAAGTTTGGGGCTGATCATTTCTGTTGCCCTTGAGTGATCAGGCTCCGTGTCCTGCCTCAGAGGAGGTGATTGCTGAAGCGGTGAGGCCTGGGCAGTCACAGAGGACCTGCGCACCGCCTCTGGAGGTGTCTGCAGTCTGCTCAGAAGTGGCCCGAGGTCACGTCTCTTTCTCTCTGTGTTTGTCCCAGATCTGGTTAGTGCATGGTATTGAGGAGAGTAGGGCTGGGACTGGGGTGGTTCGTAGCTGCAGGAGCTGATGTAACCATTCTGTCTAAGATCTGGGCTGCTCCTGTGGCAGTTTTCTCCCAGGACGTCTCTACCCCAGCTCTAGTGCTAAACTGTGTGGAGTGGCGGAGCCAGGGAGCTCCCCGTGAGAGCGGAACTTCTGCCTACTTCTGAGCATGCTCACAGGGGCCGTCATCACCCCATTCAGACAATACCTCAGACCCTCCAGCTGTCTCTCTGCAGCTAGATGAGTTTCCCGGGGCTCTCTGCCTGAGATTCAGCACTTCGCTGCCAAGTGCTTTTGTGGCGGTGTTCCTGCGGATACTGACGATGGCCACTGAGGCCCACCTGCCGCCAGGTGTGTGCACTGACATGGCTTCCTTGGCTCCACCTGGACCATTCCCCAGGCGCCCCCGTCTGTCTCTGCATGGCTAGACCAAGTCTTTGCCCAGGTCTCAGGGGATCTCATGCCAGGCTGTAGTGTGGAGGGAGCAGGGCTAGGATGTTTGCCCCTTTGGATTGGGAAGTGTATCAGGGTGGCAGCTGCCAGAGCAAGGCTCTCTGTGCCCTGATTGTTAGCAAGCCAGCACATGAGCACCTCCTACAAGTAGAATCCAGGCTTCTCCAGCCCTGTCTGTCTCGGGGCATTTCTTAGTAGGTACGGGAGCTCGTCTCCTCTGTGTAGGACTTTAGGACTGGGGTGCTCAGATTGTGGCTCCACCTGCTCTCTCCCTAGTTGGGGGGTCCACCCATGTGGACCATGTGGATCTCTACCTAACAGATCCCCCCAAGAGACACAGGTCTCAACCCAATGCCTTTTATCCCCTGTCCTACCTGATTATGTGATCTTTATTCAAACTCTGGTGGTACAAGAGTACCTTTGTCAGCTTCCAGTTAGTTTTCCATGAAAATTTTTTCACATGTAGAAATGATGCTTTTGTTGGGGGAAGTGAGCTCCACGTCCTCCTACTCTGCCATCTTGATTTCCACCATACCCCACTCCTTTCTATTCTGACACTATAATAAGGTCATGGGCTTACCCTGTGTCGTTGGCTTCTGCCTACTTTGCAGTCTGAGTAAAGAGTGCCCATTTGCACATTTCCAAAAGAAAGTTAGTTGCAGATAATTGACTCCAAAGCTATCTAGTTGGTAAAATGCTGCAAGGAACTTTGACTCCTTGATGAAATGAAGCAAATTTTCATTTCAGAAGGAAAGAATAATGTTGTCAAAGAACTACTTTTTGGGCTTGGCAGAAGTAGTATTGCAGAAATAAAGGACATCTTACCAGTTTTAGGAAAAACATCAGTTGGCTTTGCTATATCTTTTATATATAGTTTTACCTCCTGCCACAGAGAATCACACACGGAGACTACCATGACTGTATGTACTCATTGTAGATAGTTTTGAATATGTAGCTAAGCAAAAAGAAAAGTAAAAATTGCTCAAAAGGATCATCTCCCAAGGTAATCAGTGCTAGCATTTCTGTGTGTGTGTTCCTATATAAATATAAATGCACACACACCATTCATTTATATAAAGTACACATTTTACACAGAGAGATGAGATCATACTATATATACTATTTTGTAAGTACTTCAAAAATTGACAACTATTTAAAATTTTCTCATTTCATGAGATGTTCTATATCATTAAGAAATTTTTAAAAATTATATTGAGCAGTCATTACAGATAACTTAGAAAATATAAAAAAGCATGAAGAAAAATTTAATTAAATACTCATAATCCCACCAACTGAACATAATTGCTGTGATGTTTACATATGGTTCTTCCAGTTTAAGTTTATGTGTATGTGTATATTTTCATATATTCCTGTGTATATTTATGTGTGTATTTGTATATACATCTTGTATGTATACAAATACATGTGTGTATATGCGTATATTCATATAGGTTTGCGTGTGTACTGTAGATACCCACATGCATATCTTCATATTTGATCATATTTATATTTTAGAAAGCTTCATTTGGCACCAAATATAGGAAAGATTTGAGGGACACATCTGGAAGAGAAGGCTAATTAAATATTCTTGTGATCTTGCTGAGAAATGAGGACTGAAAGTAAGATGATGAAAATGAGGTTGGAGGAAAGATAACCACAGATATGTGGGAAAGCCCTGGTGGTGTCAGAGTAGAATAGCAGACAAGACAGCAATTGGCAGCTGTGCCAGACGGGTCTGTATCTCCCAAGGGCATCAGGGCACAGTATTCTCCTTTCAGTTAGCTCATCTGTGTGGGAGACCAACCTTTGAAATACAGATAAAGTCCCTCAACAGTATCAGTCAATCAGACATTGAAATTTGCCCCCAATGAATGTCTCTATGCTTTTCAACAGGAATTTTCTTCTTGAATCATCTCCCTGTTAAGATAACAGGTTAACTGAAATAGAATCACTCTGTTTAAGAACTTAAATTGCTTTTTATTTTCTTTTTTTAAATTCATTCATTCTTCTATAACCATAAGTTGTATAAGTCAATTTATGAAGTTTAATTAAAATGCAAATTCGTTTTTGTCTTGATCTTTCACTGGGAGTTTTTTATTTTCCTGTGCCTGCATAAAAATCTAGGCAGTCTCATGATTTTTCTGACCCTTCAAGTAATAAAATGTTCTGTCAGGGCCTCCAAGTTGCACAACTGTAGGGGACACCATTTGCATTGTCATCTTTGTAAATGAGTCTCCCCAGCTCGAATAGATAATACTGGGAATGGTGCCACTGGAGTTTTGCAACATGGCCTTGAGTCCTAAGGTCACTTTAATATCAAAATCATAGTTTTAATTTAGTATATAGATATGTTTCATCTAATATGTTGAAGAATACGTTACTCTTCATTCAGTTAGGACTTTTCCTCCCCACCCCGCCTTCATCCCAGGGCCTGGCAGGAGACACACGAGCGCTCTTCAGGAGAGAGTATACTGTGAACCTCACTGCTCAGTCCTTGGGGCTGTACAGTTGGGGAGGGGGCTGGAGGCGGCCCTCTGATCGGCATGGCCCGCAGCCTAAGTCCCCACTCGTGGCAGGGCCTGCTCTTCAGCCGGTTCCTCCCAGGGCCCCTTGGCCTCTGCCCTGCGGCAGTTACCACAAAACCGCTTACTCCTAGGTTGGCTTCCACCCTCTCAGACTCTCCTGTTGGAGACCTTTTTAAATGACCCCAGGCGGATATTTATACCACTGGTTTTCATCTAGTCCCGAGGATTCCCATACTTCTGACCCACTGCCAGAGGAGAGTGCGGTACCTTCTGAGTCACCCCCGCATGTCTGCTCTCCTAGCTTGCTTTAGCAGGGGCAGGTGAGGGCCAGACGTTTTACCTTGTGCTCGGCAGTCAGGACTGGGGCTGCAGCGAAGCTGCTGAGGCAGTCGCCTTGAGTGCAAGATTAGAGTGGGTGCCAAAAAACTCAGCAATTAAGATAAATGGTATTTTAATGAAATATTTTAAAAATAAATATTAATGCAAAAAAACATGATGAGCAAGGTATCAAAACTATGAATAAAGACAGCATTAGAGCACAAGATGCTCATTGAGCGCTGTGACTGTTGAGGTGCATCGCAAACAGCCCTCATCATTGTTCTCCCAAAATGCATCTTCTTTCCAGTGAAGTAATCCTCAAAAAATTCTCTCAATTGGCACTCTCTATTATATTTATGTTGAAATTTAGGCTCTGTGTTCTAACAGCTCACTTTGAAATGTTTGTTTTTTCGTATTGTTGCATCAGTCAAAATTTCCAGTTTAAATTATATCCATCTAGCTATTCATTTAATGGGGTTGTGTATGAAAGAGGATAAAGACACTCTTCAAATGCTAATGCTTAATTCCTTTTAAGAGATGATTAAAGGGCTTCACTGGTGGCTCAGATGGTAAAGCATCTGCCTACAATTTGGGAGACCTGGGTTCGATCCTGGGTCAGGAAGATCCTCTGGAGAAGGAAATGGCAACCCACTCCAATACTCTTGCCTGGAAAATTCTGTGGATGGAGGAACCTGGTTGGCTACAGTCCATGGGGTCCCAAAGAGTCTGACACGACTGAGCAGTTTCACTTTCACTTTTCAAACTATGACTGTTAGATGGAAATGTTTACAGTTACAGAGGAGATACTAATCGGTCT
Organism: Cervus canadensis; assembly: GCF_019320065.1. NCBI lineage: Eukaryota > Metazoa > Chordata > Mammalia > Artiodactyla > Cervidae > Cervus > Cervus canadensis. Next base: position 56,528,790 of record NC_057404.1, read on the forward strand.
GCCTCACAAGTAGGCCTTGAGATTGATGTGTAAAATTAAAAGCAGCCACAGTCCATTCCACTTTCCTGTCCCTTGAAACATTGTCATGTTACCAGGTCCTCTGTTCTGCTCACCTGTGTAGTCAGCCCACTAAGCTGTTCTGAAACAGCTCGTTCCACAGTGTCTGATCAGCTTGTCAGTGTAAAAAGAGGTCTTCAGAAGTGGAATGATAAGTCTGTTCCTGTTTGGAGTAAAATTCATTTCAGTTCAGTCGCTCACTCCTGTCCGACTCTGCGACCCCATGGACTGCAGCACACCAGGCCTCCCTGTCCATGACCAGCTCCCGGAGCTTGTTCAAACTCCGGTCCGAGTCAGTGACGTCATCCAACCATTACGTCTTCTGTCATCCCCTCCTCCTCCTGCCTTCAGTCTTGCCCAGCATCAGGGTCTTTTCCAATGAGTCAGCTCTCCATATCAGGTGGCCAAAGTATTGGAGTTTCAGCTTCAACATCAGTCCTTCCAATGAGCACCCAGGACTGATCTCCTTTAGGATGGACTGGTTGGATCTCCTTGCAGTTCAAGGGGCTCTCAAGAATCTTCTCCAACACTGTAGTTCAAAAGCATCAATTCTTTGGCACTCAACTTTCTTCATAGTCCAACTCTCACATCCATACATGACTACTGGAAAAACAATAGCTTTGACTAGACGGACCTTTGTCAGCAAAGTAATGTCTTTTTAATATGCTGTCTAGGTTGGTCATAACTTTTCTTTAAAGGAGCAAGGGTCTTTTAATTTCATGGCTGCAGTCACCATCTGCAGTGATTTTGGAGCCCAGGAAAATAAGTCTGTCACTGTTTCTATTGTTTCCCCATCTATGTCCCATGAGGTGATGAGACCAGATGCCATGATCTTAGTTTTCTGAATGTTGAGCTTTAAGCCAACTTTTTCACTCTCCTCTTTCACTTTCATCAAGAGGCTTTTTCGTTCCTCTTCACTTTCTGCCGTAAGGGTGGTGTCATCTGCATATCTGAGGTTATTGATATTTCTCCCGGAAATCTTGTTTCCAGCTTGTGCTTCATCCAGCCCAGCATTTCTCATGATGTATTCTGCATATAAGTTAAATAAGCAGGGTGACAATATACAGCCTTGACGTACTCCTTTCCCAATTTGGAACCAGTCTGTTGTTCCATGTCCAGTTCTAACTGTTGCTTCCTGACCTGCATACAGATTTCTCAGGAGGCAGAGAAGGTGGTCTGGTATTCCCATCTCTTTGTCAGAGAAAAATTAAGGGCCCTCAAGGTAGCTGGTTGTCAGTTTCTTTGTAAAGAGTGTTTTTATTACCCTTCAGCTGCCTTAGAGGTAGTTGTTAGCTAAGGATGAAGTCAGACTTTGTCTGAAGGAGCACAGATAATGTATATCAGTATAAGCATTAAGTTTTTTTAAGTTTATTTCCAAGCTGATGTATTTATTAAAGGGGTAATTTAATCTGTAAACATTTGCTATGTAAAGCTAACTTCCTCCAGAGCAGTTGGCGCCAGTAATTTTGAGTGGTCAAAGATAATTCTCTGAAATCAATTCAGGCACCTTCTGCCTGTTTATGTAACCAGGTACAAATTAGTGAGTTTCTTTCTTAAGTCCAGATGCAGTGTGTTGTTCTGTAAAGTATTGGGTTGTCAGCTCTGGTTGAATGACCCAGCTTCATCAGCACAGCCTGTAGTGCATTTGGCTTAATAAACTAAATAAACTGGAACATGCTGGCCGCAGCAAGGAGGATTTTATAGAACCATCCCTGCTTGGGAGAGCATAATTGGGATTTGAATTAATTATAATCCAGAAAGTTGTCTTAGCCCAAGGCATATGACCTCTGAGACCCCAGATGCCAAAATCATAACTGTGTAAAAATTATCCACATAATAACAGAACAAACACATAAGTTGAATTGAATTTCATGCCATGATGTTTTCCTAAAATACGCTGTCAAAAGAGTTCTTGCATACCAGTTCCTGCTGATATATAAATGACCATATTTAAATCTAATTACAGTAACCCTCCTGCAGTGAAAGGCTAAGTTATTCAGAAACTGATTTAGGGCTCAGTGACACCAGGGTGTCTGTAACCATGTTGCTGCAAGTGAGCAGAAGGTCTGTGAACATGAACACACATTACAAAGTCCACATTTCCAACAAAACATTTTGCAGAGAATAGAATAGAAATTCAAGAAACACATACACATTTACTGAATATTTTTATTAATATTAGCATTGATATGAAAGAATACATTTCACACATATAATACAAAGCATTACCAAATAAATTCCATTTTAGCCCTTCTAGTTAAGTAAAACTCATGCTTAGTCCCTGCAGGTGGGGTATGCTGGAAGTGCCAGAGGATCAAGGCCACCAGGAACTTTTAAATCAGTGACTTTAAGAAACTTTATGTGTATACACATATGTAGATATTTGTATGAAGCTCTTACTACAGAAGTGATACATACTTACTGTTGCAAATCACAAATATAGATTAAAAGGAGACAATAACCTTCGATAATCCCCCCATTTAGGGATTATCACCAACTATTTCAGGTTGGTACCCTGCAAACCAGACCTGAAGACAGAAGGAAGTGCCTGGAGGTTCTGTGGGAGTGCTCGTGGGAGAAACCTGTCCGTGAGTGAGGCTGCAGGACCAGGCTGGGGAAGTGAAACAGCCCTGTAGGGTTGTTCCTCAGCTAGATGGAGGGGTTGGGTCTTGGTTCCGCTCGTGGACAAGTAATAGGATGCAGCCTGCCCCTGGAGAGAGGATGCAGCCTCAGGCCCAGGCCAGGCTCAGGGGGCCCCTCACCGTACCCTGATGCTGTCAACACTGGACGGTCTGCCGGCCTGGAGACCCGTGCTTCTGTGCTGTGGTTCTGTGTGTGGGTAGTATCGGGGCAGAGAAATACTAAACAGTTTTCCAGTGGGTCATCTGGGTACCAAACATATTCCTTCCTGCTCCTGTTGTGTAAGAGCAAGCCTTCCTTCTGATACTCTGTGTCGGTTACTTCTGCAGGATGGTAACTTCTTACCTTGTCTGTTGGTCTCTTGGGAAATAGAATTTCTAATGTGAAATATTAGAGTATTAGTTTAATGCTTCACTGTTCTGTAATAGTTAAATAAATCCCCAGTATACCCCAAGAAAGAAGTCTGTTTTTACAAGAAGTTAATTTGGCCAGTGTGAAAATGGGAAAATAAACTTCATAGAAAATGGTTCTTATGATTTAGGCAATCATAAATCACAAATGAATGATTAACTGGCTTAAATATCACTGATGATTATGACTCTGTTGTATATCAAGCTTGTTCAGGGCAAGTAAGAGCGCACTTGAAGGATTATGCTGAAATAAGCAGATTGCAGCAAATGCCCTTTGGTTACCTTTGCAATCAAAAGCTCATTCACCTCGGCCTTTTTTTCCCCTTCACATAAGAGATTAAAACAAAAAGTTGAGTATGGATTTCTGTTTAACTGGGGTGTGCAGCTTTCCAGGTGGTGCAGTGGTAGAGAAGCTGCCCGCCAGTGCAGGAGACACGGGTTCTGTCCCTGGGTTGAGAAAATCCCCTGGAGGAGGAAATTGCAACCCACTCTAGTATTCTTGCCTGGAAAGTTCCATGGACAGAGGAGCCTGGCGGGCTACAGTCCATAGGGTTGCAAAGAGTCAGACATGACAAGTACGCATGCAGAGAGGTAATATGGAGGAAGAGGAAAGAGGTTTGGATGGAGAAAGAGGAATAGACAGCCTACATTGAGATCATCCGTGAGAAAAACTCCCAGCTCAGCTGCTTTTGATCTCTAGCCACCTCTGCGATTGTAGAAGCTCATGACTCCTCTCTCCGGACAGAGTAACTAGGATGCGTGTTTGTAGGCCAGAAATGACACCGGTGAGATGTACGCTGCAGTCGCCATTGGTCTGTGGACCACCGCTCATGCAGAAAGGCCAGAGGTGGCCTCTCAGGTACCGGAGCTTAGCCAATGGGGTCCCTTCCCCTGGGACAGCACAGCAGGGACTTTGAAGTCAGACCTGAGTTCATTTTCTAGCCATGCCACTTACAAGGTATGTGACTTTGAGTAGATAACCCTTCTCTGGTTTTCATGTCTGAAAACGGGGGAGACAAATATCTACTAAATGAGACTGTTGTGAAGATAAAATGATTTAATTATGGAAAGGGCCTGCCACATTGTTTCTGCTCAATAAACATTCACCTCCTTCCCTCCACCTTTCTGTGACTCCGCGGATTGCCCTCTGGTAGCTCTTTTCTATAGACACGGCCTCTTTTGTGTGAAATCCCAGGACTCAGGCTTCACAGCTCTTCTTTTTTTTTTTTTCCATTATTCTGAATTCTCTTTTTTTTCCCCATTTATTTTTATTAGTTGGAGGCTAATTACTTTACAATATTGTAGTGGTTTTTGCCATACATTGACATGATTCAGCCATGGATTTACATGTATTCCCCATCCCAATCCCTCCTCCTGCCTCCCTCCCCATTCCATCCCTCTGGGTCTTCCCAGTGCACCAGCCCCAAGCACTTGTCTCATGCATCCAACCTGGGCTGGTGATCTGTTTCACCCTTGATAATATACATGTTTCGATGCTGTTCTCTCAGATCATTCCACCCTTGCCTTCTCCAATAGAGTCCAAAAGTCTGTTCTATACATCTGTGTCTCTTTTTCTGTCTTGCATACAGGGTTATCGTTACCATCTTTCTAAATTCCGTATATATGCGTTAGTATACTGTATTGGTCTTTATCTTTCTGGCTTACTTCACTCTGCATAATGGGCTCCAGTTTCATCCATCTCATTAGAACTGATTCAAATGAATTCCTTTTAATGGCTGAGTAATATTCCATGGTGTATATGTACCACAGCTTTCTTACCCATTCGTCTGCTGATGGGCATCTAGGTTGCTTCCATGTCCTGGCTATTATAAACAGTGCTGCGATGATCATTGGGGTGCAGCTCTTCTAAGGAGCCAGAAAGATACTTCACTTGCTCAGTGCACCAGGCTGGTCCGGGGGGCCTTGAGCCTTGCCAGGGTAGAGCCCTGTATCCCCGTGAAGCTGGGATCGCCCCGTCCTCACCCGGAGCTTGCCCTGGGTTTTTAAGAGGCTCCAAACTAGCACAGTAGAAGAGGCCTAAGGCTGAGCTGGGGACCAGCCATCCCTTGGATTTCTGCTTCGGATGAAAGCACCGCTAGCTTCACCTCCTCTTCTCAATCTCCTTTGAAATGCTTTCTCTCTGATGAACTTGGAACAGACTGCGTGCTCAGGGATGGTTTTTGCCTGAGTCTTCTGCCAGGGCCTTTTTCAAAGCTGGGCTGATCCTTGGTTCTGATAATGCAAAGTGATTGTCAGACCTCTGGGGCAGCAGCTGGCAGGAAACTTTGCCCTTCCAAATTACTCCTGGTTGTTGATCCACGTCATCAGGACATACGTAGATGATGAATCAGGAAGAGCACCTTTGCCCTCTTCTCCCAGATCTAGAAACAGTATGGAGAATTACCAGGAAGCGGTATCTGTGCCATATGAAATGTCAGCCCTCCCTTTCCCCTCTCAGCCACATCCAATTTTTCTTTGTTCCAACTTTGAGAGGACTAAATCTCATCATCCTGACCCTTTGCAGTCAAGTGTTCTCCAAGGATATGATCCATGGGGAGGAGGGGGAGGGCTGATAATGGAGCCAATCTTTCAAAGTCCTATTTAAGCAATTGTAGATCATCAGGATGGAGAAGGCAATGGCAGCGCAGTCCAGTACTCTCGCCTGGAAAATCCCACGGACAGAGGAGCCTGGTAGGCTGCAGTCCATGGGGTCGCTAAGAGTCAGACACAACTGAGCGACTTCATGTTCACTTTTCACTTTCATGCATTGGAGAAGGAAATGGCAACTCACTCCAGTGTTCTTGCCTGGAGAATCCCAGGGATGGGGGAGCCTGGTGGGCTGCCGTCTATGGGGTCGCACAGAGTCGGACACGACTGATGCAACTTAGCAGCAGCAGCAGATCATCAGGAGGAGAGGAAATTCTGGAGACCATCGTGACCATCCTGCTTCTGCCCTGCTGAAACTCAATCCAAACTGTCAGTGTTGTGACCTCTCTTCTGTACATAGATGGAATGTGCTTTTGTTGAGATGAAAGATCCACATAATTAGAGGGCAAAAAGAGTTTTCAGTGAGTTTGCTGTTTCAAATTTCTCTTGAATGAAAATGTAACTTTAATCATTGCTTAAGTGGTTCTTTGTGGAAGTATTATATTTCTCTTTAATCTTAGGATCGTTAGCAGAAGAAAAGAGCAGTGTCTTAGCTTGGTGGTCTTCAGACTTCATCAGAATAAAACGGAAGGCTCATGAAAACTCAGAGTGCTCAGCCCGACCCTTAGTACATCAGGCACTGGGCTCAGAATTTGCAGTTTCAGCAAGTGATGCCAGTCTGCTGGCCAGGAGCACACTTTGCAGGTGACTGGTGTATAGAGCAGCCTGACCATCTGGAACCTTAGAGAGTGGCGCTATTTTGTAATGCAAACTATGCCAGGTTTGATATAGACTCAGATGGCAGCTTTGCAAGTTGTAAGAGTTGAAACAACTGAGTCTCGGAAACTCAGTTTCGTCTTCTGAAAATCAGGAATGAAAACAATGCCTGCATCTCAGAACTGCTCTAAAAATGAGATGAGGTCATGCATGTGGAAGACCTTGGTATATGGCAAAACACAGTCTAAGTCTCCTTCATCCTAGGTTTACTTTCGTTTTTCTTTAATTTATTTGTGGCTGTACTGGGCCTTCATGGTGTGTTTTGCCTAGGCGTTCTCTCTGCGGGGCACGGCCTTCTTGTGCTAGCTTCTCTTGTTGCAGAGCGCTGGCTCTAGAGCACTGGCTCAGTATTGTGGTGCAGGGGCTTAGTTGCCCCATGGCATGTGAGATCTTCCCACATCAGGGATCGAATGTGTGTGCCCTGCATCGGCAGTTGGGTTCTTAACCACTGGATCACCAGGGAAGTCCCCTAGATGTATAGTCAACTTTTATATTAAGAATAGAATCTTTTAACATCTGGGATAGAAGTCTGTCATCGTTATCTTCATCATAATGAAAATAACAATAATAGAAGCTTCAGTTCAGTTCAGTTCAGTCGCTCAGTCGTGTCCAACTCTTTGCGACCCCATGAATCGCAGCACGCCAGGCCTCCCTGTCCATCACCAAGTCCCGGAGTTTACTCAAACTCATGTCCACTGAGTCGGTGATGCCATCCAGCCATTTCATTCTCTGTCGTCTCCTTCTCCTCTTGCCCCTAATCCCTCCCAGCATCAGGGTCTTTTCCAGTGAGTCAACTCTTCACATGAGGTGGCCAAAGTATTGGAGTTTCAGCTTCAGCATCAGTCCTTCCAATGAACACCCAGAACTGATCTCCTTGAGGATGGACTGGTTGGATCTCCTTGCAGTCCAAGGGACTCTCAAGAGTCTTCTGCAACACCACAGTTCAAAAGCATCAATTCTTCTGCGCTCAGCTTTCTTTATAGTCCAACTCTCACATCCATACATGACCACTGGAAAAACCATAGCCTTGACTAAATGGACCTTTGTTGGTAATGTCTCTGCTTTTTAATACGCTGTCTAGATTGGTCATAACTTTCCTTCCAAGGAGTAAGCGTCTTAATTTCATGTCTGCAATCACCATCTGCAGTGATTTTGGAGCCCCCAAAAATAAAGTCTGATACTGTTTCCACCGTTTCCCCATCTATTTCCCATGAGGTGATGGGACCAGATGCCATGATCTTAGTTTTCTGAATGTTGAGCTTTAAGCCAACTTTTTCACTCTCCTCTTTCACTTTCATCAAGAGGCTCTTTAGTTCTTCTTCACTTTCTGCCATAAGGTTGGTGTCATCTGCATATCTGAGGTTATTGATATTTCTCCCGGCAATCTTGATTCCAGTTTCTGCTTCCTCCAGCTCAGCGTTTCTCATGATGTACTCTGCATATAAGTTAAATAAGCAGGGTGACAATATACAGCCTTGACATACTCCTTTTCCTATTTGGAACCAGTCTGTTGTTCCATGTCCAGTTCTAACTGTTGCTTCCTGACCTGCATACAGGCTTCTCAAGAGGCAGGTCAGGTGGTATGGTATGCCCATCTCTTTAAGAATTTTCCATAGTTTATTGTGATCCACACAGTCAAAGGCTTTGGCATAGTCAATAAAGCAGAAATAGATGTTTTTCTGGAACTCTCTTGCTTTTTCAGTGATCCAACGGATGTTGGCAATTTGATCTCTAGTTCCTCTGCCTTCTCTAAAACCAGTTTGAACATCTGGAAGTTCATGGTTCACGTATTGCTGAAGCCTGGCTTAGAGAATTTTGAGCATTACTTTACTAGCATCTGAGATGAATGCAATTGTGCGGTAGTTTGAGCATTCTTTGGCATTGCCTTTCTTTGGGATTGGAATGAAAACTGACCTTTTCCAGTCCTGTGGCCACTGCTTAGTTTTCCAGATTTGCTGGCATATTGAGTGCAGCACTTTGACAGCATCATCTTTCAGGATTTGAAATAGCTCAGCTGGAATCCCATCCCCTCCACAACAGAAGTTTGCTGATCTCCTATTCACTGTGTTTTCTGTGCAGGGGACTTAACGCATTCTCCAGAAACTCCATGAAGCCTGCTTGACCATGTACACGCCTCACCTAGTGAAGATGTTCCTGAGGCCTCGGGCCGCAGCAGCCTCCTTGGGTTTGCGAGGCCCGTGTGTATGCCACTTTGAATTAAAAATGTGGTACGCTCATACTGTGGAATGTTATTTAGAGCTGAAAATAAATGGACTAGAAAGTTAAGAGACATAGAAAAAGCTTAGATGCATGTTGCTAAGTGGAAGAAGCCAGTTTGAAAAGGCTACATAATGTATGGTTCCAACCATGTGATATTCTGGAAAAGGCAAAACTGTGGAGACTGTAAAAAAGTCAGCGGTTGCCAGGGCTGAGGGAGAGGAGAGGAATGAATAGGTAGCGCACACAGGGTTTTTAGGGCAGTGGAGCACATGTGATATTATAGTGATACAATCAGGGAGTGCATGTGAGGTCTCCGTACTTTGCTGTCAGTTTTGCTGTGAACCTCAAAGACTATTCTTTTAAGAATAGTCTGTGAATGGGAAAAACAAAAAGTGATTGTCAGGTGTTGGGGGTGATGACAAGGTAAAAGAGGATTTTTAGGGTGGTGAAGTTACTGTTTGATACTGTAGTTACAGATCCCTGTTATACATTTGTCTAAACCCATAGAGCGTACCACACCAGGAGTGAACCCTGCGGCTTCCCTGGCGGCTCAGACGGTAAAAATCTGCCTGCAATGAAGGAGACCCAGGTTCAACCCCGGGTCAGGAAGATCCGCTGGAGAAGGGAATGGCAGCCCACTCCAATATTCTTGCCTGGAGAATTCCATGGACAGAGGAGCCTGAAAGGCTACAGTCCGTGGGGCTACAAAGAGTCGGACACGACTGAGTGACTGACGCTTTCACTTTCAAGGGTGAACCCGAATGTGAACTTTGGACTTCAGGTGGCCATGACGTGTCAGTGTTGACCCATCAACTGTAAAAAAAATATCACTAAGCAATGTTGATGGTGGGGGACTGTGCCTGTGGAGGCGTGTGGTACCTGGGAGCTCTGAACTCTGTTTTCAGTTTTGTTGTGAACCCAAAGCTCTATTTCCTTTGTGTGTGTGTGTCTGTGTGTGTATGTATGTTTTCTTGATGTATAGTTGCTGTATAATATTATATAAATTACAGATGTATAATATAGGTGTATGTATAGACGATTCACAGTTTTCAAAGGTTTTGTTCCATTTGTAGTTATTATAAAGTAATATATTCCCTGTGTTGCACAAAAATTATTACTGCGGTTTACGTCAGAGTGTTCTGCTCGTGTTTCCCTCTGCTAGCCTCACAGCGTCCAGCCTTACGTTTAGTTCTCTGGCTTCTTTCATCCCTTAGAGCTCATGCCCCGTACTCCGCCGCCCTCCAGCTGCCTCTGTCCCCCTTCCTGCTGATGACCACTGGTTTCTTCTTATTATCTGTAGGTGTCTTTTTTGTTAGATTCACTAGTTTGTTCTATTTTTTAGATTGTACATAAAAGTGATAGCAGATAGTATGTTTTTCTCTGTCTGACTTATTTCACTCAGCGTAATGCCCTTCAAGTCCATCCATGTGGCTGCAAATGGCAAAACTTCATTGTTTTTTTTTATAGCTGAGTAATACTCCATTGTGTGTGTGTGTGTGTGTGTGTGTGTGTGTGCGCGCACGCACATGCTCAGTTGTGTCCATCGCTTTGTGACCCCATGGCCTGTAGCCTGCCAGGTTCCTCTGTCCATGGAATTTTCTAGGCAGGAATACTGGAGTGGGTTGCCATTTCCTTCTTCAGGGGATCTTCCTGATCCTGGGATTGAACCCACGTCTCTTGTGTCTCCTCCACTGGCAGGCAGGTTCTTTACCAAATGAACCACCAGGGCCCCATATTCCATTATATCTATCTATGTGAGTGTGTGTGTGTGTGTGTGTATAAAATATATAATATATATACCACCTTTATCGATTGGTCTGTTTGTAGACATTTAGGTTGCTTCCATATCTTGGTAATTATAAATAATGCTACTGTGAACTGTGAATGCTACCATTGCAGTGTGTGTATCTTTTTTAATTACTTTTTTTCTTGGATAAATACCCAGGAGTGGAATTGCTGGGTCATATGGTGGTTCTCTTTTTAGCTTTTTGAGAAACCACCATACTGTTTTCCACACTGACTGCACCAGTTGACAGTCTTACCAACAGTTCACAAGGGTTCTCTTTTCTCTGTATCCTTGCAGGCATGTTATTTCTGTTCTTTTTGAAGTTAAGCCATTCTGACGGGTTCGTGAAGTGATATCTCCTTGAGGGTTTGATTTACATTTCCCTCATAATTAGTGATGTTGAGCATCTTTTCATATGCCTTTTGGCCATCTGCATTTCATCTTTCATAAAAATGTCTGTTTAGGTCTTCTGCCCATTTTTTAATTGGATTGTTTGCCTTTTTTTTTTTTTTGATGTTGAGTTGTATGAGCTGTTTATATATGTTAGATATTGATCCCTTATTGATCATATCATTTGCAAATGCTTTTTCCCATTCAGTAGGTTGTCTTTATTTTCTCAATGCTTTCCTTTGTTGTGCCAAAACTTTGAAATTTAATTAAATCCCATTTGTTCATTTTTGCTTTGATTTCCTTTACTCTGGGAGACAGATCTGAAAAAATCACTGCTGCGATTTATGTCCAAGACTATTCTGCTTATGTTTTCCTCTGGTAGTTTTATAGTATCCAGTCTTACATTTAGTTGTTTAATTCATTTTGAGTTTACTTTTGTATAGGGTATTAGAGAATGTTCTGACTTGATTATTCTACATGTAGCTGTCTAGTGTTCCCGGCACCACTTACTAAAGAGACAGTCTTTTCTCCATTGTATATTCTTGCCTCATTTGTTGTAGATTAATTGGCCATAGGTGTGTGGGTTTATTTCTGGGCTCTCTATTCTGTTCCATTGATCTATGTGTCTTTTTTGTGCCTGAGCCAATCTGGGTGTTTTGTTTTTTCCCCCAACTTTTAAAAATTGGAATATAGCTGATTTACAATGCTGTGTTAGTTTCAGGTGTCAGCAAAGTGATTCAGCCCCACACACATACGTCTATTTATTTCAGATTCTTTTCTCTTACAGGTTATTACAAGCGTTGAGTATAGTTCCCTGTGCTAAACAGCAGGTCTTTGCTGGTTACTTATTTTAAATACAGTAGGCTGTATGTGTTAATCCCATATAGGTGTTAACTCTTCTCTAAGTGTACAGTAGAATTCACCTGTGAAGCCATCTAGTCCTGGACTTCTGTTTACAGAGAGTTTCTAGAGTTTCTAAATTACAGATTCAATTTCAGTGTCGATAATTGGTCTCTCAGGGAGGCCTGGCATGCTGCAGTCCATGGGGTCGCAAAGAGTTGGACACACCTGAGCGACTGAACTGAACTGAATTGGTATCTTCATATTTTTTTTTCTTCCTGGTTCCTTAGGAGAGTGTAGCTAAGAATTTTTTTTTTTTTAGAAAAGAATACTCCCTTTTTTCTAGGTTGTCAATTTTATTGGTATATATTTGCTCGTCTACCTTGTGATCCTTTGTATTTTTGTGGTGTCAGTTTAACTTCTCCTGTTTCCTTTCTGATTTCATTGATCTGGGCCCTCTCTCTTTTTTTCCTGAGGAGTCATTTTCTTTTTTGATATCTTTTTAAAGAACCAGGATTTGGTGTCAGTCATCTTTTCTGTTGTTTTTTCTTTAGTTCTTGTTTCACTTATTTCTGTTTTAATCTTTATGATTTCTTTCCTTCTACCAACTTTGGGGTTTGCTTGTTCTTTTTTCTCTATTTTACGTTGTTCATTTGATATTTTTTGTGTTTCCTGACTTAAGCGTTTATCACTAAACGTCCCTCTTGGAACTACTTTGCTGCATCCACAGGTTTTGGATTGCTGAGTTTTCATTCTCACTTGTCTGCAGGTGTTTTTTAACTTGCTTTCTTCAGCGATCCATCAGCTTAGTGACATTGCTTAGCCTCCATGTGTTTGTGTGGGTTTTTTTTTTTTCTTTTTTTTTCCTTATAGTTGATTTCTAGTCTCATAGTGTTGCGAACAGAAAAAAAAAAATGCTTGATATGATTTCAGTTTTCCTTGGTGTTACTGAGGCTTATTTTATAGCCCAGCTTGTGATCTGTCCTGGGGAATTTCCATGTGCACTTGAAGAGTGTATATTCAGTTGCTTTCAGGTGGCATGCTCTCTATAAATCAGTTCATTGGGTTAAGTTCACTGGGTGTCTTTTAAGTTCATAATGTGTGTTTTCAGGTCTGTGTTTCCATATTGCTTTCCTGTCTGGATGATCTGTCCATTGATATAAATAGAGTATTGATGTCCCCTATTATTACCGTGTTACTGTCCATTTCTCCTTTATGTCCATTAATATTTTCTTTATTTATTTAGGTGCTCCTCTCTTGAGTGCACCTGAATTTACAATTGTATCTTCTTGGACTGATTCCTTGATCATTATGTAGAGTGCTTCTTTGTTATCTTGTAACAGTCTTTATTTTGAAGTATATTTTGTTTTATGTAAGTATTGCTACTCTGGTTTTCTGTTGGTTTCTGTTTGCATGTAAATACCTTTTTCTGTTCCCTCACTTCCAGACTGTGTATATCTCTAGATCTGAAGGGAGTCTTTTATAGGCAACATGTATATGGGTCTTGTTTTTGTGTCTGTTTAGGCAGTATGTGGCTTTTAGTTAGAGCATTTGGTTCATTTACATTTAAAGTGATTATCAGGGGGCACTCTTTCTGTCCCCTTCTGATGTCTGTGTCAGAAGCTTTCTCTATCCCTTTTATACTTTAATAAACTGTATTGCACAAAAGCTCTGAGCGATCAAGCCTCGTCTCTGGCCCCGGATTGAATTCTTCTCCAATGGCCAAGAATCCCGACATCTTTTCGTGGATTCAGCAACAACCTTTCATCTTGGGGGCTCGTCCGGGATCCTTCAGGACAAGATAAGGATGCTTGGAGCTCTAGTTCTTTGTTCTCCTAGCGAACACGTTTTCTGCTGTACTTTACTAACTCTACGGTGTGCTTGCGTGAATGAATGAGACGCCTGCGTGAAGCAAGTGAGGAGCCCTGCTCTGCGGTTCCACGGTAACCTCATACGGCTTATGGCAGAAACCTTTTGGGGGTTTATACCGACCTGCCAATGCCAAGAGGCACCCAACGTCTCCTTCGGGAACCGACCAGAGATAGGCAAAGCATGTGGACCGAACTCTTCTTTCTCGGACAAACTTTTCGGTCTCTTTGACCATTTCATAACTCCTTGGAAATTAGAAGTTGATACTAATTAACTTATTAATTAGTTAATCTGTTGCATCATAGACTTGCAAGGGACTTCTGATCTATGCTGTTACTGTGTGCCGTTACTTAGATCCCAAACTTGGATTGGTAGTCAGGAAGCACCTAGCCTTGCTAGGAATCGAAAGTTCAGAAGCTAGATGGAGCTCTAGCTCCAAGAGCATCTCTGAGGTTAAAGGTTACTCAGATTGGAACTGCAATGGTTTTTTTCCTTTGGTAACACTGGCTCTTAGTGGACCAGAGGAGGCTCTTATACTGGTGTGGTGACGCTTGGAAGGAACATCTCAGTTTAAAGTTCGTGCAGGTCTTACTGTGGTCAGGAATATACTCCGGGTCATGCACAGGCACTCAGGTGATGAATGTTTCCCCATTTAGCCTGGGAGGCATTCTGGAAGGTTACTCTGGTTGCACCCCGGGTGGCATCAGAGGCAAGCAAGGTTTTAAAGGTGAAGAGCTGGACGTCAGTCAGGGATGCCATCAGGTCCACCCTGGTGCATCCCCACCCTGTCTCGGTGGTAGAACCAGGAGGCGCCTGCATCGGTAAGGGACAGGCTAAGTCTGACCAGGGAAGAAAAGCTTCATGGAAAAGTCTGTCTATAGCCCCATCTAGAGCAGGCGGGGACGCCTCTGGTAGAAAGTTGGCGCTGGGCGCTTTTTTTCTCTCTTACAGATGGGTGCTAACAATTCTAGCCTCACTCCTTTGAACTGTATCCTAAAAAACTGGGATAGATTTGATCCCCAGGGCTTAAAGAAGACACATCTGGTCTTCCTATGTGATACTGCATGGCCACGGTATCTACTGGAGGATGGCAAACGGTGGCCGGTTGGAGGGTCTCTTAAGTATAATACTGTTTTACAATTAGACCGGTTTTATAGGAAACAAGGGAAATGGGTAGAAGTAGCATATGTGTTGCCCTTTTTCTCTCTGTGAAATATGCCAGACTTGTGTCCTAAGGGTATAGATTTGGGTGTGAAACCTTCAGCTCCCTCCTGTCCTCCTACTTTGCTAGATGAGATGGAGGACAGGAGACAAAGAGAAAAAGGAAAGCAGGTCTGTCCAATCTCTCCCTGGGATCACACACGCCAAGCAGCCAGAGGCTGAGGAACAGCTACACAAGCTGTTGTCTCTTCATGAAGCACCCATGGGGAGAAATAATCAGTCTATGAGAGTTAATAAGCCTTTTTCTTACCAAGAAATACAAAGAATCAAGGAGGATCTGGGAGACTAGTTAGAGGACCCGGAAAAATACATTAGAGCCTTTAAGGGTGTTACTCTGCTTTATGACCTTGCTTGGAAGGACATGATGTATGTCCTGGGACGAATGCTAACCCCTGACTCAAAAACTCGAGTGTTGGGGAAAGCGGTTGTCTATGGAGATGAATGGCTTGGTAATGAATCAGTAGAGAAGAGGGAGGACGAGATAGCCGTCCTCCCCACTGGGAATCAGGCGGTCCCGACTATAGAACCAGCCTGGGACTATAACACGGTAAAGGAAGATGGGATCAGAGTCATTTTGTCAGATGTATTCTTATAGGACTCAGGCAGGCACGTTCTAAGCCTTTAAACTATGGCAAATTGGCAAACATAGAACAGGAGGAGAAGGAAGCTCCTGGTAAATTCCTAGATAGACTGAGAGAAGCCCTTCACAGATTCACTGAGATTGATCCCGAAAGTGAAGAGGGAAAAGTGATCTTAAAGGATAGATTTCTCACTCAGTCAGCTCCAGATGTCTGCCATAAAGTGATATCAATATGTATGTTATTATTGCCGTTTTGTTAATTGTTTTAGAGTTGTTTTCATAGGTATTTTTTTCCCCTTTTATTCCCTTTTGTGATTTGATGAGTATCATTTGTTATTTTGGATTACTTCTTCTTTTTGTGTGTATATATACTATAGATGTTTGATATGTGTTTACCATGAAGCTTTTGTATAGCAGCTTTTGTATAGTAGTCTATATATATACAAACACTTCGTGGTAAACACAAAGTAAACATTTATATATACATATATATATATGTATGTATACACACACACACACACACACACATACACAAAAAGAAGGAATCTAAAATAACACTGAAGATAGTCATCTATAGTAGTCTATATATATATAGCCTTTCTTCACTGATTCCTTTTCGTGTATTTTTCATTTGTTATTGTATTCTTCACCTCTCTTTGGTTGTTCTTTATATTCTGTAGCTCTGTTAAAAACTTATAACTTCTTGCCCTGCCTCCATCCTTCTCCTGAGTTCTTTGATCCCCTTTACACCTAAACTCTTTCTTGGGTAGATTGTCTATCTGTACTTCACTTAGATCTTCTGGGATTTTATTCTTGTTAGTTCACCTGGAGCATGGTCCTCTTCTGCCTCATTTTTTCTAAGTGCTGTTTGTATTTTTACGCATGTGCTGGGTTAGTTATGTCTATTGACTGTGGAGAAGTGTCCTTCTGTAGATACTGTGCCTCACCACCACACACTCCCCTCTCATCACCCAAGCTGTATGCTCTAGGGGTTCTCCGTGAAAGAGCTGTGAGTCCTACTGTGACGGGCTGACTAGTGGGTGGTATCGTAGGTTTCTCAGGCCCCTAAGCTGGTTGGTTGTCAGGCCCTGCCTCGCTGACTGTTGGTTAGCGTGGCCTGGTCTCGAGGCAGCAGGCTGCAGGGCCTAGGAGACCCTCGGGCTGGTGGTGGCTCACTGGTAGGAGGATCTGGGTCCAGAATGCTCCAGGGTTGGTGCCAAGTTGCTGGCAGAACTGGGTTCTGAAGTCTGGGCTGTCGGGCCCAGGGATCCCAGGGCAGGTGTCAGATCACTGGCGGTGCGGGGGGACTGCTGCTGACACAGTGGGTATGAGGCTGTGGAGAAGCTTGTGCTGGCCTGCTGCCCCAGGGAGCCTCTGGCCCGTTGTGGGTGGGCTGTGTGAGCGTGGTTTTCTTGTGTCTGGCGTCTGCCCGCTGATGTTTGAGGCTGGTCTCGAGGCCAGTACAGGGTTTTGGAGGGCAGGATTGAGGCTTGCCCCCTGGTGGATGGAGCTGGGTCCTGGCAGCAGCCTCTGGGGAACAGGGCCATGTCTAGGGGAGTGTCAGGAGATGGCTATGGTCTCAGGAAGTCTTTAGGAAGCCTGTCTGCTTGGTGGATGGGACTGAGCCTCCACCCTGTTTTGTTGTTTGACCTGAGGCATCCAAGTGCTGGTGCGTAAAGGCTGTTGGGTAAGGCCAAGTTTGGGCAGTAATGAGCCAGAGGGAGGGTCCCCAAATGGTGGCCACCAGTGGGCATGTCCTCGTGACAGAGAGAGCCTCCCCGGTATGGCTGCCGCCGGGGTCTGTGTCCCCATGCTGAGCCGCAGCCGCCCCTGCCTGGCCAGAGACTTTCCAAGATGAGCAAGGAGGTCTGGCCCTGGATCCCGTCAAATTCCTGCTTTTACCTTGGGTCCTGGTATAAAATTTTATGTGCACCCTGTAAGAATGATGTCTCTATTTCTCCCACCTCCCCCTCCCCCGGCCCCCGGCCTGTAGGGCTCTTGAAATTAATTCCCACTGGCCTTCAGTGCCAAATTCTCCAGAATCTCATCTTTCCAGTGCAGGATCCTAGGGTTGGTGAGCCCAAAGTGGGGCTAAGAACTCACTCCTCTGGGACAGCCCTATATTTATTCTTGTTTGTGGGTTCCGCAGCTGGGGGTATGGGACTTGGTAATATATTGTGAGTCCACTTCTCCTACCCGTCTTGCTGTGGTTCCTTCTTTATGTCTTTAGTTGTAGAGGAGCTCTTCTGGTAGGAGCGGTCTTTTTCATAGATGATGGCTCTCTGGCTGTGATTTTGGTGTGCTCGTGACAGGTGATCTCAGAGTCTTTCTTCTCCACTATACCACTCTCTTGGCCAATCCTTTTCCAACCCAAAACTTTTCTAAAAAACAGTCTTATTAAAAGAACACACCAAAAACGTATTCAAGAGCCCGTGTGACAGTGGCTGTGTTAGATAGAATCATGGCCCCCAAAGATGTCCAGATCCTAACCCCTGGAATCTGTGAACATGTCACTTTATGTGGCTGAAGAAGCTTTGCAGAGGTGGTTGTTAAGCATTTGAAATAGGAAGTTCATCCTGGATTATTTGGATGGGCCACATGTGATCATATGGATCCTTAAGAGGGTGGCAGGCGTGTTAGAGGAGAAAACGTGAGCATGGAGGCAGGGGTAGGTAGGGGGAGGTATGTGGTGTATGACTGGGGCGGGGGGCGTGCTTTGCAGATGTTATGCTCTTGGCTCTGAAGATGGAAGAGGCCATGAACTCATCAGTGCAGGCAGCCTCTGAGATCTCAGAAAGGCCAGGAAGTGGCCTCTGGATGGAATGTAGCCTTGCTGACACATTCTAGACTTTTGATCACCTGAACAGTAAGATAATAAATTTGTGTTGTCAGTCCATTTGTGGTAATTTGCTGCACCAGGAATAGGAAGCTAACAGATTTTTTTTTCCAGTGAAAATTTAGGAAATTGAGTAGAGAAGAGATATTTGCCTAGTTTATTACCATGTAAAAATCAATCCATGGTGGTAGTGTTCAAGTTCAGGAACCGCTTGTTTGGGTGAAGGGTGGACCAGGCGGCCTCGGGTGTCACTTGAGGGGTGTCCCTGCATTTGGAAGCACAAGAGTGAGGAGCCAGTGATTCCTCCTCACAGCCCCTGTCTAGGGCTTCTGTTGCTTGAATTGCTTGAGGATCTGGTCCTACAGTCTTATGGCCTCTGACTTTGTACACTGTGAATTACTGTTTCGTGTATATTGCAATTACGAGTTTGTCTTTAGTGGTATAGATTGTGTGGAAATTTCATGGGCCTGTTTGAAGATGTGTTCTTCCAAAGACATTTTGCCTTTGCTTTCAAGAGTTGTTCACAGATATTACCTGCCTGAGACTTCTTGTTTGCTATTTAACTTGGATAGTCCTGCATCAGCTTCAAACCCCAAATCTGGGTTAATGTGAAGATGGACTCTCTGTTGTTATTATTTTTTAACTAGAGCTCAGATTAAGACAGGCAGGCTTCCTTTAGTTGTCCTGTGTCTCTGAGTGAATTTCCCCCCACTTTCTCTATGTGGAGAGCACAGTTCTTCAAAGTGTTCAGTCTTTCTTGGAGGGCCATTTCCCAGGTGCTTCCCTGACTCTCAAGACCATGTTTCCAGGTCTGATTTAAAACCCCTTCATGATACAGATCTGCAGGTATTCCCTGCCCTGACATAGTATCAGCTCACGTGCGGACACTGGATTTTTAATTAGCCTTACTTTGGCCTCTAGAGATTTCTCTTATATTTTCTTAAAAACTCAGATATACATTTAAAGATTTTGCTGGAATATATAACCTATAAAAATATTGAATCATACTGTACGCCTGAAACTGACATAACATTGTCAGTCAGCTCTGTGTGTGTGTTAGGTGCCCTGTCGTGTCTGACTCTGTGACCCCAGAGACTGTAGCCCCCGCCGGCTCCTCTGTCCATGAGACTCTCCAGGCAAGAACACTGGAGTGGGTTGCCATTCCCTTCTCCAGGGGATCTTTTCAACCCAGGGACCAAACCCTGGTCTCCTGCATTTCAGGCAGATTCCTTACCGTCTGAGCCACCAGGGAAGCCCCAAATCAGCTATACTTCAATTTAAAAATAAAGGACAGTTGCTTTATTTTATACATTTATGAGTACTCATAATATTTATACTTTATAAATATGTTTGTAACCCTCATCATTTAAAAGTATAAATTTTATAAAAATTAAGTGAAATTGTGGGAAGCCTTCCGGGTTCTCATGTTTGCTGCTTCTAGACCTTCACATGTTCCTTCAGCCTGGGATGCTCCCCCTCCTGGGATGCTCCCCCTCCTGGGATGCTCCCCTTCCTGGGATGCTCTCCCTCCTGGGATGCTCTTCCTCCTTTGCACTTAGTTGAGCCAGTTGTCACACACTTCAGGAAGCCGTCCGTGAGCCCTCCACTCCCACACTTGATGCAGAGACGTGACTGTTTGCCCTCCTGTGTAGCTTCTGCTGGACTAGATGCTTTGTGAGACCATGTGTATTAGTTTACCTGAGCCTGATACTTAGGAAAGAATCAAGTATTTAGAAATGAATCAACATCTTCTGTTGACTTTTGTTGGGTATTGTTATTTTTAAATGTAAGTCTTATCTTCTCCAGAAGATCACTGACCTCTCATTAGCCTTCTATGAATTTTCCTTGGCTCCTAGCAAAATGGTGAAACTCCCAAAGAGAGTAAAACTCCACCAATGGTTATCAGTTTATTAATGAAAGCCTGGTGACTTATTGTTCACAATAGAAAACAAATATTCTTTCCCCAAATTATTTTATTCAGTTTATTTTTCCATCTTAAAATTTAGCTCTTGTCTGAGAATTTCTAAAAATGCTGTACTGATCTTTCTGTTGCCCTTCACTAGAATTACTTTATCCTTTCTTTATAAGATCTGATTTTATGTCAAAGGGAATTGGATGAAAATTTGTTCTTTCACTGTTGAGTACCTTCAAAGTATTAACAAAAACAGAATGCAAGAGATGTTGGTGGGAGGGCTCTGTGATCCAGGTAGCTGTTCTTTAGGGCCAGGAGAATCAAGTATGTTTGAAGGCCTTATGAATGGAGCCAGAATAGAAAAAGAGAAACAGAGGTTTAAGAAGGAGAGGAGATGATGATGGGACACAGCCCTGCCTTCATACACTCCCCCGAGAAGTACATTACTTATTCTGATAGACTTGGCAGAGCACCCTTAGTATATACTTCTGTTGGTTTTTCTGGAGCATGAGCAGCTGTAGCAGAGGTAACTGGTGAGCATGTTTTGTGCTTTTCCTCCCTGGTCAAAGCACATCAGCATGACCAGAGAATTCCTACCTTCAGAGAGCTGGTTGGTAAAGGGGGAAGCTTGTGGCTTACAGCAATATGCTGGATTGGTGTTGTATAAAGCCTAGAAAACACTCCTGTTGGGTAAGGGAAACAGTGATATGAAGTGAAATGTGGCTCTAAAAGTATTTAATATAGGGGATATTAAAGTTTAAAGCTGTTGTCTTAGTTCATGTGCTAGTTCATTCCTTCCACTTCCCGCCCTTAGCCATGTGCTCTTGTACCTTAAATTCAGACAGAAAGATGAAACCTAAAACATACCATTGGGGTTGCTGTTAGATGATTGAAAAGAGTCAACTTAGTTCCTGAATAATTTACACACACACACACACACACACACACACACGCATGCATGCATGCTCATAGATACACTTAAAAATGAGACGGCATGCCTTTTAGATTTCCTTTGATTCAGGCAATTATTATTTTGATTCCATTCATAATTCCTGTGGATTTTTATTTTGAAAAAAAAAATGGGTTTAGAAACATAGAGTTTTTCTCCTGCCAAGACTGAATCTAGCTTAAAATCAGAGCATTTTCTCTGCAAATTCGAGGTGTTTGTTTTTATATGCCTTAAAAACAGAAAATTACACACTGATATTTGCATATATCAAATATATATATATATATATATATAAACTATATCCCTGTTTGCTGAGAAGGCAGCACAGCTAATAGCAAAAATGTGGATTTTATACAAGAAGGGATGATGTCTCTGTGGATAGGCTATTGAGTATCAATCAGAGAGACTTCAGATGATCAGCTATTGTTTGCGGAAAATCTTAAATCAGATGATCACTGGCCAGAAGTAAGTAAGCAGATCTTAATTCTCTATTGATTTTTTTCCATTTGTTTTTCTTTGAAAGGGAAAGTTGCCCCAGTCATGTCTAACTCTTTGTGACCCCATGTACAGTCCATGGAATTCTCTAGGCCAGAATATTGGAGTGGGTAGCCTTTCCCTTCTCCAGGGAATGTTCCCAACCCAGGGATCAAACCCAGGTCTCCCACATTGCAGGTGGATTCTTTACCAGCTCAGCCACAGGGAAGCCCAAGAATGCTGGAGTGGGTAGCCAATCACTCCAGCAGATCTTCCTGACCCAGGAATCAAACCGGGCTCTACAGTTTTGCAGGCGGATTCCTTATCAACTGAGCTATCAGGGAAGCCCTGTTTTTCTTTAGCCGGTAAAAATATTTTTAAAAGCAGTTTATTCATTGTACCCAGTTAAGATTACTTCTATAAATACAACTGAAATTATGGTGCTATCTAGTGGTTAGACGATCTAAAATGCTGTTTTACATGAGCTTTCATTTCATTTTTGTCTTTAGCTTTGTGAATTAGGCATAGACTAGATGCTCTGTGCTCAACATGAGAGGGCTCGTCTAGTGGCAAAACCGAAGAACGAACCAGAAGCACTGCCTTTAACTACACCTCCACACCTCTAGACTAGTAGCACTGAAGCACAGTGGTACCTGGGCTTCTGTGACGGCATAGCATTAGCTATTACCAGATGAATGTTAACTCTAAAGTCCCAGTGAAACCACATCTGCAGGAAATCTTGTATCTCATGCTTCTAGATAACCCATTTGATCCACTAAGAGTGGATTTGGGACCTTCTACAATTAAAATTCGAGAAGAGAACTAAGTGGAATAAATACCTGCTTTCAAACTAGACAGATCTGGGCTCACATCCAACTCATGCCATTTGGCAAGTCTTTAATTCCTAAGCCTTAGCTCCTCACGCAACCTGAAGATGCTAACAGTTACTGTCTCTGTTGTTAGAGGCTTGAAGTGCTGAGGTGTATGGAAAATGTTGGCCTCCACTTGGTAGCAAAGGATATTAACAAAAAGATTATTTTACTCGGGTGTCTCGGCTGAACAAAGGAGTTTATTAGACCACATTTCCCCCCCCCCCCGCCCAGCTAACAGGACCACAGGTTAGCTGTGGATTAAAGTCATTCAAACTCTTGGGCCCATTCTCCTCACCTAAAATTCAAAGTCCTGTAAGAATCACACAGTACTCATACTTACTTGTTAATTCTTCTTTTTATTTTTACACAGCATGGCAAAATGAGGAAACAGCTGACAAGTGATGAGTCTGCACAATGGAAAAACCACCCTGATCATCAGCATCACAGGTGGGTAAGTGTTCCTTTAAAGTGATTTTGTCAAAGTCATATGAAATGGTTTTCATGGTGGGGGAGAGGAAAGACAAGAAACCAACATTCACAATTATTTAAAATGACTTAAATGCTAAACATAATATACATAGTAATAACTCTTTATCCTAGTACAAAAATAGTGCTAGAAACTATATATTTGTTCAAATGTATTGAAAAGGTATAAGAAATAGATATTAAGTGGCTAGTGATGATTCATAAGCTTTTTCTTCCCTTAAACTGTATTAGAAATTTATATTTTTAACTATTTACATGGCTTTCAACAACATTCATTAAGACATGTTTACATAGGCTTTTGAGAAGCATATGGGAAGGGCAAAGTGAGCTTTAATACTTTCTTCCTCGCTCCCTGCAGTGGAGCAGAAGGGGTCCAAAACCGTGTGCAACTTAACGGTCTGAGAGAACTCTTGAGTAATCTCTACCTGGCTAGCACATGGAAAAATAATCTATATAGTGGAATATGTGACTCCATACTTACATAAGGTGTTCTTTAAGCTATCAACAGGCTAAGTGATGCATACTTATAGGAAGACAGGATGTTCACTGAGGGATTCTTAATAAGTTCCAGGTAAAGAAGGTCATTGAAAAACTGTATAACACACATGTTATAAGTGAAAGTGATAAGTGTACCCTGTATTTTCACATTAAATCGGCAGAATCAGAAGCTGGTAAGTCTCTTATCCAGCACTCCCTTAGGGCTGGATAAGTCTCCAGCAGAGACTTATGAACTCCGTGAGGTCGCTGCTTGGCCTCCACTGTGAGTGCGTACCAGACGTGGCAGGAACTCAGTCAAAGGTGGACTGAGGCATGCCAGATGCTGAGCATTACGTTACACTACCTTGTTTTAACTATAGTTATTCCTAGGAGAGGAGAGCAACTATACTCTTCCCCCCAGTCCCATCTTGAATCAAGCTTGTAAAACAAAACAAACAGCATTTCTTCTGATGGCCTGTAAAGTTTTAGGAGTACAGTCTGGTGGAAAACACAGGGAAACAGAACATCAAATTGGAGTCGGTCTGACATTTGTGCTCTGTGCTGAAAATAAAGGCACTTCACAGCTAGGTGCGAATGTATCTGTGACCGGTTTCCTCCCGCAACCCAATATCTCCAGGACACTGTCAGACACGTTCTCATCTCCAGCCCTCCCGGGGGCGGAGACTGTTATTTGTAGTAGGGAGATCAGTGGCATTTGTACCTTGAGGCGAGGTGCTCAGAGAGCTCTAAACCTCACACAGCTAATGATCTGCACTAGGAGCCAAGGAAACATACTTTTTTTTTTTCTCCCCAGTCATGGAAACTCAACCTAGGAAATAACATATGGGATTAGATACCTTCCTTTGGGGCCCGCTATCTCATTTCTGAGAGTGGTCTCCAGGGCCCATCAGGTCTGACACAGAGCTGTCCTCTGTGACATCCTCCTTGCAGGGAAGGCTTAGCCCACACACAGCTCCTTCAACAGCACAACTTGTTCATGCTCACAGCAGTTAAGACACTTAAACTGGAGTTCACACAGGTTAGTGACTGGCAAAGGTCAGTCCTGTGAAAGTATAAGGCTGGGCAGGCAGTCTTATAGACATCATTCACAACTTAGCAAAGTAGTGGGGACTTCTGGGGCTGAAAATTGAAATGAAATGGTATCATGTTACTCAGGTATAACAAAAGCAAACTAATCTAGAACAATTTCTTGCTAGTTACAGGAAATATAAATATAGGGTAGGGTGAGAGAATATGTATATATATATGTGTGTATATATATATATATATGTATTTTTTTCCCCCAACTTGAGAAGATACTGGAAAGGAAATATTCACATAAGAACAAAATTTGTGCCCATGTACCAGGTATTAATCCATGTATGGAATGATTTTCCTAAGAGTTAAGAATTGTTTGAACCAACTAACCAGGCTTCAAGAAGCACTCTTCTTCTGTATGAACTAAAATATCTAAAGATAAAATAGGCATAGCATTGCCCAACTTTTTTCAGTTTCTAAACTAGTAAGGTAAAATAAGCCATTATCTAAAAGTAAACCAAGAATTTCTAAATATGTCCTCTTACTTGTTAAAATGACGTACATACAAAGTCTCTATACATAGTCTACTATGTCTGTAAAAATCTTAATGACATACATGAGAGGCCCTGAACAAACTGCTGAAATATTTGACTACAGATTTTAGCATAACCGCTAAATCACAATGTGTATGGTAAACTGATAGGTTACTAAAAAGACTGTTATTCTTCAAATGATTTTTCTGTACTAAGGAACTGAGTATGCATGCATGGGCATATATTGGTATGAAGATATGTTAGTGACAGTCTGTGTAACTTACACACCAATGCCACCAAGAGGCAAACTCTCAGATCTCATGTGTATGACTTAAAAAAAAAAAAACAGAATAACATGCTGAAGCTACAAGTGTTACAACAGTAATACATACAGCATTAAACAACTGATAACCTTCTAGACTCTCCCTTACCACTACAAAATGATGGCAATACAGTTTGTTTTGTTTAAACTGAAGGGTAAGAATAAAATTACTTTATGTCAAGATACATATACACACTTAGAATTTTAAAAACTTAATGTTGGATTTTAGGATGCTTAGGAAAAAACATCCTATTTTATTTTCCATATAAATGGAAAATATGTTTTAGTGAAAATTCTTCTAGAATGCTGCATTATCATATCCCCAAGAGCTTTTCTATCCAAACCAGTGATAGAAACTCAAACTTTTCTCAAGGATGTGGAAGGACGTGAACAGATGAAATGCCTGTTTTCCTATTCTTCCCCAAGTCTAAACATTACCGCACGTTTAGAGAAGATTTTCTTTTCCCGAACCAGGTTCTCAGTTCGTTATCTACTTCTCTCATATGGAATACAAGTGTCTTTAGGGGCACATATGTACAGTGGGAATACAATTAAATGAGCTCAAGTTCTAAGAAAACATTAGCATTTTCTAAATGTACTAACAGTTATGAGAAGTAAATCCTACCAAGTATGAGTTCAGGGGCCAGTTTAGGGCACATACCCCCTTATCCTGAGTGGTCACAGCTCACTTCAGGCCTGTGCGCCCATGATCACTTTCTTTCTCTTCCTGGTTGGGTTTTAAAGTGTTGACTTACAACCATGACTCGTGAGGTGAGCGAAAAGGAAGCTCAGGGTGTGACCCCGACTGTCAGGAGTGTCTTCCGTGGAGCCTCCTGGTCGCTCCATTTCTGCAGCAGGCTCACCCCTGAGCCCCAGGGGCTGGGTCTTCTTCCCAGGCTCCTCCTGCTCTCTACCAGGTCTGTCAGGTCGAAGCGAGCATTTACGGGTAGTCTTTGGGTAGATGTATTGCACTGAAATAAGAAATTTCTCTCTTGCCTGTTCTCTAACAACAAAAAAAACCAAATTAATTCAGTAATGCCTTTTCTTTACAATACTGCCTTATAGTACTTTCCATTTGTTTAGAGTTTTAATTTTCTTTTGTTAAGGTAATACACTGTTGAAAAATATAGCCCATTCCTTTTAAAATCCAACAAGCTTTAAAAGCCAACATTTTTCTCTATTCTATGAAGGTTGTAAATGTCACAGAATATATTCAGTTTGCTCCCAGACTACTTTTAAGAAAGAAAAGATTCCAAACATTCTTGAAAGATTGATAATTCAGATAACACAAAACCAATTATTTAAAATCCCCAGAAAAAAAAAAAATAGCCTCTGTGCAAGAATGCAACTTGTACCTCGCAGTACACACAATATTACAAACAGTGCTCTTATCCATGTGCTAAGAGTGGGTGTCATTGATAATCTCAGTTCAGTGGCATAAAACAGATACACAGAAAATATGAAATAGTCCTCTAAAAACATTTCATGCTACGCTGTCAAAAGTTGTGCAAAAATAAAAATACAGCAGTGGCAAAGTATACACCAAATCTGTACAGGGTGTAGCAAAACTAGGCATACTGCAGAAACACCATCTGTGACTTCAGCTCTGCGTGAACAGGCCTCTCAGTTCCGCTTGGTCTGGCTGCTTTCACCATTGATCAGTGTCTTCTCCTGCTGTTCTGCAAGGGCCTGCCATTTCTGCCTGTTCTTTCTGCAGCCGTCCAGCAAAGGGAAACAGTCCTCCGACACATGGGTCAAGGCCTAAAGAAAGAGAAAGAAAGCTGGCGACGAGATGGAGACTGGGAAATAAGCCCTCTCCCCAGGCTTGTCCCAGAGGGTCACATCACACACTCACTTCACAAGCAGACCCACTGCTGGGGTTCTCACAGACTGTTCTCACAGAGCTGTGATCACAGATCATTTATGAATGACTCCTCTTAAGCTATACAGATGGGCAACACATGCTGAGACAAAGAGCAAATGCACATATTTCAACGTAACATTATTAAGCCGTGGAGACAGATCTGTGTGAAATCGGCTCTGTGGAATCAGAGAAATAATCCATTTGCTTTTATGTAGTACAGATGGTTCTCCCTAAGTGTTGACTTCCTGGGGAGGCACTTAGTTTCTGAGATTTTCTATAAAATAATTTTATCCAATATACTTTAGATTTTTATCCAAAATTATAATAAAGATTAAACTCTATATGGCATTATTATTTACCAACTATAGTTCCATATATATTCAGCTTACAAGAATGTTCAGTGTAGATTTCTGTGTCATAGACAAACATTGACTTAAATACCCAACAGCGGGGTTAGAAATATTGTCTTACTATTCTGCAGCCATTAAAACTGTCAGAGAAAACACATTTGAAACAGAAAGATGTACATTCTATTACAGATTGCAAAGAGCAATTTTTGTTAAATGAAAAATATATGAAAATGTCATAAAGAATAACAGTGGTTATCACAGAGTACTAGAATTATAAGTGGTTTTATCTTTTTGCTTCTCTGTTATTCTGATTTTTCTGTAAGAACCTATTACTTCTGTAATAATAGTAAAAACGCCTGTCTGTATCACATAGAATTTAACTGTAGATTCAAATAAAATGAATAGGAAATGTAGAAGGATAAAATTTATAATGAGTGATTTGACTATATTTATGGGCATGGGAAAAAAAATGAAGAGAGACATTAGTATCTGCAGCTGAGGAACTCTTAATCCAATCCATAAGGAAGACATGTGTTACAGAAAGGATGAGTGTTTGGAGGTGATGGAGACGCTGCTGGGAGCGCTTCTGCAGAGCAGTAAACAGCCAGCTTGCCAAGCAGGGAGGGCAGAGGTGCCAGGGCCTCACACGCGCTCTTTCGTCCTGTTTTCCTTTGCTCTCTCTCCTGGCCCTCCCTCCTCTTTTCTTCCTCATCAGCCACAGCTTCTTTATTCAGTTCATTGGATGGTTAGAACCCTGGGCCCAGGCTGAGAACTGAACTCTAAACACAGTTCTCCCACTTACCCACCTATTTGGGACAAGCATCCCATCTCCCTGGAAGATGGACTTTCTACAGATTCAATGACTGAATCTGTGAAACGCCTGGATTAAAAAATTTCTAGCCTTTCTCCCGGTCTTGGCAGTCTATGATTCCTCCTATGATAAATATTTTTTTCCCCAAATACTTAAACTTAAGACAGTTTCCTATTTAAATGTATAAAGATGAAGACAGCATCTACTTTCTGTATTTGGGGCATAACATCTAAACTAGTCAGTTGGATATGTTAGGGAGAATAATTTAAAAAACCCAAACTAACAAGTATATGAAAATGGGAACCTGCAATATTTTCCTGTCTTCTTGTAACCCTCATAAAAATTTTCTTAATAGTAATAAAGTCACAGTATGAGAAGAAATTAGGTAACTGTTTTTCCTTATTTAGGCCAAAATTTAGCCTTAAAAAGAATATGCTAACATAGAGCATGCAGAATATACCTCCTTTGAGGGTAGCACTGGCACATACTTTTTCTCAGCACTCGCCACATGAATTTGCTGGAGCCTAGGATGCAGGAGGCACTCACTAGGTAGTTACACATCAATGAATTAACATTTTTGAGAAACAGTAAATATAAAATGTGTTCCTTGTTCAGTACAAACAGCATGTTCGTTAGTAAAAGAAACGTCCTGATTATTTTACTTCTAGTTTCTTGATTAAGAAGGAAAAAATAAATAAGTGCCTGATGTGTTGCTTCAATTTACTTCATAACACAGTCAAAACTCTAGAAGTTTTCAGAGTAAATACCTCATACAGTTGCAAGCAGATGGCATCTATGAATCCAACTTGCATACTTGGGATTTTGTTTTTTTTCTCCCGGTTCATTAGATCCTGAGAACACAGAAACACACACACAGATCTGCATTTACTTAACGCAACACAAGTTGGCTCTGAAACGATGAATCCCTCGGTTAGCTGAGGAAGGCCAGATACCTGCCTACCTGCCCCGTCACCTTCTGGAGGCTCCGACCCCCCTGCACCAAGCCATGCTCCTCTCTCTCTCGTTCACCGGGGCTGTGACTGTCCCTGCGTGACCCCCAGCACTGATCACTGGCCTCAGACCAGCTGGTGACCTAGAGTTAGGCCCTGACCAGAGTCCACTGCTGACAGGTGTCTGGAGAACACACGTGCTTTCTGACTGTCTACTGATGTGGAATCACACACTCTCAGCTTCGTGAAAGACGCCACTGAGGCCACGGCCGATCACAATTCAGTTCACAGAGAGAGCTCTCTGAGTGAAAAGTATGCAGACCCCATTGCTGCTTGTTCTCAGGAGCTCCGGACTGGGCATCAGACAAAGCCAGCACCTCTGAGGGGAGCAGAGTCTTCTCAGGGCTTGTTTAGAATGAAGCAGGCTCTCCGCTAGCTGTGACCATCACTCTACTACCACCATTTTCTGAGAGGATTCTGCGCTTCTCACAAGCCTATTACTGTGTGTGTCTGGTTAGTCACTTTTCTGACTCTGTGACCCCATGGACTGTAGCCTGCCAGGCTCCTCTGTCCATGAGATTCTCCAGGCAAGAACACTGGAGCGGGTTCTTGTTTCCCTTTCCAGGGGATCTTCTCGACGCAGGGATCAAACCCGTGTCTCCTGCACTGCAGGAGAATTCTTTATCACTGAGCCACCAGGGAAGCCCTGATTAGTATGTCTAGGAGACTAAACAATTGCAAAAGACTAGTGAGACATAGGGTGTGCCCAGATGAGGCTACGGAGTAAAGCAGAGGGAATGGTATGCGGAGGAGGGGCATCTTGTAACCTCGGCCCATTTAATGTGGGCTCAATAAATGTTCATCTGAGTAAAAGAATGACTCTATGCACCATTTCCAGGAAAAACTAATACTCATCCATTTCAGGAAAAACTCCTTCAGTGGTTTGAGAAGAATCTTCTTGTATTCGAGATTCCCTACCTACCCTAAGCAAAAAATGCAGTATATAAATATTTAACAAGAGATGTTTATCAAAGTGCTATTTGTAATAGTAAACTCTGCAGACATTATACCGAACAGTAAATAATGGTTGCATCTGGTTCATGTGGGCCTTACCACTTCTTCTCAGTGGTAAAGGATCTGCCTGCCAATGCAGGAGACCCAGGAGACGAGGGTTTGATCCCTGGGTAGGGAAGATCCCCTGGAGGAGGAAATGGCAACCCACTCCAGTATTCTTGCTGGGCTAATCCCACGGACAGGGGAGCCTGGCAGTCTACAATCCATGGGGTCACAAGGAGTTGGACATGCCTGAGCATGCATGCACTATTTCATGTAACCATTGTAAATGGTATATAGGACAGAGCATCTGTTAGAATGAAAAGTGGCTTATGATATATAAATGGAAAAAATTACAAAAAGTAGGTATGATTTGATAACTCAGAGTCTTTTCTGTCCTCTGTTATTTGCATGTTTTCTATAATGAACATGTTTAATTCTTCAGGTAAGAAAAAGGACTTTATAAAAAGATGAGAAATCGTCTTCCTAAAATCTCACAGAAGCACAAAAAGGAATCTACAACAAAAACATGTATATGAATAATTCCTACCAACAAGGTCTCATACTTACAGTGGGTTCTATGTTGAGTTCTTTTCTCTCTCTGTCTCCTTGGTCAAAAAATTCAGTGGCAACAAGTTCTGCTATCTGAAATCAATAACAGACTAAGTATGGGTAATTGAAGGCATATCACTCAGTAAAAGACTTTAAATGAAGATAATAAAACCCATCAAATCTGTGGCTTTTAACCACATCAGTAAAATTAGAATAAAGCAGTAACAGCAAATATTTATTTTAATGTGTACCTAGTAAATATTTATTTTAATGTGTACCTAATCACAAAGGCTAGAGTCTGTAATCTATAATTCAGAGAAAAGAGCGACATGTTATTTCACCGTCAGCAGCAGTGGGAAGAGAGCACTGCGTGCCCATCTGTGGGCATCCTCAGTGAGGTGTTAGGCACCAGTCCTACCAGGCCCCGCGGGAAACACAGCATCAGGTAGGTCCTTATCCTGAGACTGATTGACATGCCTCTTAGGTTTCTTTCAGTCTACCAATTCCTCCTCTTCTCTCTTTTTAAAAAATGTCCTTATAATTTTGACTGTTGTTGAATAAACTGGGTTGTTTATCCTATAGCTTCCTGTTGTCTGGATTTTGCTGATTGTGTTTCCATAATGAAATTGAATGTTTCTCTGTTCCCTGTATTTCCATACACCAGTAATGAGATCTAGACACTTGATTAGATTGAGTTTGCTTTCTTTTTTTTTTTTTGCTACGACTGTTTCTCAGGCTGTGCCTGTACTTCTGACAGTGGAATGCCTGGTCGCCTCTCTCTGTGATATAAACAGTCCTTCATGAGCTTTGCCTGGATCCATTAATTTAGAGGCTGCAAAAAGGTAATATACAAAGCAATCATTCCTTTTTTCTTTATAGCTGAAATAGAATAAGTCCCCCACATCAAGTTTTAGTTACCCTGAAGTATAATTTGTATAAATAAAGGAGAAATAACTTGATTTTCTCTATTATAATTACCATTAGAAAAAAATAATAACTCAGTTCTCAAGCATCCAACAAACATGACTAAGGAAGGTTTTATTATTATTATTATTTTGAACTTTGGATTTAAACAAATTTAACATATTTCAATCCTTACTGATGCCCACATTGTCCCACTTTGGCCAACTGAGTTGGCTTCTTTGCTCTTCTGACACGGTGTTATCAGTCTTTGATAGTTCTTGGTTTCTGCTATAACAAGATGTTCTTAGCTCATCTTGTACATTTCCTGTTTTGGAACGGGCAATCAGCCATTTCTTCATGGAGTCCTCAATCTTTTAGACTGAGGTTATTTAGAAACTTCAATCAGGGCACTAGGTTCGTTCATTTCTACCAGGGTGATCGTTATTTTTAAGCCCTTTTAATGAATGGAGCTTACACAATGTAAGTTCATACAGTATTTCCTATTCAAATCAGGACTACAGGATTTCTGCAAAACCTTATCCATCTTGGATCTCTATCTTTCTACTCACACTGAAAATCCTACCTCTCAACAATATCAATATAATTTCTCATTTGCTTTTATCCCACATCATCCACTATGGTGACTGAATATATATACAAAATTATCCCTAATATGATTACTGAAAAACAGCTCTAATGGGTTTGTTGTTGTTCTTAGTGTACATCCCACTGGAGTTATATGGTCAAGTAATGGTTTTAAATCTCTTGGAATAAAACTGTCCCCTTCAGTGTGGTTTTGCAACCAAAATCACATTGTTTCATTTTACTTCCCAGGTTATGTGATTTTTTTTAAAGTTCAACTTTATAAGCACAGTTTACATGGTTCCTAAATTAAATCTACAAAACAAGTACCTGCAAGGAACTCTACCTTATATCTCTGTTCCTCAATCTTATTCCCTCCTTCCCCTGTGGGAAATCATTAACTTTTTTAACAGTTAATCCTGCTTTTTAAAAATATGTGCAAATATAAGTACATACATCCATATTCCATTGCCTTCTCAGATAACTGGTAGCATACCATGCCCGTTTTCTCTTCCTTGCTTTTTCTGTTTCACTTGTATCTGTGTAGTCACCCCGTAGTAGTATACAGAAAGTGCTTCTTTCTTTTCACTGTTGCAGAGACTTCATCATATAAGTAAGTACTACAGCTTACTTAGTACCATATTAACAAACACTTGGGCTATTTCTTGTTTTTGCTATTAACGACAGCACTAAAATAAACAGCCTATGTAAATGCATTTTTATATTCTTGCCAGTATATCTTTGAGATAAGATTCCTAGAAGTAATAGTAAATGACTATAATCATATACTTCCAAACAGTTACAGTATTTTGCATTTCTTGTTTTCCCACAGCTTCCCCAACAGAGTATGCTGTAAAATCTTTAAATGTTTGCCAATCAGACAGCTGAGAAATGGTCTTATTAGTGTGTTTTTTTTCAATGAATTGCATAGATCATAGGTCTATAGTCACAAATGCATGTGAGTTGGTTAACACACCCTCCAACCAAGAAACAGTGTTTATATCACCCAGAAGTTGCCCTCAGGCCCTTCTATGTGAGTCACGGAACCTACTTTGCTTCCTCCCCGCTCAGCCACTAGCCTCACTTCCTTCACCACTGACTGGTTTTGCCTTTCCTAGAACGTGACGTAAATGACATCACAGTGTGTGTTCCTTTACGTCCGGCTACTTTCACTCAGCATATACTGCTGGTGAGACTTGTCCGTGGCGTTGCCTGTATCAGCGTCAGCTTGTTTCTACTGTTGGGCAGAGCGGCACTGTGTGAGGTAGTGTGCTGTGATACACTGATCCACTCTCCTGTTGAGGAACATCTGGATGGTTTCTAGTCTCTGACTATTAGGAATAATGCTGTCATGAGATTCTGTACAAGTCCTTTTGTGTCAGTACAGTTTTAATTTGTATCTTTCCTTGTGATTGAGGTTCTGAGACCTTTTCAAATGAGTAAGAGCCATTTGCATTTCTTTCTCTATCAACTTTTTTACCTGTTCCTCATTGTCTGTTCGGAGAAGGCAATGGCACCCCACTCCAGTACTCTTGCCTGGAAAATCCCATGGCCGGAGGAGCCTGGTAGGCTACAGTCCATGGGGTCGCTAATAAGGCAGACATGACTGAGCGACTTCACGTTCACTTTTCACTTTCATGCACTGGAGAAGGAAATGGCAACCCACTCCAGTGTTCTTGCCTGGAGAATCCCAGGGACAGGGGAGCCTGGTGGGCTGCCGTCTATGGGGTCGCACAGAGTCGGACACGACTGAAGCGACTTAGCAGCAGCAGCTTTGTCTGTTTTTGCTTATTGTGTCTTTGTCATGCAAAAAAGTTTTCTTAATTTTTTATTTTCATGTAATCAAATTTGTCAGTATTTATTGTTTCTGCATGTGGAGCCGTAATTAGGAAAGTTTTCTCACTCCTCAGTTATAAAAGAATCCACAAATGTTTTTACTCAGTACTTGGATGGTTTAATTCTCTACACTGAGCTCTATGCCCCATTTGGAATTTAAGTATGCAGAATAGATCCGGTTTCATCTTTTGCCATCTGGCTATGGAAGATGGGAAAACCAGGCTAACATTATTGAATAAAGTCTGTCTTTCCCCCAGTTATTTGAAATGCTATCTTAATTATGTAAATGTTCTATGCAATTCTCAGTGTTCTATTGTGTTCCATGGTCTGATACCAATTCCAAACTGTTTTAATTATAGAGGCTTTATAGCGCTGCTTTTTATCTGGACCCCAGCTTCACTGCTGTATGTTTTCAGAGTTTGATTCAAAAGAAAGAGAAAGAAAGAAATTCTTTCCTCTTCCATTCTCTTTCCTGTTTTGAAATGGGCATATAGTCTTTTTTACTATGGAGCAGGAAGGTCTGTAGAGACATTTCTTGCGTGCTTATGGCGTGTCAGCTTTGGCACCTGGAGAGTGCATTCCTGATACTGTTTTGTCAGCACGTGGTTCAGATGAGCCTGTCATTCCTGGGCTCCACGACTATGTATCCCATAGTCGTGACCAACAGCGACTGTCAATAATCTCAGTACATTTAGGACTGAAAATGCAGTCTCAAAAAACAAACACAATATACACGTCATTGCATGTATACCCACCCCCCTTGTATTTAGCCTAGGGCCTTTATGCCTCAGCACAGTGTTACGGCAGTTACTTATTTAGAGAGACGATATATTTCTAGCCACCTGATCACGGGCTGTAATCAGAACCTTCTGGATATCTTGTATCAACATGTACTATATTTATGAGCACCAGAAATGTTTAAGTTCTACTTGTTAATGCCTATTTAGAGTTGAAGTACAGCCTAATAGGCTAACCACAAGAAAATGGAGTTTGCATCTTCTAATTATTAAGACTAATAAAGGGATGTGCTTAAAAAAAAAAAAAAAACTGAGGTAGAAACAGTACTGGAATTAAACTTTACCAACAGCTAGGTTTTTGCTGTGTTAATATAGATGCTCTCTTTCTTAATAGGTCTTACAAATATTATTAAGTCATAACAAGTCTTATAAAAAAGAAAAGTGAAAAAGAAAAGAGAAAAAAAGTGTTTATGTCCAATTATCTGCTTTTAATACTACTTAAAATTTAGATTAAAAGTTTCCCAAATACTTTAAAAACTATATTTAAGAGTAAAGGTTTTTCATACTTTGACATTTAAAAAAAAAATTTATTTTAATTGGAGGCTATATTACTTTACAATATTGTAGTGGTTTTTGCCATACATTGACATGAATCAGCCATGGGTGTACATGTGCTCCCCATCCTGAACCCCCCTCCCACCTCCCTCCCCATCCCATCCCTCAGGGTCATCCCATTGCACCAGCCCCGAGCACCCTGTCTCATGCATCGAACCTGGACTGGCGATCTGTTTCATATATGATAATATACATGTTTCAATGCTATTCTCCCAAATCATCACATACTTTGACTTTTTAATTACTACTTTTTCATCACTAAACAACATACCCGTTGTTGAATAGGCCAGGGTTTTGTAATTGCAGAAAGATCACAAGCTGTCATCAGCATCGCTCTGTTAAGGAAAAAGAGGTCCAATAGTCCTTTATGTGACTATATACCTTTATGTGACTATAAACCCTAGTAAACAGTTAGTAACTGATAAAAAGTTAAAACCCCATAAATTACAGAAATGGCAGTTTACAAAGACTAAAGAAACAGAAATAGAATTTATATAGAAGCAGAACTGATACAATGGTATCACAGGGTCAGTTGTTTTGGTTACCCAGTGAACTACTGGAATTTGCCCTCAAACTGCCTTGTTGTATCTCCAGATTAGCAGAAGGAGAGAAATTACCAACCTCTGTGCAAAAACTTGCCTGCTATTATTATTTTTTTTATTTTGGCCTTCCATTCTCAGTGACAGTATGGTGAAAACACATTGATTACTAATAATAACTGTTAAACATCATCAGCTATCCTATTGATAAGACCCCCCGTGACAGCAAGAACTGTGATGGGTCATCCTAATTTACTCAGCACAGGTCGTGGCTCCTATGTGAAAAGTCTTTAAATTATTGAACAGTACCTGCTGGAGAGAAGAAGGAAATGAAAGGATATGGTGCTCGCTACTCCTTCTCTTGTTAGAGAAGTTGGAAACCATGCTGGACTCTGGAGTCTGTGGCAAGGTGCTCTAGAACTCAATACTGTAACTACTGTGTGAAGATGGTTTCTCTTTGGTGTAGTGTTTTTCCACGTCAGGTCTAAATACCTGCCATCTAATTCTTTCAATCTGTTTGAAGACATAGGCAAAAAGGTCATCACTGTCATATATAGGAATACTCAAGGTAAAGGACTGTGTTACTTGTACCTCTAGGGACAATCTAAATGAAAGTGCATCCTCCCTAACCATATTAGGCCTCAAAGAAAATGGTTTCTGGCCTCAGACTCGCTTACACCAACTCTTATCACAGGTAATGAGTACACCAGAGAAATGTTTAATCATGAAGGATTTCAGTAATGCTTGCCAATGCAAACTGTCTCCCCCAGAGAAGACCCTGCAGTGTCTGGATAAGCTTAACTACAATCTGGACAGTGAAGAGGGGAAGAGGCAACCTGAGCGCTAGGTGTACTAGCTGATGCTGTGCTCGAGGTCGGAAGTTAGGAGCATAGCAGTGAAAACGGTGGCGCAGACTTGGAATCGAGTTGGGATTCCATTTCTGTTATTGGGAAAAACTGGTCGCAGATTGCAGTGGTGTGTGCATACTTTTCTAAGGCACTGCTCTAAAAAACAGGCTGAGGCTCTCACACGAAGCATGACTGTTCAGAACAGACAGCTGGGCATTTGTGTGTTTCCTTATTTGTGTATTTGTTTGCATGCGAAGTAATACCTACCTGTCTAAAAAGATTTAGTTATAAAATTGTAATAGAGCACTATCCTCAGTCTTATTACTACTTCTGTCTTTATTATTCACACTAAGTTCTATTTTATTGGTCTAGTTCTTGTCATGGAAAAGGCAGTGATAGTATAGCAAAGGATGGGAGGGAGGGACAGGGAAAGCAGGTGAGGAAAAACAGAACCCTGAAGCTCTGACTCTACAACTAACACCAAAAAAAGATGTCCTTTCATCATAGGGGACTGGAATGCAGAAGGAGGAGGTCGGGGGATATCTGGAGTAACAGGCAAGTTGGGCCTTGGAACAAAATGAAGCAGGGTAAAGGTTAACAGGGTTTTCCCAAGAGAACATACTGGTCACAGCAAACACTCTCTTCCAGCAACACGGGATGACTCTACACATGGACATCACCAGATGGTCAACGATGAAATCACACTGCTTATATTCTTTGCAGTCCAAGACTAAGAAGCTCTATAACAGTCAGCAAGAACAAGACCAGGAGCTGACTGTGGCTCAGATCACGAACTCACTGCAAAATTCAGATTTAAATTGAAGAAAATAGGGAAGACCATTAGACTATTCAGGTATGACCTAAATCAAATCCCTCACCATTCACTGTACAGCAGAGGAAACAAATAGACTCAAGGGATTAGATCTGATAGAGTGCCTGAAGAACTATGGATGGAAGTTCATAACATTGTACAGGAGGCAGTGATCCAAACCATCCCCAAGAAAAAGAAATGCAAAAAGGCAAAACGGTTGTCTGAGGAGGTCTTACAAATAGCTGAGAGAAGAAAAGAAGTGAAAGGCAAAAGAGAAAAGGAAAGATAAATCCATCTGAATGCAGAGTTCCAAAGAATAGCAAGGAGAGATAAAAAAAGCCTCCCTCAGTGATCAATGCAAAGAAATACAGGAAAGCAATCGAATGGAAAAAACTAGAGATCTCTTCAAGAAAATCAGAGATACCAGGGGAACATTTCATGCAAAGATGGGCTCAATAAAGGACAGAAATTGTATGGACCTAACAGAAGCAGAAGATATGAAGAAGAAGAGGTGGCAAGAATACACAGAAGAACTATATAAAAAGGATCTTAATGACCCAGATAACCACAACGGTGTGATCATTCACCTGGAGACAGACATCCTGGAGTGTGAAGTCAAGTGGGCCTTAGGAAGCATCACTACGAACAAAACTAGTGGAAGTGACGGAATTCCAGTTGAGCTATTTCAAATCCCAAAAGATGATGCTGTGGAAGTACTGCACTCAGTATGCCAACAAATTTGGAAAACTGAGCAGTGGCCACAGGACTGGAAAAGGTCAGTTTTCATTCCAATCACATAGAAAGGCAATGCCAAAGAATGTTCAAACTACCGCACAATTGCCCTCATCTCACACACTAGCAAAGTAATGCATAAAATTCTCCAAGCCAGGCTTCAACAGTATGTGAACTGAGAACTTCCAGATGTTCAAGGTATATTTAAAAAAGGCAGAAAAACCAGAGATCAAATTGCCAACATCTGTTGGATCATAGAAAAAGCAAGAGAATTCCAGAAAAACAACTACTTCTGCTTCATTGACTACTAAGGCATTCTGCTAAAGCCTTTGACTGTGTGATCATAACAAACTGTGGAAGATTCTTCAAGAGATGGGAATACCAGACCACCTTATCTGCCTCCTGAGAAACCTGTATGTGGGTCAGGAAGCAACAGTTAGAACTGGACATGGAACAACAGACTGGTTCCAAATGGGAAAAGGAGTACGTCAAGGCTGTATATTGTCACCCTGCTTATTTAACTTACATGCAGAGTACATCATGAGAAACGCTGGGCTGGATAAAGCACAAGCTGGAACCAAGATTGCCAGGAGAAAGACCAATAACTCAGATATGCAGATGACACCATCCTTATGGCAGAAAGCAAAGAGGAACTGAAGTGCCTCTTGATGAAAGTGAAAGAGGAGAGTGAAAAAGCTGGCTTAAAACTCAACATTCAAAAAAGGAAGATCATGGCATCCAGTCCTGTCACTTAATGGCAAATAGATGAGGAAACAATGGAAACAGTGACAGACTTTATTTTTTTGGGCTCCAAAATCACTGCAGATGGTGACTGCAGCCATGAAATTAAAAGATGTTTGCTCCTTGGAAGAAAAGCTATGACAAACCTATATAGCATATTAAAAAGCAGAGACATTACTTTGCTGACAAAAGTCCATTTAGTCAAAGCTATGTTTTTTTCCCAGTAGTCATGTATGGATGTGAGAGTTGGACTATAAAGAAATCTGAGCACTGAAGAATTGATGCTTTTGAACTGTTGTGTTGGAGAAGACTCTTGAGAGTCCCTTGGACTGCAAGGAGATCCAACCAGTCCATCCTGAAGGAGATAAGTCCTGGGTGTTCATTGGAAGGACAGATGTTGAAGCTAAAGCTACAATACTTTGGCCACCTGATATGGAGAGCTGACTCATTGGAAAAGACCCTGATGCTGGGAAGGACTGAAGGCGGGAGGAGGGGACGACAGAGCATGAGATGGTTGGATGGCATCACTGACTCTCTAGACATGAGTCTGAGCAAGCTCTGGGGGTTGGTGATGGACAGGGAAGCCTGGAGTGCTGCAGTCCATGGGGTCACAGAGTTGGACTCGACTGAGCAGCCAGCCGAGCTGAAGTCTGACTGCTGCTCTGCCATCGCGTGAGGGAAGTAGACACTTCACAGTCATGTTCTTGCTCCAGCAATCTTCAGGATGCTGTTTTCAGCTCTTTCATGCAAAAGAACTGTGAGTGTGAACAAGGGACCCCTACAGCCTTGTATGATACTCTACCACATTTAAAGGTCCTTCTAGGACAAAAAGAGTAATTTGTTCTTTTGAATTTGCAAATGCATTTCTTTTTAAGTAAATAGTCATATTTAGCCCTTTGTATAACACTCGTAAAAATTCTGACAGCCTCTGTGATCATCACATTGTAACAAATAATTGCAGTAAAATTAATTGGGTAGCAAAACCAGCTTTAAGGATAGTAATCCTACTTACAAAAACAACTCCTTTTGATGAGGATCTTCCAAGTTGAATTGATTTTTTCTTATAAGTTCAAAAAATTCTCCTCGTCTCCTTTAAAATAAAGAAAAATATTTGGTAGTTACGATGAGTCCCCTAAGCTCTGGTGAGTCCCCTAAGCTCTTATCCCTTTGGTCAACAAAGGCTCATCAAGTAAAATTTCAGGGAAAAGAATCTCTAATGGTTTTTCTCATATAAGATGAGATTCTTATATTCTTATATAAGAATATATAATCCAATATAAGAATCATATAAAAATCTTGAATACTTTACTTTCCTCTCTTCTACCATATTCTTTGGTCGAAATACTAAATCTTATCTCACTTTTAACTAAGGTCACAAGTAATGGAAATTTTGATTCCCAAATATGATTTAGTTGAATATGAAACAATGTGAGTTAAAAATCTGATGCCGAGAATGAGTTAAGAAATTTTGCATATGGTGCAAGATCTCTATGGTTTCAATTTAATTTCATATGTCTCATTCACATAATTTTTTACTCTATACCAAAATATGTTGCGAAGTTCTTCTGAAGCAAAGAAAGACCAAGTATAAACTAATATCTGTTCATTGCATAGTGAATACCTCCATGTGCTCAGCATGGTTAAGCATCTTGGGAAATGGCGAGACGTGAGTTCTTTTCATAACATTTAAACTAGTCAAAGTCACAAGACACACATAAGAGAAACCTGCATAACAAAACTGTCTGTCTGTGACTGTGTACCAAAATGAAAAGAGGTTTCGGAAGGATCCAGGGGGGAGACCATGTGGCCTGGAAAGGTCAGGAAGTCGTTGTGGTTTCAGGCACTTTTCAAATTATTGGTAGCTTGACAGTTACCAATCATCCTGCAGTCATTTTGAGCTGAAATTTACAATCTGTATTTTTTACCCTAATTAACTTTAGAGTGCTCCAAAGTCCAAGGAAACAGACTCTTTTAGACGTAAGGTGCTTTTGGATGTACAGCGGTGGCTCTCTGGCACGCGGGTTTGTGTGTCTGTTCTGTTTGTTTTTACTTCTCAAGAGTGGCTAAAACCACAGTGTGCATCTGTGTAGAGCTGGGGAGAGGCCCTCGCTCCCAGGAAATCCCGTGAGCGTGACTGTCCATCTGCCTCCACCCCCACACATGCAGCAGAGAGCTCGGACTCTGTGTGGGAAACAGACGGCTGCCCAAACCCAGCAACATCGTTCCTTTCTTTTAGAAAGTAAGTTTAGTTATGCAAACACACACCTACATCACTGATACACTCTCAAGCATACTTTAATTCTTAAGTCGTTAACTTCATTAACTATAAAGTTCTACATTAATACTCTTCTTCTGCCAAAATCCAATAAGAACAAATAAGATCTACTTGTTTGGGACTCAGCTCCTTTTCCTGCCCACATGGGCATGGATGACAGTTTAAGGGACTGTGAAATGGTCAGAAGTTGGGGGAATGAAGGACAGAAGCAGCAGCAGATGCCCTTTATAGAGGGCATTATTATATCCTTTAGATTGGCCAGCAAGCTTAGAATGACCCTGAGATGGTTATCTGCTTTGTGCAGAGCTTCAAAGACAAACATCAGAAATAATTCTGCACTCTGTCATTTCTAGCGTTAAGTGGACTTCTCTGGCTTCCTTTAACAAACTGCTCCATGGTGTGATAAACAGCTTTTCCAGGACATTGGTTCTTATAATCTAAAAATATCCTAATGGGGATTTTTAAAGTTGGAAACTGTGCAAACACATCCAAAATCTATTTATCAAGATATTTCTTAAAACTTACTTTATGTACAGTGCTAGGTCTGTAGCTAAAATAGCTTGCTTGATTATCTTCAGCGTGGTCTTATATTCTTCAATGGAGAGGCCACTGAGAATCTGATTGCCCTTTATAAAAAAGAAAACCATCGTAAGCACTCCACTTGGAGACACTGCTGCTGAGAACAAAATCTGAAAATAGTCACATCTCTTACACACATTCTGAACTCAGGAAGACAGAGGACACCTACTTACACAAGTAAACAGCATTAAGTAATGTTTCCCCTTGAGGCACCCACCCCACCACCTTGTCATTTGAGGAAAAAAACACCTTCATGATGGTTCATGGACCAAAGTAAGCATGTTTTTCCAACTCTTGTACTTCTTGGCTTTAGTCCAGGTCCAAAAGTTAATGACTATATACCTTTTTCCTTTGGGAAAGTTAACTGCTAAACTGACAGTAAGTAAAACTTTGAAAAATCAAAATCATATAGATTTAATATATAATAGATGTGAAGAACAGAGGGATGAAACTGTAAATGATTATTTTAAAAATCATTTCTCTGGCTTCTGTAACAAATCCAATAACCTTTCTGGGGCAGATTTATATATTTTAAACTTCTTTCTGAGAATAGTGTTTATTCCTAGGAACATGTGCGGTATACATGGGTAGCAGGCATGAGTGATGTGTGCTTCCTCAAGAAAGGAAGAGTTTGAAACAACTATAAGGATTTCAAAGATGGCTAATCCATGTGCAGATTATCTAAAGTTTTTGCTACGTCACCATTTTTTAAATTTCTCGCCTGTAATTTAAAGCACAGTGACTCACTGATCTTGAACTAAGTGAAACATCCTTTGGGTACTAGACTATACTCAAAACAGCATCTGTAAATTGAGTCAGATGTGCTTCCTAAACCTTAGCGCTGAGGGAAAAAAAAACCCAGAAGCTTAGAAATAGGGTGTGGAGGCAAAGGATTTGCTCTGAGGAAAGAAAACTACTGAGCTGGGGTCAGACATTGGTTAGAGGATAATTAGATGCTGAAACTGTAATACATGTCTAATTAATAATCTGTGATTATACAAGAAATACTATTTTTAAATATTAAATCACTTTAGATTCTGGACAAAACAGTACTGTTCAGAAGATAGCTTCTGATACTTTTATTTAAGATAAGACTATGTTAAATGGAAAAGTGGAAATGTCTTTTGGTATTATATTTTAATTTTCCCTTCCATGAGCAAAAGTTATAAATTCCTATGTATTGGTGCTTACAAAGACAGAATGTAGAGATGGGTCTTATGAGGCCAGCCATATATACAGCAAGATTCCTTTTATGTTATAATATATTACATAGTAAGTTATGTCATCTGATAACAGAGAGCAGTGTGATAGGAATATTGTACAATATGCTTTTTAAGAAAAAGGTTAAGCACATTTTCTTCAAAACTAAATAGGATATTAAAAATGAAGTTTGAGCTGAAGGGCAAAGACAGCAAATTCCAATGAAGGTACAGCTGTTTCTGCTATAATTCAACATAGACATTCCTGACAAGTCTCAGTTCAGAAAAGCCACACACTAAAAATAACATGGTGTATGGGAAAAACAGTACTGGGGAGACCACGCAAAGCCCGTGCAGCTTTTTAACCAGAGCACGAGACAAACCAAGGATTAGGATGTTTGAAGGAAACTTGGACAGGCCAGGCTCACACGTCTGGCAGCCGCCTCTGAGGACATTAAAGCAGCGGAATGGAAATGCTGGTTTACGGAGGCCCGCGGCAGTGCAGATAGAACTGGACCGCGCAGACAGTGGGGCTGTGTCACGGGGGCCCTGGAGGATGAGCGGCCTCCGTCCCGCGGCCCAGCGCAGTCCAGGGCGAGGGGGTGCCTCTCGGGGCAAGTGCCCACTTCCAGTACCCCTGTAGCAATGGAAAGGGCTGCTCGGGCAGGAGCCAAGCAGAGCGCTTCTTCCTTTCTTGCTGAAGGCTGAAATTCAGCTCCCATAATTCTGACACCTAACCCAAGAGAACTTGTGCACGAAACAGTACAATTTGTACATTTTACCCACATCATCCCCCTACCTCCCAGTCACACACTAATTCTTGTTAAAAGTCACATCTGTAGCAGACAGTCTGTACTAGAGCATGTGCAGAATTTACAAGGAGGTGCCAGAACTGGCCACAGAACTCTGAGCCCTTCACCCACACTGAGAGTTAGGCCTGCATTCCTCTTCCCTCAAGCAGGAGGGAGCGGCCTGCAGCCGCTGTGTGTCTCCTGGAGTTGGGGGGGTGGGTGGGCTACAGTGCACTCGTGTCTCATTGCCGTCTGGACAATTGAAAAGACAAGACCCAGGCTGGCTAGATCCCGTGACTGAGCAGGAAGGAGAGCTGCTTCCATTCAGGATGGCCTGCCTCTTCTGAGTTCTGGAGGCATTAGGTCCCTTTAAGCCCTGT
Source organism: Cervus canadensis (assembly GCF_019320065.1). Taxonomy (NCBI): domain Eukaryota; kingdom Metazoa; phylum Chordata; class Mammalia; order Artiodactyla; family Cervidae; genus Cervus; species Cervus canadensis. The sequence goes on from NC_057404.1 coordinate 56,573,273, forward strand.
CCTTTTCAAGAGGACCACAAAGAGAGCCAAGGAACCGTAGCAGAAAGGAGATGAAAGTCACGACTCAGAGTTCCAGGAGCCGAGGAGGAAGTCATAAGGCGATACACTGCGAGAGGCGGCCACGCGTATTACAGGGACGTCAGGGGAAAAGCCCACGGTTAGGGCGTGTGGCCATGATCATGGTCTTACTCATGAGAAAAGATCCTGTGTTAGACCCCTACGAGGCACAGAGAGCAGGCCTAAGAGCACCAGTCTGCTGAGCGTTCTGGGCCCCCTTCTTTACTGTTCTCCAGGACGTGGGGACTTGAGCGTGAGAAAGGAGACAGAGAAGCATAGGGACGGATGAGGGAGGCCAACCAGGGCAGGAAAAGGACCTGCAGCTTTAAGTCAGGTCCAAGATCTGTGCTGTTCCACAGGACTGAACATTCTGGTTTCTAACTTGAAAACCGTATGCTGTATTTTGTGATGTAAAGCAGTAACTAGAAAGCGCTTACTTAAAAAGAGTCACCACAAAAGTCATAAGCCTCTAAGTTTTCTAGGGCTCAGGGAAGAACAAACCCAGTGACAAATGTAGAAATGGAGATAAAATTGCTTTAAAATCACATGCCACGCATTGTGCCTTTTCAACATAAGCGTCTACAACTTTCATTTTTTTTCTTATTATAAAGGTAATATATGCATTCAATGGATAATGCAAATAATGAACAAATCCGAATCAGAAAATTAAAAAGCTAATAATTTAAGTAGACCGAGACAGCCATTGTGAATGTTTTGGTGTATATCATTTTAATATTTTCCTTAACATAAATATGACTAGCATAGCATATCACATGCTTTCTTACATTGATATTCATTTAGCCAGTGTTGAATAACTTTATTCCTTAACAGAAATGTTTATTAGTGGTCAGAAGTTTCAATAAAAATAGGAAAAGGTATTGCCTGTGAAAGACATTTGAGAGCAGTATAAACCACATCATTTGACAAAAACAACTAACAGAGAACCATAAAATACCAGATTTGTTTGTTTCTAATTTGGAATAACCAAACTGAGGTAAGTAACCGGTTTTCCCTTATCAGGCAACATTAAGACAGTTTTGGTTTCTAGAGACGTAAGGCTGTGAAGATCTCAAATGTTTTGGCTTTGCCTTTCTTACCCAAAAAGGAATAAAGCGTGCTCAAGAATTTATGATGCTGGGAATAAATCCAAAACTTAAAAATAAAACTGAATTTATAAACTCTCTTTTGGAAGTCCACAGCCATAAATTAGGTACTTACAGGACTATTAAGGATCATCAGGCACTGATCAAAGTGATGGTGCTCCATGATTGAATGGCAGTACAGCTGAGCAAGTGGGTGCTCACTTCTGAAACGTGGTTAGTTGAAGAAAGAAAAAAAAGTTTAAAATATGACCAATTTCCCCAACATATATCAGTTATCAATGTCTTACTGGTTAACTGAAAAAGAGGCTACTTCATAAAAATTAATCCAGCAATTTTCTCTCCTTCTGCTGGAAAGACTGAGGTCATTTCTGGGAAATACATGTCAAGAGTCAAATTGTTTTCAAATATCAATGTAATTGCTCCCTGTTCCCAGTACAAGCAATTTCACTGGTTTTTATCTTTATTAAGATAATGATAGTAGAAGGAATAAGAACAAAGGATTACTTTCTCTACACATGAAAAAAAAAAAAAAAAACCTGAAACAGCTATACCAACAATACAACTTCAAAAGTGCAATTACTTTAAAATCTGAAATAAATTTCCATATAAGCCTTTGTTCTGAAATAAGGCTGAAGGGCAGTGTCTCTGCACGTGCATGTAAGAGTTATGAGCGGTAAGAAGCAAGGGAAAGGGGGACAGTGGGTGCACGTCTCGCCCACTGGAGGGAGGAAGGAGACAGCCAAGTCAGAAAAAGCCCCCTGTGGGATGCAGCTTATTTCAGTGCAGGACTCCATGCTGAACTTGGGGAAAACGGTAGAGACCATTTGGCCAACTAAAGTGGTGTGTGTGTGTGCTAAGTCACTTCAGTCGTGTTCAACTCTGTGTGACCCTGTGGACTGTAGCCCACCAGGGTCCTCTGTCCATGGCAAGAACGTTGGAGTGGGTTGCCATTTCCTTCGGGATCTTCCTGACCCAGGGATCAAACCCACATGTCGTACATCTCCTGCATTGGCAGGTGGGTTCTTTACCACTAGCGCCACCTGAGAAGCCCATATTAAGTAAAGGGGTGAGGTGGGGATATTACAGTCAGTTCGTTATGTGTAACAGTCACAAATCAAGTTCTGAAGCATGATAAGCAGAGTCCTCTGTCTCCTATTTCTCATGACCCTTCACGTGGGAATATAAAGCACCATTTCCACTATTTGTTCTTTCAAAACAACAGAAAAAATTATAGTTCCTGAAAGTCTGTTTCTTAAATTTAGAGGACAGGGGTTTATGAATTGTAAAGCATCATACAAGTGTTAGATAATACAACTGATTAGTTATTCCTTTATACTACTATATGAATCATTATTTTACTTTGCATTTCATTTGTTGAAGATAGAGACACTACCCAAAAAGGGGACACAGGAAAAAATAAGCTAAGAGTGAGAGCAGCTTAAGGGAAAACAAAAACAGTAAAATGAAAATAAAGGTAAGAGAGTGGATAATTTATCTCCTCCCGATAGCACCACCAACGCTGCTGACTCCCAAGCTGCCACGTCTCATCGTCGTCACAACCTTTCTCCCAAAGTAGCTCCTGCCTTGTCTTCTTTGCTCCTTTCTTATCTAGTAAGTTGTACCATAGGTCAGATCCTGTGCTGATCACTGGACAACGGGAAGACCATGGGATGAACTAAAACAAGCAGATCTATAAGAAAAATTTGCTGGAACCATTCTGGAGATGCATGGAGTCTACTGGGATTTAGTTAGGAACCTAGTGGGAAACTGTTTTAGTACCCAGGTAAGAGACAGCCTGGATTAGAGTGGATTTGGTAGAATTTGGCATTCCACTGGACTTGGTAGAATCCCAAATAGAGTTGTTTAAGGAGGTAGATGAGTCAGGAGCTGGCAGTGAGTCCTGGTGTTGGGAACTAGTGGAGATGAGAGAGATGAAGGGGGAAAGCAGAGAGGGTGAGTTTCTGCATTGTCATTTATTGACCCAGGGGAAAAATGGAGAAGACAATTTAGAATGGGGGTGAAGAAGGGAAGCTGACTGGATGAGTGCTCGATCTATTGATTTTAAGGTGGCTGCAGTCCAACCACGTGGGTATAAATGTCTGGACTGGAAAGACTTGGGTCACATTGGCATGCTTGGAAATCTAAGCCGTTTGAGCAGATGAGGTCTCCAGGGAGGTGGCCTGGGCTTACAGAGGGCCCAGCATAAACAGACCCCACATCCTGCCTGGAGTCTACAGTCCCTGCTGTGGCAACGGTGTTTTCTCTTCACTCGGACCAGATCCACTAGTGTCGCTCATGTTTACACTTCAGTAAAACTACTGCAGCCTTCCTCATTCCCTTCACCTAGGAAAGGCAAAGCTCCTAGAGTATCTGTTATTTTCATTTATATGAGAAACCTAAGCACATCCAGTATCACCATCTGTCTTACTCTGCTGGTGGTTTATAAGTTAGACTGTATTCCTTTTCAGTTTGGTAGATTCCTTTTCTCTAATGATAACAAATACTCTCCACTAAGAGCCTGTGACATGTCCAGCCCTGTGCTAAGCAGTTGGTTTGATTTTGACGATGCTCTTGTATAGGACGCTTTCGCTCACCACGTCACATCCTCAGTCCCACCTCCTACTGCAGCCGCTGTCCTAGCGTCCAGCATCAGGCCTGCTGCGACACACGGTGTGAGGAGCCCGTGAGGAGGTGCCCACGGGTCCAGCGAGAACGCCTCTCAGCTCTGCCCACAGGCACACCCTGCCCTCAGGCCGCTCAGCCCGGAGTGTGAGGAGGGAAGGCCTGTGGAGGTCACCTGTGACCCGGGGCTATGGCATGGGTGGCGGGCTGCCGCCTCGCCGTTCATCTCTGTCCCTTTGCAGACAGCTCTGCGTCTCCCGTCCTGAGACCGCTCACAAGCTCCTGGCAGGCGCCGGGCGCCTGTGCGGGTGGAATCTGGCCCCCTTGTCCTCCTCCTGCCTCCCCTCCTGTCCGTTTCCCACCCTCAGGCCTGCATTTCTGCCCCCTGGGATCACACGCACCCCTAAGCTGTATGCATGCCGGCTTCTGTCCCAGGCTGTGCTCCAGGGAGAGCCAGCCTGAGGCGTCGCTACAGCATTTAGCATTTGTTTTTTTAGACAACCTAGAGTTCAGAGAGATCATCTAACTTGTTCAAGGTCAACACAAATGGCAGAGCTGGGGTTCACACACATCCTCTTTACCACGTGACGCTGGCTCGTGACACCAGCACTGCACACACAGCACCTACTCACCGACCGAGTAGCCAGACTAGAAACACAGGCAGGTACAGTGGAAACATGTTTAAAATTTTGAATGCATATTGCGTTTTTACACCATGCAGAAAGGACTGTTTCACATTAGAGAAGATTCTTGGCTTGTGAGATAAACAAATGCAGATTTACTTACATTTTTACATGTTTACACACATGGTTTGCCTTTACTTAGGTTCTAAAACTATGGATTTATGAATCAATGACAGGGTGACAAATGCCCCAAATTCTGTCTTTACAAAGATATTCATGGAAATCAGTGTATCCTCTGTCCTGTCACTTTCTCACTCTTTGAAACACGAGGCTACATCGCCTCCTTCTTCAAGGTCATGTCACAAGGACACTTGAAGCCACTCCTGCTGCAGGACTGTTCCCCGACTGCTGTTAGTGAGCAGTCATGGGTGAGCACACCCTCCCTGCCCCTCCTCCTGTCCTGCAGCTGCTGCTCCATCTCTGACCGGCGGTAAGACGCTGGTGCGGAAATCAGGCCAGTGCCTTAGAAATCAGGAGAAAATAAAGTGCTGGGAGAAAACACAGCCGGCCCGGCACAGTACTCCTTTTCACTGGCTCTGACAGCCATCCTTTAATCTGGCTTCTCATCCATATATATTGCTCTGGGCTCAAATCTCTCAGCTACTCTTTGTAACCCATGCCAACCCATTTAGTTCTCAACTTCATAATTTCTCTCCAAATCACCACGATCGCCTGTCAGTCAGGGCTTATTTTATGTTCCTGTTCTCTGTGATCACGGATACTCAAGCTGAGGAATCATTTCACCCCGTGACTCCAGCTCTCTGACCTACTGGGCTCTGCCAATTGTCTTTCTTTCACAGCAGGAGACATTCCCTTCTTTGTTCCACAGCATCGAGCTGCTACCAGGCACGGTCTTTCTGCTAGTGCCTGTCCCTCTCTGGGACAGAGCAAGGTCTTGAGCTTCTTGTCTGTCCTGTGAAAATAGCTGAAATTTGCTGAGCGGGTAATCTGTGCCAGGTACTGTTCCAAGCACTTTGCATCAGTTTATACTTCTTAATCCTCGTAGGAAACCCTGTGAGACAGGTATTATTCTGTCATTATTCTACTATACAGAGAAGGAAACACAGGAACTTTAAATGACTTGGCTCAAAGACATATGGTGAGAGGAATCAGGATCTGAATGTGCACTCAGGCTGGTCTAAGGACTAACTGAACTCACGTATATAAAGTGCTAGAAAGAGTTCCAAATGCCACAAGGCTAAAAGCTATGACTATGTTGAGGTTAACTTCTATTATTGTTATTACTATTATTATTAGCTACTGACATTAAGACTAACTGAACTTGCACATTCTTCATATCCAGACCTCCAGTCTCCCAAGCTCTCCAGCGTTACCAAGGATGACCTCATTCCTGGCTCAAGTACACGACTCAGTTTGAACTTCACGGACTGTGTGGTTCCTGTGCTGTCGTTGCTGCCCTTTGAAGCCTCTGAGATCCTGCTGACCCTCTGTGGCCACCGGCCCATTCATGACCCAGCTCACTGTTGCTCCTCCCTTAGAGAGCGGAGGGGACCACGGTGCAGGGGGGGTTCTTCCAGGACACTCACACACACGTGATCGGGCTGTGCTTACCAGGAAGTTCTTTCGTTCTGGTTTGGCTGAATCTCTAACCTTGAAAGAAAAAGCCTCACTTGGCCATCCTACGTCTCCTAACCACCATCCTGTGTTCGGGCTCCTCTCCCCTCGGTGCTCCCCCAAGGACACGGCGTGCAGACACACCTCCCAGCTCGCTCTCTCATCAGTGGCATCGCCGTCACTCATTTCCCGGACCCAGCATTAGGATTTCCCCCTTCCTTCTTGCACATAACTAACTGTTCAGTGTTAGATTTAAACCGTTTCCTTCCTTCCTCGAGCTGGTATGTGATGGTTGTATACACCGGGCTTCCCCTGACAGCTTTCTGGCTGAACTCTGTGGTTCTAATTATTACCTGTTTATCTGGCACCATACTTTCAGATTTTTTCTTCTTAAGCAATGCCATTAACCACTCAGTGGTCACTACACCAAATAAAATGCACAGCCTGGTTTTCTAGCCCTCCCTCAAAAAGGTCTTCTAACTTCTGCTTGTTTATCCTCTTACTTTTCATTCTGACTAGTCAGGCTAGCCATCACTGTTGTTCCAATGAAAATGCCCACTTCCTGGTATTTCTGGAATATCTTCATGTTCTCTCCTCTCCAAGTCTTCCTCACTTCAAAGATCTGGTTTAACTCTGACTTCTTCCATTCACAGTAAAGATGGGCTACGCTGATCATGACCCATCTCCTTCTCTATTGAACACTTCCAGCCCATGGTATTAAAGAACAGAGGACTTACCAGATACTTTGACATTAATCACCACTGTTTGAGGAGACAATAAACGTTCCTGGAGAACAGGGATTGAATTTTACACGTTTATAGCTCTCTGCCTAACAAAGTACAGGCCCCAGTAACCGCACATTATCCATCTGCCTAAAATGTAGGATAATTTCACTATATTTATGTTTATAAAACACAAATCCTGAATCTAACCAAGTAAATGTATCTACCACAGTCCTCCTATATGGACTACAGGCCTGATGGGGGAAAATTTCTCTGCACACGCAGATGTCTGTTCTTCAGCCACTTGTTCCTGGGACTGTCTGTTTTTAAAAGAATAATCCAGTATCTGTCTGAAACCACTCTTCCCATCATCCAGCCATGTGGGGGAGGAAGGCGCAGGCAGTGACCTCTCCCCCCGAGTATTTCACTGGCATACTCAGTGCTCCTCATAAAGGCCCTCTTCCTGGGCCAGGGAGGAACCAGAGAATCCCATCAAGAATCTAAACAGTTTCCTAAGCAAGGGATAGCTTACTTCAGATTTTCTGAGGATGTCTTCAGGAAGAACAAATGACACTAGTTCTCTTTCTAACGTTGCTACTTCATAAGGGCTTTTTCTCTTTTTGATGTATTAACTTTTATTTCTGTGCCGCCTTTTATTGTTTTGGTTTGAATATTTGATAAAGGTCTGGACACAGTACACCTTTGTAGAAGCCAGCTCTTTATATGGAAATGTTTCTGACACTCTTAGTCTCCCAAGAGTCCCTTGGTTAAGAAAATTCTCCTGGAGATACCACTTGTTTATCACCAAGGAAAGAAAAAGAGAAACATCCCTGGAACATTCTTGGCTTCCTCTACTCAAACCACAGGGATGTTGGAAAAAATAAGTATCCCTGAAACTCCTTTAATTTATTTTTAAAAGTTGTTATTACTTGGTGCAAGTCTACTTTGCGGTATATGTGGAAGTAAGATCCTGCAGTTTTTTTCCCAGGACTTTTTTTTTTTTGAAAAGAAGATGACGTTTCTCCAGATGTTCTTTCTGGGTGATTATTTTTAAATAAACAAAGGGAAAAAATAGCTGAGTACTTTCTTTCGCTCTGAAGCAGGGCAGTATGGCCATCCATACACTAACAGTCCACATCCTAATGACACGATGCTCAGGGCTGAGCAAAGAGAAGGCCGCCCGGCTGGCTGACCCTCAGCCGCTCTCGACTCTCCGCTACACGTCTGCACATCACCGTTCCCTCTCGTAACTGCTCCTGTGCTGAGGGGAGGCTCAGGATCAGTCACGTGATACAGCACTGAGGACAAAGGGTATATCACACAGCCAGTTCTCCCAAACCTTAGATTTTTAGAGAGCAAACAGCTAGCCTCTGGCAGCCAGGCCAGAGCTTGCTATCTTTTCCCATCAATGGTTAGCAGAGGACATGGTTGCTACATTGCTACAATTCTTTCTACATCAAGTTTTCCACTTACTGTATTTAGATAAAGGGGATGTGATTAGAGAGCTTTCTGAAGTTCTCTCAAGATATCAGATATCTGGAATTTCCTAGCGAGATATATGCATTAGCTGAATCACTTGCATACTTTAAAAAATGTTCAATAATAAGAAATTTCGCCAAGAAATGTATGCTTTCAACTAATTTGCTCCAAGAAAATAAAAATGTCATGATAGCATTTATGATGTCATAAATCTGATGATTACCTTTAGTATCACATTTGCCATTGCAAATGTTATGTAAGCACAGTCCACAAGAGAGCCTGAAAAACTTGTCTGCAGAATTATTATCTTACTCTCAAAATCAGTCCCAAAGCAGGCTTCTGATGATGACAGGACTATCACTAGCAACTGAAGCTAAGGTTGATTTTAACACTGAAAAATGTACCAGGCATTCTACCTGGTAATGATGTGCGTTATGTCTTAAAAAACTTACGTCCACCCCATGAGTAGGAATGCTGCAATCTTGACTTCACAGAGGTGAGCGCCCCTGCTCGGTCACACAGGGACTCTGTGGCGAGGGGGAGGACGCGAATCCAGGTCTGACCTCAGAGCCCAGACTGGCCAGTACCGTGGTCTACTGCCTTCACTAAGACCAAAAGCCTCTTCACGGATGGCACTTACTAAGGACTCCGGATCCAGCTAAGCACTTTTCAAGTACTATCTTTTATTCCAGGGTGAAATTCTACCTTTTCTGTACTAGTCTTAATAGTTTTCCAATGAAGCTCTTAAGCCTAGTGTTCATAAACTAAAGAAAAACTCCTGGTAATTCTCCAATGAAATAAGATTCTCAACGTAAATACTTTTCGAACTTCAGGCCAGAGATGTTCCCGATGTAACGTTGGACTTGCACTATTTTTTCCATTTCCCTTAAACAAAACCAGAGTATGTTACAGGACCTTGACCAACTGAAATTTCGTATCATTAAAATTTGCTGTGGCTTCTACTTTTAACAAGACAGCCCTAGAATTTAAAAGAAACACCCTCTTCTGCCACCGGGGCAAATGTCTTACCGCTGTATGTAAGAGTTATTGACACCGCGGTGATCCAGATCATGGCTTAAGGCAGCAATCAGCAGTGCGAGTGTCTCCAGGTCCGTCAGCCTGTTCTACATGACCGAAGACCGTGGGGGAGAGAAAGAAAGAACCGTTTGGTAAAGTGCATTATACTACCTCTTTTCACCCAGCACGTGGTTTTGTCCTCAGCACTTGACATATATGCTTCTTTCTAGTCACAGAGGACTCACGCTAGAATCCTTTCCTACAGGGATTGAATCAGTCATATTTTGTCTTCAGAATGGGATCGTTATTATCAACAGAAAAAATTAAGATGCCTCACATAATCAACAATCTGCCCATGTGCAGTCAATGTTTTTAATTCTTAATTATCTATATACATGTAGAATAATCCAAACTTCCAACAACTGTCTTCTCTCTGAACTTTTGCAGGGAACTTTCTGCAGTTCCCTCTAGATTCTGTGGCCTTTTCTGTCTGCCACTTGCTATATACTTCACTCTTTCATTAGAAGCACAGATGTGATTACTAGCCAACAATAGGAAAAAAAGATGAGGAATGAAAATTTGGCTTTGAAAAGTTGCACAATATATTCCAAAGCCAAATACAGGTTATTTTTAATACCTGCCATTTGTATTATCTACTCAACTATTCTCCTTCATTAGTAAGAAAACACAGGTGAAATTATTTTCAGCTCTGTTCTGTTGGACCTCTTAACATCCTACATAGTAATATCTACAACAGGTACAGAAATCACCATTCTGTTATTGTTCACAAAAAGCAGGGACAGGCTTCAGTGATACAGTCCTCACGACTGTCTCAAACCCCAAAATAAATGCACCCTATTTCTTATAAATGTTAGAGTAGGAAAATACAATCATGGTATTTGATATGGCTTCTTAAGATAACAATCACTTTTTTTTTTTTTTTTAGCTCTAGCCAGTTAAAATGTGCACTCAATGAAAGTCAAGACAGAGGATAACATTTTTATAGAGTTTGTTAAATAAAAAAGAGCATGGAAGCTCTGAATTAAAAACAGTCATATGATGGATGCCTGGAATCACTTACCTAGAATAACTAGTCAATTCCCACTGAAGTTAGAATCTAAGGCCAGAGATATGAAAAATCTGACCTGGAAAGGAACGAATTACTTGAATGTTTTCTGCACTGATCTTCCTTGTAAAAGTCTCTGGTCACATGTATGAAACCAAAACCTTTTCCATGGAATGATATAAAATTAGTGCTCCAGAGAAAATGTGGTCAAGAACCCTGGGCCCATCTATGGAGCAGAGTTCGGGACCTGGGTGGTTTTTGAGAAGTTCTGCTGTGGAGCAGTTTAACTGTGACTGTGAGAAACGGGATACTTTTCCTTCTACTGTAGAGTCTCCTCTGAAGGAGGCATTTATTTGGCCAAAGACTATTAAGTTTAACATGAAGCTATTTAAAAAAAAAATTTTTTTTAATATGCAATGTATATTATATATGAAAGAAAATTAGAAATTATTTTGCCATATTAGTCTTCTTGAATTAAGAGACGCAGGAGACAGGGTTCACTCCCTGGGTTGGGAAGATCCCCTGGAGGAGGGAATGGCTACCCACTCCAGTATTCTTGCCGGGAAAATCCCACACACAGAGGAGCCTGGTGGGTCACAGTCACATGGGGTTGCCAGAGTTGGCCATGACTGAGCACAAGCACACACAACACAGTTTACTTCTAAGTGGCAGTAAGTATTATTCTCAATCATCACCAGTGCACATTAAAAAAAACTGGAAGAATGTGCGGTAAAGCAACAAAATGTCTTAAATATATAAACGACTCTGAGAAGTACCTGAATTTTGCCTGCTTTTAGTGCGGCAAACATGCACTGAGCCGTATTGAAGGCATGTCTCCAATTATGATAGGCGACGTTCTTCCGATAGTTCTTCTTCACACTTAAAATCCACCTGCAGAGGACCTTTAGGAAACAAAGGGTAAGGAGTCAAAATAACTGCTAACGCTTATCCTACACTGACTTCGTGCACTGCACAAAGTACTGGCATCTGACCCCAGGACTCCGTGGGACGCACTGCAACTGAGGTAGCTTTACAGGTGACCAAACTGACATTCCGAGAGGCAGCTTGCCCAGGGTCACGGTGCATGTAAAGGATGGGGCCGAAATTCAGATCTTGACAACAGTTTGATTCCAGAGTCCACCACGCAAACCACGGGGCCAACTAAACTAGATGTAAAAGGCAAGGCAGCGCTAAGAAACGCAGGGCACAGACTGGCTTCATAACGGGCACTGTGTCCCCATGCAATCAGTCAGGACAGCCCGGCAGTCACAGGCGCACGGACTCGGCTCGGGGCCCTGCAGGCAGTCACCCTCCACTCGCATGCCCTCATTCTCTGTCTGCGGAGGTGTTCCTGAGGCTTCTCTGGGACGGGCTGGGGGCAAGGCACGCAGCACGTATCCAAGGACAAACTGAAACTCCAAGTGGCAGTCTCTGTTCCTTTTAAATGGTTCTTAAATATTCAGGCAGAGTTACTGCTTGGTTACCAAGAAGTAATTAAAACACACACACACACACATAAAGCCCTGGTGTGTGTGTGTGTGTTTAATCTATATATTTTTAAAGATGGAGGGAAAAAGGACAGACTGTTCAGAAAATCTCACAAGCTGGGTTTAATTCAACTCCTAAGTGGTGGATTTAACAAAATTCCCGGGGGACTCATGGGCCCTCAGCATGATAATTTTGTGTTTTTGTTAGCGTCAGAGTCTGCCTCTCTTCAATTCTGAATGATTTACTATGCTTTGGAGGCACTCTAAAAATAAATATGTACTTCTCCCTATGTATATTTATGGGGATATTTCATACACAAAAGCCATTGCTCTGGGGAATGGAAAAAGTACCAGGGAAAAGAATCCTGCTTTAATAATATTCAACACAGTTTGATTGGCTGCAAAAGTAGGCCAAAAAACAAGGTTTCTTCTTTGTTGGTACAAAATTGCTTATAGAGGATTTGGCAGAAAAATCAATGCTTTCATACCCTCCCTTTTCTTCTCAGGTCTCTCTCTTCCTGTTCTATGACGCAGTTCACAGAGAATTCTGACAAAAGGAACCCAAGTGTCCTCAAGCTCTTTTACCCACCCCTGAGTAACCATATTTCCCAGAGGATTTTTGAAGGCTAAGACTGACATGTGCTGACCTGAAATACACTATAGCATGACCATTTCTGAATAAAGTTGACCCTGAAGATAATAGATTCATCTTATTAGGAGAATTTTAAGAAAGAATTATTAACTTTCTTTTGATATGTTTAGAAAGTATACAGTGAAGTCTTGTAGAAAACTATCTAGTTGCTAAGTTGTGTCTGATTCTTTTGCGATCCCCTGGACTGTAGCCCTCCAAGCTCCTCTGTCCATAGGATTTCCCAGGCAGAATACTGGAATGAATGGGTTGCTATTTCCTTCTCCAGGGGATCTTCCCGACCCAGGGATCAAACCCATGTCTCCTGACTTGCAGACAGATTTTTTATCACTGAGCCACCTGGGAACTCCCGTTGTAGAAAATTACTGGCAATTAATCACAGAATCAAGGAAAATAAGCAGGAAAGCCCAGATATTTAACCTATGGGACTATCTCTCTGCTGTTGCTGCTGCTAAGTTGCATCAGTCGTGTCCGACTCTGTGTGACCCCATAGACAACAGCCCACCAGACTCCTGTTCCTGGGATTCTCCAGGCAAGAACACTGGAGTAGGTTGCCATTTCCTTCTCCAATGCATGAAAGTGAAAAGTGACAGTGAAGTCGCTCAGTTGTGTCCGACTCTTCGCGACCCCATGGACTGCAGCCCACCAGGCTCCTCCGTCCATGGGATTTTCCAGGCAAGAGTACTGGAGTGGGGTGCCATTGCATATCTCTCTACTAATCATAAAATCTGTAGGCATAATTATATAGGCATGTATAGCATATAATGGGAAATAATGGACAAAATAATTATGACACCTAATTCCTAATGGACTACTCTATTCTTCTTCTTTTTGAGGGCCATGCTGCACAGCTTGTGAGATCTTAGTTTCCTGACCACGGGTTGAACCTGGTCATCCTAAGTGGACCTAACCATTGGGCCACCAGGGAACTCCTGATTCTGCTTCTACTGAGATGGGCCTATTGAACTGAGTAACCCAATGACCACCCCATTGTATCTAATTTTAGTAACTAGATTCAAGTACAGTTTTGTATTCTGTTATCAGAATGTTCTTAACAGCATTTAGGAAAATTATGGTCAGATCTGTTAAATGGTTGGTGGATATGCCTGGAATGTTCAAACTTGTAATACAGCCTTTCGTAGAGGACTTATGAACAGCTGTGAGCAGTTTGAAGACCCTAGGGAGCATACTCAATACAGTGAATCAGTCTCCAACAATGACAAAGGCTTCCTAAGTCCTGAGCAACATACTTAAGATTCTGTGGGAGAAAGCAAAGAAAGAAAACACAGTTCGGCTCCTGCCTTCAAGAGTTTCAACCAGTAGCAAAACTAACAAAAGCACACATATAAAGGAAATAAATTCACATAAAAATGAGAACACGAATTTATAAACTGTCAACAGGATTCCAAGTGGCATGAAGTCAGTCCTAGAGTTTTCCCAGGAATAGAGACTTCTGTGTCATGCTTCAAGGAAAAAGTATGCTGTGGCACAAAGTGGAGTGGACTTGGGGAGTGGACCATCCTGTCCATTCGTGGGAGGAATAACTTGTCAAAGACAGAAGGCAAAGGAAAACAGGCATAGCACAGCAGATTGGTAGAGGAAAGCAACAGAATCTGTTTCAGAGATCCATGAGAGTTACAGGAGAGAAAAGGTCTGGAAGCCAACAGGGACAAGATTTGCCATATCTTTCAGTAGGAAGGATTCTTTGTCAGGGCACTTTATGATGCTCACATCTTTTCTAGCAGCAACATTTTAATTACCATCCTAAAATTATATCTGAAATGTATAGTGGCAATAATATCTGAAATAAAACGGATGAGTCACCAAGGCAGGAAGGTCCATCAGAGTAATAGAGACGTTCAAGCTGACACTGGCCAGAATCAGAACAGTGGTTACTCAAATGGAAAAGCAGAGGAGATGAATGAGACACCGAGAAACACCTGCCTAATGGACAAACACTCAGCAAAAGGTAAAAATAAAACAATGTGAGAGAAATTCCAAGGACTACCTTCTTATCTAACACTCAAATGCTATCTAAAAGCTTATTTTTTAAAGTTTACTTTTAATTGAAGGATAATTGCTTTAAAGAATTTTGTTTAGAGCTTATGTTTTTAAGAAATAAATCAATTTATGTAATAATTTCATAAGTAGGTACAAGGATCATACTCCTGTTCTGGCCAGGCCCTTTCAACAGAGCCATTACCAGTGCAAAGTATGGGAGATCGCAGGAATGGAAAGGGACCTGAGTTGCTATCTAGACTTATGTAAGTCCCATAACTAGCAAGCAGCAGAACTGAGACTCACATTTAGATCTTCTGGCTCTAAATGAGATCTTCATTCCATTAATAAAGGCTTTAATACATGAGCCCTGTCACTTAAAACAGAGAAATCTGACCATGGGTAATATAACCATGGTCAAATTTGACTTGAAGGGATTAACTTTCTACTTAATACTTTTGTATTAAGCAAAATATACAAGTGTGCACACATACAAACAGACAATCACAGAGATGCATGTATAATTCTCATAAGACCCCCCATAGGGAAAGTCATACCATTATTTCCAATTAACAGATTACAAAACTTGAAAATGTGAGCAATTAACTGCCCAAAGAAATGAGAGCTAATCACCAGTAGAGCGATGACTCAAATCCAAGAATCTTCTACTCCATCATGCTATGTCTGGAGCTTCCCTGGGGGCTCAGACGGTAAAGCGTCTATCTGCCTGCAAGGCGGGAGACCCAGGTTTGATCCCTGGGTCGGGAAGATCTCTTGGCGAAGGAAATGGCAACCCACTCCAATACTCTTGTGTGGAAAATTCCACAGATGGAGGGCCTGGTAGGCTGTACAGTCCATGGGGTCGCAAAGAGTCGGGACACGACTGAGCTACTTCACTTTCACACTATGTCAGTTTCTTCATTTGTAAAACAGGGACAATAATAACCAAAGAATCTTTCTTGAGAGGTTCTTGAAATAATTAAATGATATGATATCCCTTAATCAACACACTCTAGTAGAAGTGAAGGATTACTAGAGTGTACAGATTCTATTTTCACCCAAGAACAATACAAACTTTGGTTAAATTGAAGGAAGAACCAGATTTGGGCCTCCAGTAATACCAGAAATGACACTGTATTAACCTTAACTATGTTAGAGCTCAGTTCTCAGACCTCAGTAAGGCTCTGAGATCAGGGACAACTCATCACTAAAGTGTGTCCCTAGCACAGTGCTGGGCACACGGTTTATTGTTAATAAATTTTCATTTTATGAATTAATGGAGTGCTGGATAGTGGAGGCCTTCAAGGTATTTACATATCCATATAGGAAATCCGTACGAGGAGACTAGACATTCAACTGACTGGGAAAAAAAAAAAGACGGCTTTAAAGGCAAATTACTGAATTTCTTTTTCATATAGGCCTTTCTGTTCTCCCTTATTATTTGATACAATAACACAGGCATTATGAAACAAACTAGAATTCCCTGATATCCCCTCAACTGGTATGAGAAGGGACTGATCTCAGTCTTGCTGTTTTTGAGAGGCAAGTAAGGTAATTGGCTGGAGTTAAAACCAGTCTTCTTCACTCCACATGTGTGACCCTGTTTGAACCAAGAGCTTGGCTTCACACCAGCCCCTCGGCTCCCTCCTTTCCAAAGGCGTTCACTCTGTTTGGGTCCTTCTTTCTACTGTGTTGTCATAACCTCTGCAACTAGATCATATTACTTCCCTGCTCAAGATTCCTCAGTGACTCACCATTGTTTTCAGCATAAAATCCAAACTCCTCTAAGCAGCGAACGAGGACCCAGGCGGCCGGCTTCTCTCCCTCCCCTCCAGCTGCTCTCCCGGCACCGTCACCCCGCGCAGCGCTCCCGCCCGCCCCGCCGTCACCGTGCTCTCGGCCGGGGACGCCCTGCCCTGTTCTGCAACCTGCTGCTCGAGGCGGTGGGGGACGCAGCACATGTACATGTCCTCCCAGGGGTGGATGGTTTCCCTTCAAGCATCCTGGGTCTGTGCTGGTGATAGTACATGAATCTTCATTCATACTTCGTTCATCTTCATTTCATACTGAAACTTCATTCCATGCTAGCGCCCGAAATTAACCCTCTCACACACACACACCCCACTTCCAGAGCGCGCCGCTGCGGCCCCACCTCATGTTTCATCTGGAAGCTCTGCACGAGGTTGAGGTCCGTGAACATCCGGATTGTGCACAGCGCTGTGTCCAGGTCGGACAGCTCGAAGTCGCTGAAGCCGAAGTCGGTGATTTTAAGGGTCTGGGCAGACGGCACCACAGCAGCCTTGGGAAAAGCAAGGGGAAGCGACGAGGTGAGGCTGTTAGTCAGAGCAGCACAAACGACCGCGTTTTCTTGCTTTGCTTTCGGAAATGGCACGTTGGACTTAATTTTTTCTTTTAACGTCATACACTAGAAATATTTTACTATACAAGTTATTCCTTTTTTTTTTTTTTTTAAACTGAGCCCTGTGTGGGTAAGTGATATGTTTCCAAGTAAGGCCAGGTGGAGAGCGGGTAACTGTACCTGGAACACCAGGCAGAGCTAAGGAGTCCAGTGACCCGACCGCTTTATATTCCTCAGTGTCGATTCACGCAACAGAAATGTACTGAGTACTTATTCTGGACCCGTCCCAGTACTACGGACTGAGAGTAAGTAGTGAGCAGGGTAATGATGACATTCTAGGCATTTTATGTTTAATTCTCAAGACAGCCTTATGAACTGGATACTCTAGCTCCATCCTTGGTTTGATTTTTAATCATCTGGTGGTAGTAAACACTTGCAATTTCTTCAAATACACACCTTGCTCTTTTTAAAAAATCAATGTTCCTTTTACCTCCTGCTTCTCCTACTTTCTTTAACTTCTTTAAGACACGGTCCCCATCCAAATTACAGTTATTAATAAATGCCCTTCAGAGCCAAGCCCACTGTGGGAATACCTGTTTAATCACACAAAATTCACTTCAATGTACTTTCCTGTTTATCTGCTCCAAACCACACTGGACTGACAGGTGGGGCTGAATCTTACACATCTTTGTATCCATTGTGTCCACTGATGGATATAGTTCTGATATTTGTTAATATGAATACTTATTAAATGAATGGGAGGGGGGGGAAAATCTCATTCTCTTCACTTAATTTGAGTTACAAGTTATAAGGTCTGGTTTTAAGGTCCCAAATCCTCCTAGAAAGGTGAAGTCCATCAGTTTTGAGTTGGAAAACTAGCAGATGCATTCATTCCAATCTGTTTTGTCTGGTACTGGATATTTTTAAAAATCACCATTGTTTGTTATACTATTTAAAAATTGGGAGATTTTAACAACAAAGCAGTATTTCTGGTCTTTCCTGAAAAATCAGGCCACGCTGAACTTCAATTCCCATGAAGCCACAGCGAGCTCTCCTCCCCCACACCCCCACCCCACACCCTTTGGCCCCCTCAGACTAAGCAGGTTTCACTCCCAGATTCTCTGCCAGGCCCCCACCAGCATGAAAACTTACAAGAACCTCACTCCTCAACCCTCTTGACTATTTACTCTGCCAGCACTTTAGCGGCCTTAGCCACATCTGGCTGAAATTCATCTGATAAAAAGAGGCTTTAACTTGGTGTGGGGCAGAGGGGAGAAAATACAGAAATCTCAGCCAGGTTCCTGCTGATGTTTTTTCCTTGCTCTTCTCTAACCCCATGAAGTTTCCTCTGAGTATCTGCCATATGACTTCTTTGCTCTCACTCCATCTTCTTGTGAAGTGAAAAGGTCACACACAGAGTTATAAAACCTTATGGAGCAACCTAGAGCTTTCCACTGCCAAGCTGCGGGCACGTGCACATTTGCTGTGCCATCTTGACTGGCACCTTCTACTTACGCATACCAGACGTGTTTCAACTTTAAAAGAATGTCGCCCTCTTCATACTCCAAACTAAGTCTCTTTCCCCGAGCCCAAATTTCACGAGAAAATACGCCCTCTGTCCAGCCAACTGCACGGGCTAAGGCATGGGCTCAGGAGGGGAAGGGAGGAAGACAAACGTCTGGGTAAATGGCTGCGTTGTCTACAGCAGCCTTCAGCATCACAGACGGAGCAGGCACTGGAGTGGGGCTCGGAAGTGTGGAGGTGGGAGCAAACCTACCTTTAACTCAAAGCAGATAACAGCTGCTTCTCTTAAACACTGCATAAGAGAACAGATGTTCATTCCTTAGGGCATCATTATTCTTAGAGCAGGAAGTTGTCTCTCTCTCCTTCCACAAAGGATATTCTAAACACCACGGGATGAGGACAGCCTACATGCCTGGTGCCTTGCTCCGTTACACGGCACTAATTCCTGACCACTCTCCTCCCAGAGAAGACTCTTTTCTTCTGCTTGATCAGCCTCGTCACACCATGACTCAGCCTTTCGAGCTGACCTAAGGGGGATGTGCAGACATTTTCCTTCAGGACCTTGTGGTCAGTGATACAGAGGTTCCGGATTCTTGGGAACGATTGCTAATAAGTCATGAGAAAGTCATACCTCATTAAAGCTCTCATAAATTGCTTCTCTGACCATCACAAGAGAATTCAATTTTGTTTGCCCTGAAAGGGCTTGGGATACAGGGAATTTGAAATAAAACATACTACTTTATTTGAAATAAAACATACTGCTTGTCATTCTAACTTACCATTTATAAAATTTAATGTTCTACATCTTACTAATAAGCAGGGGAAAAGATGTGGTGTGTCTGGGAGAGGTTATATATATACAATTCTGGGTTTTCATAGCTTCTTCCTTTCAGGGATGGTTTGATTTGTCAGAATTTGCAAAGTGAAATCTTTGGGGGATAATACAACTTATGATATTGAAGATTTAACAGAAATAACATTTTATAGATTCTGTAAAGCAATACAGTGCTATAAGTATGTGTATGTATTATAACTGAATAACCCAGTTCAAAACTTCTGGAACTATGATACCACCTAACACTGTTCAAAGGTCTTCCCTGGTAGCTCAGTGATTAAGAATCTGCCTGCAATGCAGGAGACACGGGTTCGATCCCTGCATTGGGAAAGTCCCCTGGAGAAGGACATGGCAACCCACTCCAGTATTCTTGTCTGGAAAATCCCATGGACAAGAGGAGCCCGGTGGGCTACAGTCCACGGGGTTGCAAAAGAGTAGGACAAGACTTAGTGACTGAACAACAACACTTCCATACTGCTTATTCTCCCATGTGAGAGCACAGTGCTTGTGAATTCTTAAGCAAAAGCAATTAGGTATTTGCCTGCTTTATTTGGATAGAGTTAAGCCTTTCTGAGTTGGGCATTCTAATCCGTGTCAAATTAACCAAATACTGAATGTAAAACAAATATACAAAGCTCCTTGGATTAAATATTTAACCTGGCAAACAGTTTAGTAATATAATGTCACTTTTCTTCTGAGTCCTTTAATTACATCTGCCACTCAAACTAATAAAGAAACTAGTAATAAACTATTAATAAAGAAACTATTCCTTGTATGACTCTTTAGAGGAAATTCATTTTAAGTCCCTTTTTTATTATGACTCCTTTTTCTAAGGCCTTGATCACTTTTCACCATTTTTGCAAAAATTAAAAACAAAGACAAATAACTCTGGAAGTGGAATTCACTAAGGGTGAAACTGGACACATTGCTCAAAACCAGTTGTTCTGGACGACCCTGGTGGTCCAGCGGTTAAGAATTGTCTGCCAATGCAGAAGATACAGGTTTGGTGCTGGTGGGAGAGGATTCCACAAGCCACAGCCGCCTAAGCCAGCACTCCGCAACAAGAGGACCACCGCCGGGAGCAGCCCCGTGCACTGCAGTGGAGAGAGCGGGCACGCGGAAGGCCCAGCCCAGCCAAGAACAAACACTTTATTTAAAGGGACTTCCCTGGTGGTCCAGTGGCTAAAAATTCACCTTCCACTGCAGGGGACTCAGGTTCAATCCCTGTTCAGAAGACTAAGCTAAAGCCTGCGCACCACAACTACGGAGCCTATATACGAAAGGTTCACATGCCACAACTAAGACCCAATACAGCCAAAAATAAATAAATATTAAAAAAAAAGAACAGTTGTTGTGAATACCATCTGACTCATAAAGAACTACATAATAAACTGATCCTGAGCCAGCAACATCCCAGATCAGCCACCACATTTGCATTTTGGCATAATGATGCGAAGAGTTGACTCATTTGAAAAGACCCTGATGCTGGGAAGGATTGAAGGTGGGAGGAGAAGGGGACAACAGAGGATGAGATGGTTGGGTGGCGTCACCAACTCAATGGACATGGGTTAGGGTACATTCCGGGAGTTGGTGATGGACAGGGAGGCCTGGCATGCTGTGGTTTGTGGGTCGCGAAGAGTCAGACACGACTGAGTGGCTGAACTGGTGATGATCATAAAAAGAGAAATCTAAAAGCAAGGTGAAGCACACAGTGAAGCAATGTTTGCTGTCAGGGGCTCTGGTCATGATGTCCCAATGACTGTCACCCTGAACAGGCCATTCAAGCTTTGCCTGTTTTCTCACCTGTAAGATGAGGGGGCAGGATCAGATCGTCGCCAAGGTTTAATTTACCTCTGTGACCACACAACTAGGATTTCTTTTTTTTTTTTACATATTTATTTATTTTATTTATTTATTTGGCTGTTCCCAGCCTTAGCTACAGCATGTGGGATCAAGTTCCCTGACCAGGGATTGAACCCTGGCCCCCTGCATTGGGAGCACAGAGTCTTAGCCTCTAGACCACCAGGGAAGTCCCACAACTAGGATTTCTTACTGCCTTTTCACTCTGGAACCCAAGGCCCCCCTGTGAGTGACACTACATCTTGCCAGTGACATTCTTGTACAGGTCCAGGCTCTGTCTCCAGCTCCCCAACCATTTAGACAGAGGCTGCACCGTAGCTGCTATGGTTATACTATGCTTTTCAGGCTTGATTCCTCACACAGGAGGGAGGAGCCGCTCCTCCTCCAAGAAGGCTCACACACAGGATCCTAGCCTCCGCCATGAGAGCAGAGGAGGGAGAGGCCTCTGTACTTACTGCAGTAACACCCTAAATGAAAATTGAGCTTTCAGAAATTGCCATCTATTTTTTTAAATTTTAATGTAGGGGTAGGGAGGTGTCTGTATCGTGGCCATCTGTTTTCAAGGTTAATTAACACCCCCTCACTTCTGGGTCTCCTTGTTTCTCCTCCTCTGCCTGGAACACAGCCCTCGCGTCATCATATAGCTAGTTCTTTCCCATTTTTGTATGTCTCAGCTGCACCCGAGAAACAGTCTGTGGTAGACACTAGCAAGGCTCTATTAACACAATATCTACATCCACCTTTTCCGAGCAAGCCCTCGTTTTCCGAAGAGTCAAGAAAGCTCAAACATTTATTTCCCAGACTCCCTCTCATCTAGGGTTCCAGATGGAATTTGGTGTCTCCCATGAGGTGTACTTGAGGGAGACCTGGATTTCAAACTAACACAGGAGGAACTCATGTTCCTGAAATGTGGTCCAGAGGTTGTCAGCAGCTGTGGAGGCTGCAGTTCCAGCAGACGCTTTCTGACTCCCAAACCATGCCGCCCTGGCTGACTCTGGAAGGAGATGCTGTAATGGGTTTCTGGTTCTGGCTTCCATGGGAGTTCCCACACTGAGCCAAAGCTACAGTTCTGTTGTAGGACTAATTCCTGAGGTCATCCATCCACCCGCTCCAATTATGTGTAAGCACTTAATTATTTTCTGCTTTAAACAGCTAAAGGAGCTTCTGTTATCTGCAACCGAGTCCTGATGGTGCTCTTCAGGCAAAGTGCCGGTGGGCAACAGGTTCTCAGGGTGAGGCCTTTGGGTCAGAGAGCTCTCTTGGACTTGAAGGCAGAAGAGAATCAAGTTTCCATTAGAGCAGCACCTCTCACAGTCTGGTTCCAGTGTCTGCAGTGGCGTCTGGGAACTTGCTGAAAATGCAAATTCCTGGACTGTAACACAGAACACAGACAGTGAAGGACAGGGAAGCCTGCAGGCTACAGTCCACGGGGTCGCCAAGAGTCGGACCCGACTTACTGACTGAACAGCCACCAACCACACAGAACTACTCAATCAGAAACTCTGGGAGTGGAGCTCAGCCACCTGTATTATAATGAAACTTCCAGATGATTCTGATGAGTGTGGAGCTGTGAGAACTGCTGCATTAGAGAGTGGTTATTAATAACCAATGGCATGTAACAGTCCCTGAAGTCATCACTTGCAGTTATAAAGAAGGAAATCCTTCTTGAGGACCCGTGATGGCTGCCGTTCATACGGTGGTGGAAGGCTGCTTCCAGCTGCTGTGGAAGCATTAAAGAAAGGAAGAAGCAGCTCTGGGCTATAAACTGTGAGGCCAAGTCATGATCAGAAAAGTAAAGAGTTTTTATGGCCTTCCTAAAACATTCTATCTGTTGAAGCACTAATGCAGCCGAAACCCACACTCAATCTTATCCTGCAGGTTGCTGAATTACGGTGGGATGAAATCAGACTTGCCACACCTCATACATGAACATCAGAGCACTGACCAGGAGTGGGTGAGGCGCCAGGAATGACACTGAGACATTTGAGAAGGCGTGGATAACTACACACACCAAACCACTCAGGCCGGGGTATGTCTAAGGTGTGGATAACTACACACACCAAACCGCTCAGGCCGGGATATGTCTAAGGTGTGGATAACTACACACACCAAACTGCTCATGCGGGGATATGTCTAAGGTGTGGACAAGTACACATACCAAACTGCTCACGCTGGAATATGTCTCTATAGTATAAATTTACAGTGCCTGTATTTTACAGTCATAGCACCTTTTTTCCTGATTATAATTACATAATATTATATACTTATGCTATACATATAGTCCCTCACTATTCTTTAAGTTCCAAGAGGGCACAGATTGATTATTCATTGTTATATTTGGAACACCTAACATAATACTCACATAAAACAGGAGATAAATATGAATGTTAAATAAAAAATTTGTGATCAAGCACCTAATCAATTAATAATATTTAAACAATATTTAATATTTTAACACAATATTTAATAATATATAATAATATTTAACAATAATTTAATTTGGTAAGAGCTATAATACAAACATTAAAATTGGTAATGAACCATGCTATGTCAGACACGACAGATAAACAGTAGACTGTGCCTTCTCTTATAGTTCAAGTATTCACTTTATTTACTTTTGAAAATTTTTATTTATAGCTGACTTCCTTCTTTCATTTGCACAATGAATACTTCACATTATAATTTTAAAAACTCAGTGTAAGTGGCAATAAAGTTTGATTCATTCACTGGCGAGAACACTGGAAACTCAGGATGGGAAAACAATTACCAAAACTTTTCTGCTTTTTTTTTAGCAGCTCTCGTAGGAAGTGACTTAAAATGGTCAACTCAAGGTGACTTCCCTCCAGTAGAGAATTGGTTATATATAACTCATACACAAAAGGTTTACGTTTATCTTAGAACACATGGTGCTTTTCTCTTCCAGTAAGTTTTCCACCTACCTGTTGTTGTTCTTTGGCTAATTAGAAAATGAGCGTATACTTTTATATACCTGTTAGCACAGCTGACACCATCATGGGCTCATGTTGACCTTCCACTGGCCCTCCCCAGGACTGTACTGTGTAGTAAATAATTTCTCTGTCATCAAGGGCTTTGTAGTTAATCGATATCATTTAGGTCCAGGTGACCTCTATGCTCTGCTAGCTCCAAACAATGGTGAAGACCTTCCCTAACATATTCCCAGTACCTGTAAGCCTAGTTACCCATGCATAAATCTTGACTTAGGAATGCACTCCCTGCTTCTACGCACCTCCCCCCAAACCCCAGGGAGGCTATAAAACTGTCCCAAAGGGCCCCCGTGGTGTGGAGTGCAGCACTGGATGCTTCCAGATTGTTGCTCATCTGCTCCCACCCTCTAAGTTACCTTACAATGAAATGATCCATTGCTTATATGGAGCTGCCTGCCTCATTTAAAGACACCATCTCAGGTCAGTGGGCACTTTTAGTTCCTGCCATATTCCAACAGCTTTCCTGGGTGTGCATAATTAGAACAGCTTAAGCAAAAAGACTTGGAACATGACAGGGAAGATGAAGGCCTCAGTGTTGCTTCTCCTGTATTAGAACTGATTTTCTTCCCAGTATCACCACTACTAACAGTAACTGGTACATAATGTGTATGTGGAGGGGGCAGATGCACCAGGAACTCTGGGCACTACAACTCTCTGAAGGAAGTTCCTTTATTATCCTCTTTTTAGAGGAAGAAACTGAGGCATAAAGAACAGAGGCACAGATTTGCCTGGCATCACAGAGGTGGAATCTCAACCCAGACATCTCTCTGGACTCACATTTTTAACCATCATGCTATATTCATGAAACTGAAAGCTGACAATGAAAATGTATCTCAGCACCCCTCAACACGACCAGCTCTATGACCAGTTAGCAGGCGGTTTTATTAAACTATTAAATTATTTCTAGCTTCATAATCATTTTAAGAAAAAAGAAAGTATAATCTTATTGAATGCTTTGAAGGATTATGAACTGTGTTATTTCATGCTAGATTACAGACTTTCTAAAAGTCTGAATTTTCCAGAATCAGTCATTCAACAAAGCATGTAAACCAGGTTCCTGCTAAGCAATCACTAAATAGTAGCTATTTCTATTATTATTATTATTAAAATATGACTCAAGGACTAGCAGTCTGATGGAGAAGACAGACACATTAATAATTGAAATATACAGATTTTTAAGTAATGACAACACAAGTATGCTGATAGTTTGCATGAGTGATTGCTAACACAGTGATGGAGAACTGAAGTACACATTTACTGTTTTAAAGTCATTTCGAATAGTTAATTCTGACTGGCCACAGGGTGCCCAAATTAAGCACTTCTGGGTGTGTCTGTGACAGTGTTCCTAAGGAGACGAGCATTTGAATCAGTGCCCTCAGCAGGGCAGACTACTCTCCAGGGTGGGTGGGTACCAGCCAGGCCACGGAGGGCCTGCACAGAGCCTAAGCTGGGAAAAGGAGGAATTCGCCCCTTTTTGCTGCCTCCCACCCTGCAGG
Source organism: Cervus canadensis (assembly GCF_019320065.1). Classification (NCBI taxonomy): domain Eukaryota; kingdom Metazoa; phylum Chordata; class Mammalia; order Artiodactyla; family Cervidae; genus Cervus; species Cervus canadensis. The sequence goes on from NC_057404.1 coordinate 56,598,810, forward strand.
AGTGGGGACATCCCGTACCTTCTCAGGCTCTTGGACCGGGATTTCAGCCATCAGCCTGCCCTGTTCTCAGGCCCTCAGACCCCACCAGACCACACCACTGGCTTCCTGGGTCTCTGGCTTGCAGACAGCAGACTGCCAGACTTTTCCGCTCCTGTAATCACGCGAGTCAGTTCCTAAGAATCTCTCTCATGTATATACAAAATCTCTACTGGCTCTGTGTCTCTGGAGAACCCTGACTAATAAAGTCATCTATCTTTATAAAGTCAGGGACAGTCAGTCCTAAGCTTTATCAGTGCCTTACTCAAGGCACATGCCGGCCCTTCTCTTACTCAACTATCGCTTATTATGAAGCAAGTCTTCACACAACGGACGGGGACAGCCTGGAGTCCCTGCTACACAACCATGGAAAGAAACTTGACAGGCGAGAATGCATTTAAAAACGCACAGTCTCCTTGAAGTCCATAAAGCACATGCTCATGGGAAATAATGATACACTTGGGTAAGGTAAATGTAACGGTCACTTAAAAATTATTGAGTTTCATATTTTTGGTGGATGCTCATGAAAAAAGGTTAATATTTAGCCTGTGGCAAAGTCTCTGGTAACCTCAGAAGAAAATAGAGACATGTGGCTACACAATATGCTCAACTGTATGATCTTTAGACAAAAAAGGTCACACTGTAGTCAAAGGCATTCCGCCTGCCTTAGGTCTGACATATCAAGTATCAGGAGGTAAAACAAAAATCAGAGAAACAACTCCTAATAGCCAACTGTTAACAACAGGCTCCTTATTCAGAAAGTTATTTATCATAATAACTCTGAAAAGAAGGACGGCTACTGAACTTGGTCTTCCATAAAATGTCAAATTCTTGCAATTAGCTTCAGTGTTTTATGAAGGCATTTTGTTACATTCCTCTTTGATGTTTATTCAATATAAATGTAAAGAGGAAAAGAGATTTTCCCCAATGATACGTTATTTAAGGAAGTTATCTACAGGAATAAAATTAAGATACTTGGCCTGTTTATTGGCAGCTGCAAGGAGAGACGCCCAGCCAGGTATTTTAAGCTCTCCGCATCAGTCTCCAGTCATTCTCTCAGCCCAGGGCATTCTGTACACAGCAGTCTGGGGCCAGGTCTTTGAACAAAGCCACACTGTAGCCATCACATTACACCTTACAGACATTTAATGTCTTCCTCGTGTTTAACGTGCACAGAAAACGTGTTCTTAAAGAAAAAGCCCCACACAATTAGTGTATAAGGCTGTTGGACTATATCTTTCTCTAAGAAGATTCAAATACAAATGAGAAAGAAACATTACTAATACAAAAAGAAGTGAATACTCCAACTCAGCACGTGGAACCAAATCTTAGAGAGAATGAAGAAGGGAGTAAGGCACAGCAGGACTAGATTAGTGTATTTTCTTCAGTAACTATACCAATGCATTTTATGATTTCTCCTTCCTTTTAACATTATATAGATGGATTCCTTTAAATCGCAATATGGAAGAGGCAGAGACTGTAAAAAACCCTGAAAAATTCGCATCAAGTTTTTTAAAACCATGTAAAGAAGGCACATGACCGTGTCAAGATTCCAATAAAGTCCATACCTGCTTATAAGTAAAACTTCAGAGAAAATGTATGACTGCAATTGGGACTAATACACAGACCTGGCTAACATCCAGTTAGTACATAAGAAGCTCAAGAACAGTGCCACCATACTTTGGAGTTAAGGCTGCCACTGGAATTAATCCACTTATCAAATGAAAGTAAGAAGAACCAAACAGAATCTATTAAATCTGGCAATGTGGAAGACATACAGCCCGATTCATGTTACAGACATCTATAAAAATGATGCATCGACTGACCGTGCAGAGGAAGTGGAAAGACCCAAACTTCAAAAATGTCCCGCTCTTGGTGAGGAGGCAGGCGCCTTAGTGGATGCCTTGTCACTACACGCAGTTCAGTGACACTGGTTGTCAGGCTCACAGGGTCAGCTCTCCTCCATCATTATCTGCTCAAAATTTTCCACTTACAAAATTTGATTGTCCATAGAGATTTTTCCCAAAGAAGTCCCAAAGAAGGAATGTGATGAGCATCTTGACATAAGGAACTGGCTCTGTCCTCTAACACTGCCTGCGGCATTAAGAGATTTGAATCAGGCATCTGGTCTTGCCCCTTACTGCTGGTACCTGCGGCATTCACAGACATGCCTGATCAAGACGGTTCCTGTGAAGTTACTGAAAGGGGAAGGTCAGGATGAGGTATAAATTCTGTCCTAGGACATCCTGCCTGAGTGGGCAGTTTCTTCCTCTCTCACTATTTTGGTACAGAACTTTCAGCATCACAGCAGGGTCTTAGTTTGCTTTTAGATACAACATCTGTGATTAAAGAAATTGCTATAAAATAGAATAAGCTATAGGGGCTGGAACTGAATCAGCACTGACTCCATGACAAAACTGGGAAGCTCATCTAAAAAAACTAAGCTCTACTAGATATTTATTTACTGTTATTCTAGCAAGACAAGGCAGAAAAGGCAACCGATCAATCAGATATGCAACTACTTGTAATAAACACTCATTTCATTCCAACATCTTAACTATGACTTTCTAATAATCATAGCCAGGTCAGCTGGGGTCCTTTTATTTTTAACTCAAAACTTGTGATGAAAGATCATTAAAGGGCATATGACAAAATGCTTGTATAAGGCTTAAGCCAACAAAAAATAAGATTAAAAATAGGACAAAAATGTCAAGTAATGCAAGGGCAAAAAAGGGATCCTGAATTTCCTATCAATTTTGTTATACTTTCTGCTGTAACTGAGACTTTTCTGAACACAGAAATATTTAGTGTACTTAAGCATAGTATTTCAAGAATGCATTTCTAAAAATAAAAATTAAGCAGTTGACAGCTTTTCAATTATTTTAGGTTTTAAATTGAGATGAACCATCAGACACATGACTAAGATAGCAATTCTGGTAATTACTGGATGAGGCAGGCACCTGTGTAGTTGGGGCTGCAAAGGAATTTTTATTAGGTTGATAGAAAACAGAGTTGAAATCATTTTCTGAATTTCAACCAATTTAAATGAATTATCTGACCTACGTTATCCTATGTTATCCTAAATTTCTCAATGCAGCTGCCAGAAATCTCTTTTCCAAATGGAACAACAGATGGTTTTGAACAATACTGCAATACAGCAATGCTCAGTTTTTCCAAAGTGTTTTTCTCTTGCTAAAATTATAAACATGATTGAGAAAATAATTTTCAGATTTTTCTGAAAGACTTATGCTATTTTCAAAGTAAAAAGCAAAATTTAATATCCTAATGAATTTTTTAGTATTATCTTTGCTGGTTTTTATCTAAAACAACACATGGAAGAGTGTAACCTAGCCTCGTTTTGCAGTAATGTTAATCCCACAGAGCTTGCAAGCACTTCAAAATGCTTCTCTCCATGTGATCATTTCCTGCTCACAGTATGCAGTAGGTGCAAAACTCTAGCACTCTAGGAGGATTAGACAAATGGGCAATTAAGCCTGATGTGAGAGATACTTTAAACTTTTAAACCTTTGTAAATAATTGAAAAACAACTCATTCCTTCAAACATCATCGTGAACAAAATAAATAACAGCCAATTCCAATGAGGCTAACCCCCAGAGAAGCTTAACCTTTCAGATGAAATCATCTCGAGTTCCTTCGACTGTTCTTGGCAGATGACTCAGCTTCATACTCAGTGATTTAATCAAGAATCTACAAGTCTGGTCCCTCCTTCCTTTCCTAGCTCATTCTCTCCAGGGCTGTGCAATGATGTGTATGCTTTGGGTCTGGACAGTCTGTCCTGGTACCTACTCACAACCTGGGAGGATCCTGAGTAGGGCAATCTAAACTCAACCTCAGATTCCATTTTCAAAATGCTAATACTGACCTTACAGGGTGGCTGTGGACTTAATACACTTAACACACACAAAGAACTTCAAACACACCATGTATGCGGTAAGTGCTCAGCGAGTGTGGGGCTTCCCTGGTGGCTCAGATGGTAAAGAACCTTCCTGCAAGGCAGGAGACCCAGGTTCCATCCCTGGGTTGGGAAGATCCCCTGGAGAAGGGAGTGGTGACTCACTCCAGTACTCCTGCCTGGAGAATCCCATGGACAGAGGAGCCTGGTGGGCTACAGTCCATGGGGTCGCAAAGAGTCAGGCACGACTGAGTGACTAACAGAGTCAGCGTAGCTATTATTACCACCCCTTTTCTCTGGTCTTGGCCAAAGAGATGTCTCTGTGATGCTTAGACCACTTCAAGGCCCAGATATCTGTCACCATCCTACATTCTTAGTCTCACCCTGGACCTTCCCCCTTTGTCCACAAACGTGTTGCCTCTCCTGCTTGTGAGCAAACTGCTCACAAACACAAAACAAAACAATAAAAAACTTCACACGATGCAGCCAACACCCTTCTTAGCTATTTCATTCTTTCATACAAAACATACTTTTTAAACTACTATTCATTTCCTCCACTTTCTCACCATCTAGTCTGACCTTTTGCATTTTCACTCCTGAAGCTGCCTTCTCAACCATCACCTAATCACTGAATCCAGCAGCCTTTCCTCAGTCCTGTTTCTCAACCTTCCTTCAACAACTGATGGGATCTCCTTCCTCATAAAAACTGTTCTGCTTGCTGCCCTAGATCTGCCTCCCTGTCTAACTGCCATGTGTCTGCCATAGCTGGTTTCTTTCCTACACCTTCCATCTACACATACACCCCAACAGTTCTACCCTCAGCCTTGCGCCTTTCCACATTCTCCCGCACTCGCTCCATTCCTAGTATTTCACTGTCATGGGACTCCCCCCAGGCCCTATCCCTTAACTTCCAAATTGCCGCCTCTCTTCTGGCCACCAGCCCCTCCCCACTCTGCACCTGCCTTTCCCAGCGCGCAAGATGTCTATTTGGTTGTTCCACCCACATCTCAAACTTACTGTGTTCTGTATCAAATCTATCTTTTCCTTCTTAATATTTCCACCTTGGTTAATGAAGGGGATGATCATTCTTTGAACTACCAAGGCCAGAACGTCTGAAGCATCTTTAACCTCCTCCCTCCCTAAAGCTCATCACAGCGCTGACGGGCAGTGCTCTGGAGATCGACGGTGTGAGTGTCTCTCCTGACTCTTCACTTCTGCCGGCGACCCTGGGCCAGTCCGCGAGCTTCGGCGTCCACCGCACGGCTTGTGCAGTTTACGTGGGAAAGCGTATGTAAGGGCAAGGGGGGCGACCATTGGCAAGCCACAATGACGATGACAGAGGAGGAAGCTCAGTGGCCTCGGCAGCGCTCTCACCCCCCTCACTCCCAGGACGTCCCACACACACTTCACGCTGTCTCACGTGAGCGGAAACGCAGAAGGCAGGCTTGCTTGTCAGTGTGGAAGTGCTTCGAGTTTTCATTAACCTCAACCAAGGCAATCTCAACCAACCCCCAAACTCAAGACCTTCTTACATATCAATGTGCTTTTCTCTCCTAGCATCCTAAATAAGAACTTTGTGAGCATTCAGGAATTGACCTTATTTGAACCCAATTTCAAATAACATTCTGCAAGCCGTATGGTTAGAAATTAAAACCATTCTCCATTTTTAATAACGCAGAGTACGTTATCAGTAACGAGCTATAAAATCTTTGTTGTTAGTACTCAAACCAAACAACCACCTTGCAATCCCCTGTCCACACTTCCCCAGGAACCAAAAACTAAATTTAATTTTGGCTTAAGAAAGATGTAAAGATTATAACAATTACTGGGAAAATATCAGAATCATTTAATGTGTTACAAAATCAATACAATGTTATCATTTGCTCTGTGTTATCACTGAACTTCTATCTAGCCTTGCAAAAAAATAGGTTTGATTAGACCTTTTTTATAAATGTCCATATAAATATTTACCACATTTAATTAAAGGTCTAGGGGACCACTACCCACCGCAGCAGCTGCCCTGAGAGAAGCATATCTACGTCTTAATTAGCTGCCTCTGTTTAGTCATTTCTACAGAGGAGGAGGAGGAGGATTACCGCTAAGGATTGGAGCTCTCTGGTCTCTTCCTCTGCAGCTGAAGCATGATAAGACAGAACCTACGGGGCGAGAACAGAAGGAATGCATGTTATACAAAAGAGGAATACCCAACACAGACCACAGCTTCAAGCCTGGGATTCTCCCAAGCCTTCCTGCAGAGGTATCTAGACTCCTGAGAACATCGTATCTTCTTTGCTGCTTTCTTCAACAGAGAGAAAATCTCGGATTTTTATTCAAATGCTTCTTATGGAAACGGAAAGTTACACTCCCTGTGTTCAAAGAAAACTGTCACTTTTCCTCTGACACTGTTGATACAACAAACACATTATTGATAAGTCACACTATTCGCTCAAACTTGGCAGAAAATTCTGTGTTGCTTTTCTTAAACAAAAATACTGACTTTAGCTATTTTACTGATGTACTGAACCAAGATAAAAGACTTCTGCATAAGCTGACATTGTAATGTTGATATTTAGGAAGAAAGCAGTCTGGAAGTGGCTCTTGGAAGAGGCCTGTAACCACTGTAGAATTCATAAGGGAAAACTGCATAGCAGAGAGATAAATGTCACCCAGATTCAGGGATACTTTTCTACCCACAGGATTCAAGAACGGAGAAGAGCAGAAGTGGCCTATAAATCCATCTGTTAACAGCAGAGGACACCTAGGCCCAGGGAGTCTCATCACTGGCTGTGAGCTCACAGCCAGTGAGAAGAGGGCCTGGGACCCAGCTTTCATCTCGTAATCTCGTACACTCTTCACCATCCTGGTGGAGTTACAAGAAGATAGTAAGGCAGATTTACTATCTTCCCATAACTTGTGAATCATTAATTCCCATTTTCAAACCCGATAACTTCCAAATGATGGGACAGTATTTTAGATGTTCTTCTAAACCAGGGTAGTTAAATTGTCATGTTAAATAGACATGTTAAATTGTCTATCATATTAAATATTTTTAAAAGTTCATTTTTGACAGAGTTAACACAGATTTACTAAAATCTCTTAAAGTTTTAGGGTCAGCGATAAAAAGGTACCTCATTTTCAGACTTTAAACGGTGAGTCAAATAATTCAGTGGCCCAAACCAGTTTTCCTTGAACTAGTTTTTAAAACTGTAAGCAATTAAAAATCTAAAGCCAAATGGTAAATATGTCTAAATACTGTGATTCAGAACATTATAGTACGGTAATACATGTGACTTGTCTTACGGTTTCCCTAGGAAACCTAGGGAACCTCGGAGCTGCTGTTTCCCGCTGCCATGAGACTGACAGGTCACAGCTGCTGACACCAGGGCGGCGGTTTGTTGAGAAAGGCTAAGATGGTGGCCCTGAACTAGTCTAATATAAATCAACGCAATGCAACATGGGCAAAGGAATAAAGGAATAACATGACACGCTAAGTTTAAAAAATTAATCTTATCACACGCTGAAGATAGAAATAGCACCATACTCATAGGGTTGTAAGGATTAACTTTCGTTAGTACATGTGAGAACACAGAGTAAGCATTTGATAAAGGTTAGCTATTTATTGTTGTTTTACTGTCATTATAATGATGTCTTCTAGGTCAAAATAATTCCCGAAGAAAACATAAGGGATTTATGTCCCTAGGTTTTATCCAATGCCTTGGGAGAAAAGACTTTCAAGGTTAAATCTGTGATCATAGATATGATTTCCTACAATGAATTGAAATTGGAAAATGGATATACTAAGTGAAAGTACAAGTACTCATTTTTAACTGAAATAAAACTACAGTGTAAAAACAGAAACAAAACTCAGTGAGGAAGATACTCAGAAACTGTGAACAAAATTATACCTGGGATTTGTCTCAAAATAATCAATGGATTAATAGGGAAGAAGAGAGCAGAGAAGTGGGCAAGAGTATGGATGGAATGATAGTAGCCACAGGTCAATAATTATTGAAGACAGCTAATGAAGACATGGGGGTTCCCTAGTTAGCCTCTCTACTTCAGCATTATGTTTGAAATTTTCCAAATAAGAAGTATGTTTAAAAAGAGATTAATTTCTAATTGATAGCTGGCTTAGAGTCAATTCTTCAGTACAGTTATGGAAACGGTAAAAAAATATGTTAAAAATTGTATATACACATGCACACACATGTAAATACATATGTATGCGTACATTTAATGTAAAACATATGTATACGTGTGTGTGTGTGTGTGTGTATTTGAAACAGATTTCTACTGATTTCTAATCCAAAGTCTCTTATATAGTACTTTACTAAAATTATTTGGAGTTTTATATTCACATTAGAAAGTACACCATCTTGGGTACTGGTAAACAGCTGGAGGAAAAGTTACAATCTATAACTCAAACATTGATTTCTACTGATCTCTACTGGCTAAGAGCAGGCAAACACTAAAATATATTTCACACCAGTGTGTGAATGACTAGGGAATGCCCTTTCTGAAGTCTAACTCCCTAGACTGGTCTACGATGTAAGAAATTTCCATCTTGCACAAAGTGAATGCTCTCAGGCCGTCAGTGAGACGTCTGGAGATGGCTGGCCCGCGTGGGTAGGCGCATCCTGCTTGGGAGGGAGTCTTGTCTGAGGCCAGGCCCCAAGCCCGTAGTTCACACTCAGAATCACCTGGGGGAGGCTGGTAGGAACACACAGATTCCCAGCCTCCACCCAGGACGTACTGAATCAGAATTTTCTCAAGATCCACAATTCTGTAATTTGGAAGAGTTTTCCCTTTTCCTCATTTCTGATTCTGAGTGCTTGGGATATCTGGTTTTGTTGTTTTGATGTGTGAACACAGCTGTTCATGAGGAGAGATGGGAGGCTCAGGCAGTGGAGAAAGGACAGACAGGGCGGGGACTATCATCAGTGTGAGCGGCTCGTCACTAGGGTCCAAGGACCGCTTTCGGCGGAGAAAGCGGAGGACGGAGGGGCCCGGGGCCTGAGCTTTGATGTGGTCGTATGACCTTTGACAAGTTTCTCAAGTATGCTGGGTCTCAGTTTCCTTAGCTGTTTAAGTGAGGAGAGAGGAAGCACGTGGTTCTCGCCGGTCACAGTGATGTAACAGACCCCGAGCGCTCCGCAGGGAGGGGCGGCGGCCGGGAGTGCGCCCAGGGAGGCCGAGGCGTCCCGCAGGAGCACCCACCTCTAACGTGACCATCTGCTTGGCCATGGCTCTCTCCACCGCTTCGTACATCTGTGTGTTCTGGATCCCCAAGCCACAAAAGATGACAAAAGCTTCCAGAAACTGTTCATCGTTTCGGTTGAAAGGCTTAACTTTGCCAGTGGTTTCCTCCATCTTATTAACAAGTTGGCAAACCCCTATAATAATCCAAGAAATTGAACAGATGTTACTATTCATAATCACAGTATGCACTGACTTTAACACGGGCCCCCAAAGGTCTAGGGCTTTTCTTTTAGGAGTGCTTGGCATCTCCAAATAGTTAAACGGATCCTCACACAAAGAAGCTAGAACAATGAACTGAGTTAATTTACATGCAAACTCATTTCACACAGTCCTAAATGTATGTTGTCTATGTTCAAAAAGATCCTAGACTACTATTTTCTTCCAGATTCTGTCACAAGTTTTATATCAGTTGTATCCCCAAAGACAATTTGTCCTTTGGAGACTAATTGGATTTTTGTACTCTTGCCAAGAGAACAATTTTGATGCACATCAGAATTTTGGGTCACCCAGGCTGCCTTTCCTTACTGAGAAATCAGAAGTTAAAAAACACAATTATCCACAAAACAGAATGTAGTTTGAGACAGTCTCAAATTTCCAATATGTACCTCTGTGTCCAGGAGAATATTTCCAATCATTTTTGATACTGCAAATAAATGCATGTAGAGATGACTATTTACTTAGATATAAGAGCAGAATTCATCTTTGAAGAAAATCATAACCAGACCTCCCAAGTCCTGGTCTTTCTTAGAAAGTCAAACACATAGTATATATAAATGGAAGACTATGTCAAATCGTAATTGAACTCGTTGTTCTATGGGGCTCCGATCGTAAGGGGTCTCTGCGAGGAGTCTGATGACCTTGTACCTCTGGGTAACAGTGCTGCTAACGTCCCGTCTCTTCTGTCTCTACATATGTAACACAGACTTCCATCACGGCCTACTGTGGAGGAGGCGCGGTGCTCAATGCTTCAGGACACACGTGGACTCCGGTCTGCATGATTCACACCATGAGAAAGGGGCGCTCACATCCGCTTTAAAGATGAAGACACTGAGTCTCGGGAAGGTCAAGTCATGTGCTCCAGGGTGCTTATGTTTAAAGCTGAAACCCCAGCTCAGCCTAGCCCCAAAGACCAGATTATTACCGTACATCTGCCCTGTGCCTTTTACCCCCGTCTGATGACTGTTGGCAGTTTCCTGACTGCCTCTTGCTCACCCACACCTTTGCCTGTAGTTTTCCGCTGGTCCCAGTCTCTTTCCTGTTGCCCAGGAGATCCCTACATCTAGATCCCTACATGCCCTTCACAGGGAGCTCCCAGAGGCCTCCCACTTCCCCAGGGGAGGCAGACACCTCTCCTATCTCCTTAACGTTTACCAGCTGGAGGATCATCGGGAGTTTTATTTCTGTCTCTCTTTCTAGACTGTACATATCCTGGGCTTAAGAGATTTTATTTTTCAGTTCCACTTCCTTAGTTAGCCAGGCCTGGCACACAGCAAGACTCAAAAAATGTTTACCGAATTAACGAAAGGATGCAAGACTACAGTTCTGACCCAATTGCTTTCCCATGAAGATTGTGGTTGGCTATCTCTTTATTTTTCCTGGAGCATAAAAGGATTTCAGAGAGTCTGAAATGATGCATGGTTGCACATGTAGTCCCTTTATCACCAGTGGTGTGCACTTTATTTTTAACACTACAAATTATCTGTATCCTCCTTCTGCTCTTTGTTTGTGGGAGTTTTTCTATTTTAGATAGTAAAGCCATCCGTATCTACCAGTGTTACCACTGCAGAGGTTACTTCTCTAACACTTATTCCATTATCAAGAAAAACTTAAAATTTGGACACTGCAAGTAAAAACCATTGAGTAAATGGCAATCAGCATTCATCATTTTAAAAGACCACATACCATGTACAGTGCAAACACAAGGGTTATGTCCTCCAACCTTTGTGAATCCCCAAATTATAAACATGGGACTGTTTATGTAGGCATCTGGCTATCTCCCACATCACATGTTCTTGAGAGTCATGCATTCCTTATCTTCATAGCACAATGTAACTGCTTTTCAGTTGTTACTAAGTTTTCTCCTGCTTGATGGGCACTTTGCATAAACAGGATTTTTCCTTTTGTCACTTCATAAGATTGACTGTGCATATGGAAAGAAGACAGGCCGTGGTCATCAGGCAGTCTGCTAGGCTTGGGGCCGAGGTAAGGAGCTCTCTCCTGGACAGCAGTTCAAATCTAAGCCTCAGTCAGTCATTGAATGAATACATTGTTGTTTAGCCGCTCAGTCGTGTCCAACTCTTTGCAACCTCATGGATCACAAGGCTCAATCTGGCTCGCCAGGCTCCTCTGTCCATGGGATTCTCCCGGCAAGAATACTGGAATAGGTTGCCATTTCCTTCTCCAGGGGATCTTCCCAACCCAGGGATCGAACCTGTGTCTTCTCCTGTGCCTCCTGCATTGCAGGCAGATTCTTTACTGATGAGCAACCAAGGAAGCCCAGTAAGTGGTATTAATTAATACCCCAGGAATTGAAAGGTACTAAAACGGCATATTCAGCATACAAACAGCAGGAGTTGTCTGTACCAACCACAGCTCAGGGCAGAACAGCGAGCACGTGTCAGAATCCGCCTCGGCAGACAGGCAGACACAGAGTAACACTCAGAAAGCTTGGACCCATTTACAGACAGTTTTCACAATGTATTTCTTAAAGATGTGGAAGAATGGATGAAGAGTATAGTAATGAAATTTAAAACTGGTCATTTGAAATGCCACATCTACTAGCAAGTGATATAAAATCAGAAGCACTTATATATAAAAACAAAGTAGTCATTGCAGAACCAAAATTAAAACAGAATCACTCAGCCAAAATCAATCACTATGTACAACCATAAAATAAAATATTCAAAAACATATTAGGTGAAACCCGAGAAGTAGCACAGTTAGATAATAAAATATCAGTGTTACGTAATATTATTAGTTCACAAAGTACTTGCACAGACATTATTTCACATGCTCACAACAGCAGCTCTGAGAGCTAGTTGGCACTGAAGGCCTCTGGAAATTATGCTGAAGGGAACTAGGTAGTTTCTCAAATCACACACTGAGGTTTCCTTTTCTATAACTCCAGGAGGCGGACGTTCTTACCAACCAGTTTTCCTGCTGGCTTTGTGGCAGAGCAGGGCGTCACCTCTTACATCCTGCCTGTGGTCTCAGGTCTTCTTTCCCACACAACATGGGGAGATGCCCAAACTGTTAATACTCATGGCTCAGACAGTAAAGAATTGGCCTGCAACGCGGGAGACCTGGGTTGGATCCTTGGTCAGGAAAATCCCCTGGAGAAGGGGATGGGAAGCCACTCCAGTATTCTTGCCTGGAGAATCCCATGGACAGAGGAGCCTGGCGGGCTACAGTCCATGGGGTCACAAAGAGTCAGACACGGCTGAGTGACTAACACACACGCACACACAAGACCTGCCCTTTTATACCCTTATGACCTACCTTGCAAAAAAATTTTTTTCAAGACATTTTCTTCAAGATATTTGCCAATTATTTTAATTTAGGAAGTTTCTCGCTGTAGAAAAGATTTAATTTCTCAAGTAAGTCATCTTTTAAGTTTTCAACTATAGTGTCTTGCTTTTAAAAGAAGCTTCCTGTTTTAAGATTACATATAAACCAATATTTTCCTCTAGCACTTTTACAGATTCATTCTATCATATTCAATCTTCTAATTCTACTTAATTCCCCACCCCCCACTAAATTGCTACTGGATTCTTATGAAACTTAAATAGTTATTCATCCTTTAATAATTTAAATTGTCACCTCAAATAATAAATTCATATTATTTCAACAATGTGCTTTTTTCACATTTAAATTTCATGAAATCAGTTTGCATTCTCATCAATTGCTTGTAATGGTATAACTAAAATTATGTTTTTCTTTCTTTGAGTTACATAAAATGGTGTCTTTCAACCAACGACATCTTAGAAACAGAAATGTAGTCTATTATATACCAACACAAATTATATCGGACTTGGGTCGGCATTTAGACTTTCTATTGTGTCCCATCAATCTTGCCATCTTCTCGAGCACACATTTAATACTTTTAGTTATGCTACTTATACAGCATTATTTTAATTTCTGATAAGGCAATTCTCTATCCATCAACCCTGATTATTTTGCACTATCCGTCCAGAAGAATTTTATAAATACTTCTTTTTATATGTCCTCTAGATGAATTTTTTATGTTTGTTAAGAACTCCCTTCCCCTTTGAAAAACAATCTTATCAGGACATGTATTAAAATTGAAATAAAACCTAATCTGCAAAAACTTAACATCTTAAAAAAATTCTCATCATCAGGGAATGTTTTGTCAGTTCATGTACTGAAGATTTTCAAGTTATCTAGTACAGTTTTATAGTTCTCCTCACATAGATGTTCCTATCTCTGACAAAGTTTATTCCTTGTTACTACTCTATATGAGATTTTTTCCCATTATTATTTTCCAACAAATTTGTCTTGCCATGTAAGAAAGTTATTTTCCTTTAACGATTTGAAAGCCAGGCACTTTTGCAACTCTCTTTTTAGATAGCTACTTTCAGCTGATTCTCCTGGGTTTTTCCATTTAACAATCGTATCATATTGTAAGTTATTTTGCTATTTCCTTTTCCATACCTCGCCTTATTTCATCCTTTCCTGTCCTCTGGTTGCTTTGGTAAGAATTGGGTATTACTTTGGGTAATAGTGTTCTTTTTTTTTTTTTTTATGGACTTAAAAAATATAACTTTTTCAACTAACTTCCATGAGAAATTTTAAATTCTTCTTAGTATTAAGTTAGTAAGTAAGTAAGTGTGAGTTGCTCAGTCGTGCCCGACTCTTTGCGACCACATGGACTGCAGCCGACCAGGCTCCTCTGTCCATGAGATTTTCCAGGCAAGGATACTGGATTGGGTTGCCATTTCCTTCTCCAGGGGATCTTCCCAACCCAGGGATCGAACCCAGGTCTCCTGTACTGCAGGCAGATTCTTTAACAACTGAGCTACAAGGGAAGCTCCTTAGTATTGGTTATTATCAATTTTTATAGAATTTCTGTTTCATCAAAACATATCACTTTTTTGTTACAGTGTATTTTCTAACATCTTTTAATATTTCTTCTGCATCTATAATTATATTTGCTTTCTCATTCCTATTTGTGTTTCTCTTATTTCCCTCATTATCTGTGTTGGATGTTTGTTTACTGTTTGCCCATCATCTCGATTTACTATCCCTTTTCATTTCATAAATTTCTCTTTTCAATTTCTTTCTTCTGCTTTCTCTCTTCCTATTCATTTATTTATTTTGGGGGCAGTGTGAGGAGTGAGATGAACACTTAGTTGAAATAGTTTAATTATTTACTGTTTCAGCCCAGTCGCTCAGTCATGTCCAACTCTTTGTGATCCCATGGACTGCAGCACACCAGGCCTCCCTGTCCATCACCAATTCCCGGAGTCCACCCACACTCATGTCCATCGCATCGGTGATGCCATCCAACCGTCTCATCCTCTGTCATCCCCTTCCCCTCCCGCCTTCAATCTTTCCCAGCATCCGGGTCTTTTCCAATGAGTCAGCTCTTCGCATCAGGTGGCCAAAGTATTGGAGTTTCAGCTTCAGCATCAGTCCTTCCAATGAACACCCAGGGCTGATCTCTTTTGGGATGGACTGGTTGGATCTCCCTGCAGTCCAAGGGACTCTCAAGAGTCTTCTCCAACACCACAGTTCAAAAGCATCAATTCTTCAGTGTTCAGCTTTCTTTATAGTCCAACTCTCACATCCATACATGACCACTGGAAAAACCACAGCCTTGATTAGGTGGACCTTTGTTGAAAAAGTAACGTCTCTGCTTTTTAATATGCTGTCCAGGTTGGTCATAACTTTCCTTCCAAGGAGTAAGTGTCTTTTAATTTCATGGCTGCAGTCACTGTCTGCAGTGATTCTGGAGCCCAGAAGAATAAAGTCAGCCACGGTTTCCACCGTTTCCACATTGCCATGATCTTTGTTTTCTGAATGTTGAGCTTTAAGTCAACTTTTTCACCTCCTCTTTCACTTTTATCAAGCGGCTCTTTCGTTTATTATTTCCTGATTAATAATAGCAAAATATTTAAAGCTCTACATCTCCTCTGAATACAGTTTTGACCTTATAGCTTGCATTTTTATATTAAGTTGAGGTGGCCACTAATTTTCTGAAATGCTATACTTTCATTTTTTTTTTCTTCATAGTGAAAACTTTTATATTTGCAATTAGCCAGCTGGACTCAGTTTAGATGATCCCAATTTTGTTGGCAACATCCAAAGCATCATAGTCAGGAGCCAGTCGAACATACGCCTTCTTCTCTCCATCAAGCCTGATCAGAGTATTGACCTTAGCCACGTCAATGTCATAGAGCTTCTCCACAGCCTGTTTAATCTGGTGCTTGTTGGCCTTGACATCCACAACGAACACCAGTGTGCTGTTGTCTTCTGTTTTCTTCATGGCTGACTCGGTGGTGAGGGGGAATTTGATGCTGGGTAGTGGTCACGTTTGTTTCTCCTCGGGGCGCTCTTCCGAGGATATCTGGGCTGCCTCCTGAGCCTCAGTGTTTTGGGCCGCCGGAAGGTGGGTGACGTCCGGATCCTCTTTTTCTTGTGGCTGTGGACTCCTTTCAACACAGCTTTCTTGGCCTTCAAAGCCTTTGCTTTGGCTTCAGCTTTAGGAGGGGCAGGGGCTTCCTTCTTCGCCTTTGGCGCCATCTTCATGAAAAGGGTTTCTGAAACTTCTTACCACGGGCTTATACAGCCAACGCTCTATACTTTCATTTTGACTTTTGATTTCTTCTTTGACATTTGGGAGAATGTTTTCAGTTTCTAAGGGAGCTTTTCCCTTCTAATTTATCCTTTTATTATGCATTTCTAGTTTTAATGCACTGTGTTCCATGACAGTGGTTTTCAATTCTACTTTCCAGAAATGACTAAGTTTATGTTGTATGTGTGTATTTGTAAATTTCTAATGGGTATTTGAAAGAAATTTGTGTTTTTAAATTATGACATATAAAAGTAAATGCATGCCAATTAAATCATTTCATTTTTTAATCAATTCTAATGTTTCCTCTTTTCCTATTTAGCATTCTAAGAAAAATATATTAAAGACTCTCATTGTGACTACCATTTTGTCCATTTCTCTTTGTATTTTTAATAGCTTTGACCTTTATATGTCAATGATGTTATTTACTTTATTAGAGGCATTTATGACAACTACACTTCCCTCTGTGAATTTAACTTATTCATTGCAAAGTGATTCTGTACATTATGCTTTTATCTTAAAATCTACCCTGATACTAATATTGTTATCTCTATTCAAATTTTGCCCATTTTGTGTACAGCAAGTTCTTACAAATAGTATACACTTCATATTAATATGTTCTAGAAATCCCGCAGTGTTGGTGGTCCAGCAAAGGTTAAGTTCTGTTTTCCAGGGCTACTATGAAGTTTCCCTTATTTTTCTATTTCTTCAATCAGTTCTTGAAACTATAACCCTTATGTTTATTTTCATTCTGTAGATTTTCACTTTTATAAGTTAAAGATATAATATCCTTTTTTTTTTTTTCTCATTTTCTTCCAATTGCTACTGTCCCTACAGTCTTATTTTCTGGTGCTTCTTATCATTAAACACAATTTACAATTCTCTAACTGGGAAAAACTGAATACCTTAAGCAACACAGGCAATATGTACCATGTATGACACTGCACAAAGTAATTATGTTTGCATTAGGAAAATCCTAGCAAATATTTTTACAAACAACTGAATAGATTGCCAAATGATATAATTTAATATGAAAAATAAAATTAAGTAGTCAAATTTAAACTTATATAATTTTACAGCATTTACTTACGCCTTGGAATCATATTGCCACACATAGATGAGCAGAGAATTAATATGAGTTTAGAAAATACATTCTTTAAGGAACACATACTTCTCTCTCTAGCTTCACTGTGTCAATAACATGTGGTGTAACACTATGATTTGTATTACTTTTTCACTAAAAAAAAGAGATATAAATGTAAGTTATCTAAAGTGGAAATGTTCTCAACAACTTTTCTTTTTGGATGGGAATGGGACTGGTTTCTTCAAAACATGCCCTGAAACTGACATGGAAAATAGGCATAAGTATTTCTAGTAAATGTAAGAAAAAGACAAACTTAATCTAATAAATAGGGGAAATAATTGGTTAAAATAAATGAATGCTTCATGAGGAAAGGAGCTTCTTAACAGTGTTGGAAACAAAGTGGTGGAAACATTCTGTATCAGCCAGACCACTGAGAAAACATTTGCTACAAAAAAATACCTTGGAGAATACATTTAATGATACAATAGGCCCTGCACTGGTCTAACGTCTACAATTTCATCTAATTGTCAGTAATGGAAAAAAAGGAAGGAAAGAAAGATTACAAAAACCACATGGGCCGGTCTGTCTTTCCGCATGTAACTCTGTGGGGATTCTGTATTAGAATTACATAATAGCAAAATCTGGTCTGTGACATGTAAGAAAAATTATTACAACCATGCTATTTTCCATGCTACATCTGTGAGTATAAAGTACAGTTGAGAATTCAAATTTTCTGTTTTGTCACACTTACAGAACAGTGGGGAACACTGAAAATTTTCCCTATTGGAATTACCTTGAACCCCCACCAGCAATCTCACTAGGGTATTTTTCTTTCTTTTAATTGGTAGGGAATTTTTCCTTCCCTAAAACAACATTTGCTTACTTTTGACTCTTGTTATCAAATATGAGAGGCACAAAATGTATGCAAACAGAAATCTGATTATTTTAGCTGGTACTGTTCTTTTCCGGTTCACTTGCTGGAACAGTGACAGGACCATAGAATGTGGCTTCCGAAGGAATCTGAAGGCTGTGACTTAGTTGTGTTAGGTGCCCATCACTGTTTAAACGCTTAAACGGAGAGTGGAACCAGGTGGATATCCTGAGTCCTGTTCCCATCCTGTGGGATGTTCCCACAGGAACAGGAGTCCTGTTCCCATCTCTGTGCTTCCCCAAATGACTCTTATCACTTGTGTAAAGTGATGAAAAAGCCTGATTATAACTTCCTCTAGCCACTCCCCATTCCCAATTATTCCAAAGAGATGCTGCTGAGAAAAAGTGAAGACATGACTTACTGTGGCCAGCTGCCACTCTGTCTTCCTTCTCACCAAAACATATTAGTATTCATAAATGATGCATTGCTTCTGGAATTCATTTCACATTTTCAAAGGTCAAAGGCAGCTTGTTGTAAGCTCTACACTTCTATCAAAAAGTGTAACATTTGCAATGCAGTTTGCACCTAACTCCCTAGGATATAAACTTCCATAATCCAGACATTTACTCAGTGTCATACCATAGGGCACCTCCGTCAGTTTTCTTTTGTTTCTGTTAGGGATCTGATCAGTGATATCCTTGAAAAGAGCTAATACATGAATTCACTAGGTTCTCCTTTTTTCTCTGAGAACTGAGAGGTGTGCAAGTGAAGAACAGCCTTCAGGGAGTCACCAGGCTGTCTTCCAAGAGGCTGATGAGGCAATTCACCAGTGAGTCCAGCCCCGGAGGCTCGGAAATTAGATTACCATGCCGGGGACATCTCCTGCTCTCTGGGGTAGAGAACAGTACCTCAGCTCACAGACTGACTTATGAAACCAGAATAGTATCAAGAAATGGGTACCAACAAGAAATGGGTCTGCCTCAGGAATGCGAGCAGTGCACCTGTAACTCAGCCCATGACCTCAAGTCCAGGTGGCTGATCTACGATAAGGAACATCTGGCAAAGCGAGCCACGCATTCATGAGGCCAGGGAGAAGGCATGCTCTTCACCTGAGTTAACGTATCTTGGAAAGTAAACAGTCAGAACAAGGGAAGTCAGACTGGTGGGCTGTTTAAAGGTGTAAGTCGGTGTATCTGTCTCAAAGCGAGGACGCACACCAGGAGGACTGGATCACTGGGAAGCACCAGGGACCACCTGCTGCATGCACAGCCACCCAAGGGTGGTCTCGTTGAGTGGTTAGAAGAGCCTATGCACCGGTCCAGCCTTCCATACCCATCTCCACGGAAGGGGCAAAGGTTGCCAGGCTACTGGACAGAACTGGAGAGGCAATTTTAGGTCTCCCCCGTCCCACTTTCATAAACAACACCTCCCTCCCCCACCTTTCTGACTGACACTCTTCTTTAATAAAATTACAGTCAAATCTTGGAACTAACCAGAATTTTTTTTTTTTCTGGAAACTGATTTTCAACCTGGAAACTAATCAGATTTTTAAGGTAAATTTATACAGCTAAGTCTTGCACCATTAGGGTTTTTATTTAAAAGTTTAAACCTTTATTTCAACTTCTAGGGGGAATATTTAACAGTTCAGGCTATTTTCATCACGCATGTGTTGGTCGCTCAGTCATGTCCAACTCTTTGTAAACTTATAGACTGGAGCCCGCCAGGCTTCCCTGTCCATGGAATTCTCCAGGCAAAAATACTGGAGTGGGGTGCCATTCCCTTCTCCAGGGGATCTTCTCGACCCAAGGATTGAACCTGGGTCTCCTGCTTTGCAGGTGGATTCTTCACCATCTGAACCACCAAGGACGCCGTAACTGGCATATAAATTTCCTTTTCTACTCTTAATATAACCTGCCGTGCCAAGAAACAAACATGTCAGTAACAGGAAACATCATCTCATTTTTCAGAGAATGTCTTCTTCCACCATTCCTGCAGTAGACATGTTTTACTAAACTTTATATAAGAATGTAAACTCCCTGAGGCAGGGATTTTGGCTTATTCACTGATTTATTCCAGGTGCCGAAAACATGGAGTGTTCAATGAATACAACCTACAATCTAAACCACATCATTCAAAAAAGAAAAATTATAAACTACGATGTGAGGCTCTAAAACAATATATATTATCAATTTGATATCTCTCAGTCTACTAACTTTCAACATGTCATTTTTAAACAAAACCTCTGTTGAAACAGGATTATAATTACAAAAGTATATCATATTTAACAAGATATTTAACAAATATTTGTTGACATTTATCAATGTAAAATTAGTTAAAAATTCTTTATCATTCCAATTTTCATCTTTTTTTCATATTTTAGTCTTTAAATTTATACTGGAAAGAAGTTTCTGGGAATATATGTTTTTCTTATATAAGTGCAGAGTGGAGGTCAATGAAAAGGCTTTACCTATCACTTTGTTCTTCTTTCCATTTTTTATAGGTGTACAAAGCAAACTTCTAATGCACTGCTGGTTTACATTTCCCATGTTTTCATTCTAAACAAAAAAACAAAAAGCAAAACAGCTAAATACTATGAAGAGATTGTCTGCCCATTAGATGCTACAAACTATACTGGACATATGAAGTTATTAATATGCTTATCTTTTATTAGCTGGACATAATATCAGAGTGTAAAAAATGCACAAATTATAATGACGTTCATATAAATGCAATATAAAGCAATCAGTCTTTACTAAAAATAATAAGTATCTGTTTTAATTTTTTTCTTATTTTCCATTTTATTTACCTATATTTCTTTTATTTTCCATTTTAAAGTTTCTAAGTAGCTTACAGTAGTACTAAGCAAAATATTCACTGAGTTCCTACTATCCCTGTGTAGTAGATGTCTCAAGTAACTTAATAAGAAGGGTAGAAATCAGAATCTTTACACCACCAAGGATTCTACATGTTACAAATTTCTCCTTCTTTAGTTTTACCACTGTTTCTATTGTCCATATTGCTACAGTCCTAAAAAGGTCTCCTAGATATGCAAATAACAAAGTCAAGGCAGCTGCCTCCAACTGCAATGCTTTTCTGAAGTTAAATGAGAGAACGTACTAGAATCTAAAGTTTTCAGTGTCTGAGAAACTGACCCTTGTAGGCTTGCTTTCAAGAAAAACAAATACTCATTTTTTTTTTCACGAGCTATTCACTGTGGTAGATAACCAGTTACAGACACTCAAGCCATATGGAACTTAATTTTTTAAGATAAAGTCAGGAACTCTAGCAATACTATCTAAGGAGTGTCAATTGGTATTAAGTGGGGAATAGTGAAACTATGTCAAAGTTAATGATGTTTCATTAATACATGTTTTAAAAACTGACAAAAGTACAGAGAAAAATACATAAGTATAGCTGACCACCTCTCAACAGATGTTCTGAGCTGTTTTATTTTTCTTCCTCAGATCAGGGCAAGCACAGATCACTTCCAAAGAGCCAATGCTAGAGCCAATCCTTCAGTTAAGAGTCACTAGTATAGAGCAGGTCTGCAGGAAAACAGCCGGCAAGCTCCAAGTCTAAAACTGGGTTACTTACTGTCCAGGGAAATCTTTTGTCCTTACTGACATCTGGGATATTAAGTGGTTCCATAGTATTTTTGACATACTGAGCATACATGTAATTGATTCTGTTTGCATCACGTTCCCTGCGGAAAAAACAGAGATGAGCTCTTTCCACGCAGTGAAAAAACACAGGCAGAACAGTCACACAGATGGTTATAAGAGAAACATATCCGTCTTAAATTATAAAAGATGCTTGCTCCTTGGAAGAAAAGCTATGACCAACCTAGATAGCAGAGACATTACTTTGCCAACAAAGGTCCATCTGGTCAAAGCTATGTTTTTTCCAGTAGTCATGTATGGATGTGAGAGCTGGACTGTGAAGAAAGCTGAGTGCCGAAGAATTGATGCTTTTGGTCTTTCCTTTCTCTGATGTGGCCAGAATACTGGAGTGGGTAGCCATTCTCTTCTCCTCGGTTCAAGACCCAGATCAAGACCTGGGTTTGATCCCTGGGTTGGGAATATCCCCTGGAGAAGAGAATGGCTACCCACTCCAGTATTCTGGCGTGGAGAATTCCATGGACTCTATAGTCCATGGGGTTGCAACGAGTCGGACATGACTGAGTGACCTTCAGTTCTTTGATGTACACTTTAGGTTAAGTGCAATTTGGCCAAGTCAGGTAATGACCATATGTACAGTATTATATTCAACGGAAAAAGAATAAAAGGAAACGACCATGGTAACAGAGGAATAGAAGAAATTCACACTGAACATTTCTGAGCGTAAATTGATAATCTGGGAAGGCATATCTGTTAGACACATCTGACCTAGGATACTCCTGGCTTCCTAATACTTCATATATAATTACCCGGAGGAGAATCCCAACAAAAAGTTACGAGATAAGTGCAGGATTTCGGTTAACAAAACTATTTTAAAACAATAAATATTTCATGGACAACGGAAGTCTCAGGAAAAGAAAAGAAGCTACAGAAAAGATAAGAAAAATGAAAAGGTATCTATTCTGAGGAAAAGAAAAGAAGCTACAGAAAAGATAAGAAAAATGAAAAAGTATCTACAAAAAGAAAGAAGTACACTGGAAAGGATATCTTTGTTCAAATGTCTTTTATAGTGATGATGATGATGATGATGATAGATGACTTTTGTTATTATCATTATTTCAACAGAGGGAGCCAGATGAACCCAAATAATCAAGCAGTTCGACCATTTTTTAAAGGAGTAAACATCTTTTTACTATTTTAAAAATAATAGGTGTCCCTGCATTTAACTTCAATTATGTTTCCCAATATAATTATAATTAACAAATAGTACATATATTCCAAGAACATGAGCTTAAAGGATTAATTTCATGTATTTGTCATGATGTGATAAAATATGCATTTAAAATTAACATGGGGCTTCCCTGGTGGCTCAGATAGTAAAGAATCCACCTGCAATGCGGGAGACCTGGGTTCAATCCCTGTATCGGGAAGATCCCCTGGAGGAGGGCATGGCAACCCACTCCAGTATTCTTGCCTGGAGAATCCCATGGACAGAGGAGCCTGGCGGGCTACAGTCCATGGGGTCGCAAAGAGTCAGACACGACTGAGTTTAGACTAAGCACAGCACAAAATTAACATGAAGCTAACTAATATGGAATCATAGCACTAAAACATCTATTTTTTAAAATTAAGAGCTTACAAAATCTGTATAACATAACATTCACTTTTCCTATTAATTAGGTGGCTCTCTGAATTGAAGCACAGAAAACTCTGAAACCTCCCACCATCTGGAAATGATCTTCACTTCTGAAATTCTTGGGTGACACAAACCCCAAGAGCTTACTGTGTTTTATCCCATTGATAATATGATTCTAATAATTATATATAATGTTCACCTTCACTATTCTTTATTTTTATACTTAACATTTCACAACAACAATTTTCTTTTTAAAAAGTTAATCAGATGGTTGGTTAAAAGAGTACTAAGTGAACGATGCTTTTCCACTGACACATAATTCCCTAAAAAGAAGAATCTGCTTATAGCTAACATCACCAAACTGCCAAGCCTTTAATCTCATGAAAGAGGTTTGGATTGACAAAGTGTTTAATAATGAAAACTGGAAAGGCCTAAATTCTACCAATTAGAAATTTCAGAAATGTAATAAAGAATCTGCTGGCCAAGGGTCAGTATCAGCTAGTTGTTTGACAATGCTAAAGTTACTAAACACCATTTTAGTTTTCACAAAATGAAGCCTGATATCTAATTTTTATTAAAATAAAAACATGCATCACTATGAGGTCTTGTACTCCGACATTAGATTAAAAGCTAACTATTAGCTAATGATGAACTTTGGACAGAGGTTCGTGACTTTGTACAGGAGACAGGGATCAAGACCATCCCCATGGAAAAGAAATGCAAAAAAGCAAAATGGCTGTCTGAGGAGGCCTTATGAATAGCTATGAAAAGAAGAGAAGTGAAAAGCAAAGGAGAAAAAGAAGGATATTCCCCTTTGAATGCAGAGTTCCAAAGAATAGCAAGGAGAGATAAGAAAGCCTTCCTTAGTGATCAATGCAAAGAAATAGAGGAAAACAACAGAATGGGAAAGACTAGAGATCTCTTCAAGAAAATTAGAGACACCAAGGGAACATTTCACACAAAGATGGGTTCGATAAAGGACAGAAATGGTATGGACCTCACAGAAGCATAAGATATTAAGAAGAGGTGGCAAGAATACACAGAAGAACTGTACAAAAAAGATCTTCACGACCCAGATAATCATGATGGTGTGATCACTCACCTAGAGCCAGATATCCTGGAATGTGAAGTCAGGTGGGCCTTAGAAAGCATCACTATGAACAAAGCTAGTGGAGGTGATGGAATTCCAGTTGAGCTATTTCAAATCCTGAAAGATGATGCTGTGAAAGTGCTGCACTCAATATGCCAGCAAATTTGGAAAACTAAGCAGTGGCCACAGGACAGGAAAAGGTCAGTTTTCATTCCAATCCCAAAGAAAGGCAATACCAAAGAATGCTCAAACTACTGTACAATTGCACTCATCTCACAGGCTAGTAAAGTAATGCTCAAAATTCTCCAAGCCAGGCTTTAGCAATACATGAACCGTGAACTTCCAGATGTTCAAGCTGGTTTTAGAAAAAGCAGAGGAACCAGAGATCAAATTGCCAACATCCACTGGATCATTGAAAAAGCAAGAGAGTTCCAGGAAAACATCTGTTTCTGCTTTATTGACTATGCCAAAGCCTTTGACTGTGTGGATCACAATAAACTGTGGAAAACTCTGAAAGAGACGGGAATACCAGACCACCTGACCTGCCTCTAGAGAAACCTGTATGCAGGTCAGGAAGCAACAGTTAGAACTGGACGAGGAACAACAGACTGGTTCCAAATAGGAAACGGAGTACGTCAGGCTGTATATTGTCACCCTGCTTATTTAACTTCTATGCAGAGTACATCATGAGAAATGCTGGGCTGGAAGAAGCACAAACTGGAATCCAGATTGCCAGGAGAAATATCAATAACCTCAGATATGCAGATGACACCATCCTTATGGCAGAAAGTGAAGAAGAACTAAAGAGCCTCTTGATGAAAGTGAAAGAGGAGAGTGAAAAAGTTGGCTTAAAGCTCAACAATCAGAAAACTAAGACCATGGCATCTGGTCCCATCACTTCATGGGAAATAGATGGGGAAACAGTGGAAACTGTCAGACTTTATTTTGGGGGGCTCCAAAATCACTGCAGATGGTGACTGCAGCCATGAAATTAAAAGACGCTTACTCCTTGGAAGGAAAGTTATGACCATCCTAGATAGCATATTAAAAAGCAGACCTTACTTTGCCAACAAAGGTCCATCTAGTCAAGGCTATGGTTTTTCCACTGGTCATGTATGGATGTGAGAGTTGGACTGTGAAGAAAACTGAGCGCCGAAGAATTGATGCTTTTGAACTGTGGTTGTTGAAGAAGACTCTTGAGAGTCCCTTGGACTGCAAGGAGATCCAACCAGAACATCCTAAAAGAGATCAGTCCTGGGTGTTCATTGGAAGGACTGATGTTGAAGCTGAAACTCCAATACTTTGGCCACCTTATGCGAAGAGTTGATTCATTGGAAAAGACCCTGATGCTGGGAGGGATTGGGGGCAGGAGGAGAAGGGGACGACAGAGGATGAGATGGTTGGATGGCATCACTGACTCGACGGACATGAGTTTGAGTGAACTCTGGGAGTTGGTGATGGACAGGGAGGCCTGGCATGCTGCAGTTCATGGGGTTGCAGAGTCGGACACGACTGAGCGACTGAACTGAAGTGAACTGATTAGCTAATGTAAGGCGTGGTGTTGGATAATTTTAATTACTGTAAACTCAGTTAATGAATCAGTTAAAATGTTCCATGTAAATTAGTCTCTCTCAAGGTAATCATACTGACTTATTTATCCTTTATAAAAAAATGTTTACACTAAGAGTGTCTTGGAATAATTTTTAAAAGTGGAAAGATATATTATATTTTCTTTTACAGAGAGGGAATGTGATATTCATCAGAAACAAATCAAATATACAGTAGCACAAACCAAATATATTGTAAGATTTTAGTTTTTTTAATGCATATTCACCAGTAGAGGTCACTATTACACCAAGTGACTGTTCAGTGATCAGAAGAATTAGAGAACTTGTCTGAATTAATAACAAAAATCCAAATGTGAATACATAAAAGTACACAGAAATATGCTGCGACACAAATACATTTAAAGGTAAATATAAATAATTCCTCATTTTATACATTTTTTTTCCCTTTTTTGGCTGTGCCTCGTAGCTTGCGCAATCTTAGTTCCCCAACCAGAGATTGAACCCAGGCCCCAGTGGTGAAAGCACCGTGTCCTAACCACTAGACGGCCAGGGAATCATTTTATACATTTAATATGCATTATCATACTCATTTTCCCATTCTCCTCTGTATATACATAAATTCGTAAATAAACATGTATATATTTTTTTGTCTACATAGTAATCATCATTTATGCAAGCCAAAAGTAAAATAATAAAATATTTAATGTTTAAAAGCTTTCTAAACTGTTCTTTATAAAGAGCAACAAAAATGTTATGGTGTCATAAAATCAAAATAGTATCTATTAATGTTCCTCCTAAGAATAAGACTTCATAACTGAACTAGGCAGTACAGCCCAATACCAGCACTTAAGAAAGATACATACATACTCACCAGGACATGTGCATACTATCACATATTCAAAAAGGATTCAAAATCCACTAAAGCAATGTTAAATATGCCAGAAAATACACACATAGCAGCTTAGGAGAGAACAGATGTGGAGATGGGAAACAAAGTTCAGTTCATGACCAACAATGCCAAAAGGGAAATAAAGGTCAGCTATTCTGATATAATTTTATGAAACAAAAATTCAAGGGTAGCAGGAACATCTCTGGAGTAGAGATTCCATGGTTTACATACCCAGACTACCCATTCCACACCCAAGTCAGAGTCCTGGCCTAGGTCAGGTGTGCCCTGCAAGTCAAGCATGTTCCCTGTCTGTCCCCAAGTTACATCCGCTCCTGGGCTGCTTCCTGAAGCACTTCCATTAGAAGAAAAGGTCTTTCACTGTATCATATGGTTAAAATAATACTCTTAATATAATGTTTTGATTTAAATACAATCACTTAACAAAGTAACAACTTTAAACCACTAGAGTCAACAGTTTCCCCATCTTGATGGGGAACACAGAAAAAGACAGGCAATGTCATGAAAGGGAAGAGAAGAAAGGAACCGTACAGAGGGCAGCAGACAGCGTCTGCAGACCCCACACTGACCCACGGGGTGAGTCCTAACGAGCAGGGCTGGGACACAGCCAGGCTGCACACGCAAGCATTTTGTTCTTGCAGCTGCAAGCTCAGACAGTTTGGCTTTATATGATCTACAAAGATGATTTTCATTTTATTTCCAGCTTTTTATTACAAACATTTTCTTCTAATTTTTTATGGTGAACTTTTGAAATACATAAGAAAGCTGAAAGCAAAATAAATATCCTACTCTTAGATTCAACAATTTTTAATGTTTTACCACATTTGCTATATCTACATATGTGCAAATATATTCATTTACTTATACTAAATTTAGATATATTTACTTTATTATATTTAGATACATTTACTGCTTTATTTATTTTTGGTTCAACCATATTTTATTTTTTGTTGAAAATACCTTTTTTTAATTGAAGGAAATTTTTTTTAAATTGAAGTACAGTTGATTTACTATGTCATGTTAGTTTCTGGTGTACAACACAATATGCATATATGTATATATGTTATGTATGTGTATACATGTGTGTATAACACATATATGTTATGTATAAACATACTAACTGAATCTTTTCCCTTTTTCAGATTCTTTTCCCTGATACGTTATTATAAAATATTGAGTATAGTTCCCTATTATACAGGAGGTCCTTATTGATTATCTGTTTTATATTCAGTAGTATATACAGGTTTAGTCCCAACCTCCTAATTTATCACCCACCCACCCCACTCACTACACCCCACTCCCTCCCCAGCTGGCCCATCTGAAATATTTTAAACTAAGGTGTAGACATCCTAACACTTTACCCTTACAAAATCCAGCATGAATCTACTAAAAATAAGAACATTCTTCTACTAACTACTTAGTAATGCCAAAGAAAAGGTAACAATAATTCCACACCAATATTCAGTATCCAGTCTATATTCAGATTTTCAATTATCCTCACAAAGGTCTTTGATAGCTATTTGTTTTTAACTAGGATCTAATCAAGGTTCATGTACTGCATTTGGCTGTTATGTCCAAGGACAGCCCCTCTCTCCATTTTTTTCAATGACTGTTGACTTTTTGAAGAGACTAGGCCAGTTATCTCACAGAATGTTCCATAGATTTGCATAGAGGTTGTTTTTAAAGAACTACCGCCAAGGAACTTGGTTCCTGAGGATATTACTGTGACATCATTCACCAACATGAAATAATTCTCTGCTAGGTCAACTGTAGAGTAAAAACTCTGGAACTTTAATGTCAATAGTAAAGTTAAATATTCTATTTCCATGATCATATGCGGCTTTTAATTATAGTGTCACTAATAAGGGGTAGTATAAATTGACATGAATTATTTTAGGGAGTGAAATAATTGAAAGAAATAAATAATGAAAAATACAATAAAATGGCATTATGCTCAAGAATTCCTGACACTTGACCCTGGCAGACTTATATTTCTTGGATCATCCAATTGCTTAAGCAAACACCACCAGTATTTTGCTAAGGGTACAAAAAGAAATATGAGACAGATCATTTGTTAGTTTAATCTAAATCCTTTTTAAAGTTCTTCAGAAATCACATATAAAATTGGGCCAATAATGTCTATAACCATGATACACATAACCTTGACTTTCTGTTGTTTCTGTGTACCAACTAACAAAAAATGAACACAAATTTTAAAATTACAAAGAACATGAAAAAGAAATGAACTACAATAGATTTCCGATTCTCGCCATGCGTACGTGTATTGGTGTGATAGAGACTGCAGGCGCCCTTCTGGGGTCAGTTAAATCCCAAGGCTGTTTCCAAATCAGAACAGACTCAGAAGCCTATCAAATTTTCACCGAGGGTCCAAAGTACAAAGAAAAAATACATCTGAAATATATGTCTGTGGGTCCTGAATGAATCAGCCCACAGAGAACACTGCACCCAGGCCTGTATTATATTGTGACACCACTGACTCTGTGAAAGAATTCTCCAACAGGTCAGCTGCAGTGGGAAAAACCTGGAACTACAACATCAAAGAGTAAAGTATTTTCACAAATGAAGTTACTTGTAGGAGGAAAAAAGCAACTGCAGCTTCTGTGACTTAAACAGGCCATGAAATAGCTATATAACCAGTATTATGTACATGTGAAAACGACAGATAGACCGTTAAGTCCTTACCGTGTTAAAGTATCTGACGATTTTTCTAATTCCTCACACTCCATGTGAAACACGCTAGAGAAAGAATCCTGAAAACAGAGCAACAACACATACTGAGAAGTAAGTTTGAGAACACAATGAAAATTATCTAGACACAGACATACAAGTCTGTAGAACTGAGACACCACTTCTTGTACTTTTTCACTTTCTCAGACAAAACTGACCCAAGTCCTTACTTCATGACACTCTCAAACCTACTTCCCATTACTAAGAATCATACTCCTATTGTTTCTGATACTGACCTACAGAAGTACTTATTTGAGTACTATTTGTTTTTGCTTTTCTACCAGTTCTTAATGAATATGTTAGCTTCAAATTTTCTGTATATTTATTCAAAAGCCTCAAGTTTCAGTTTTTATGCATACGTTTACTGCTATTCTTGGGTCTTTAAAAAAAAAGACACACAATTCAATGATATTTTATGAGATTATTAAATTATGAAGATTTTAGCAATAAAGAGACATACTTTTGAAGTTAAATTGAAAAGCAGCATACATATCTGCACCCATACTATAACTGAATAAAAAATTGGAAGGAAACAAATAAAACAATGGCATCAGTTTAATGTGGGAACAGAAGAACTGAGTACATTTTTTTCTTGTTCACTTTTGGATTTTGGCTCATGTGTTGAAATGTTTTTTATCAAAAAATAATTACAGTATAAATGAACATCAAGTCACTTAATTGCTACCCCCAACAAATTAAGTCATTAAAAAGTGAGCAAAACAGATTAATGGGCATACTGCCGAGCTATACTTTAAAGCAACTCTGATACCAGTCAGTTGCTGCCATGATAGCTGTTAACTGGTAGAAGGATAAGCTGAATGTTAATTAAAGTGATAATTAAATGGTCTATAAAAGAGAGTGCCCTTGTGTATAACTTTCAAAAATTAAATGACAAAGAGCAGTCAACAGAACAAAAGCGGTGAGCAGACATATTCTGCAGCAAACTCAGACCTGAGCTTCAGAAGGAGAGCTGCAGTCCTGTACCTGTCTCTATACCAGGGAGTTTATAACTGACTGAAAATACTTTAAACAACTTCCATGAGAATACTTATAGCATAGTGAATTCTGACTTGATTTCCTATCAATCAGAGTTATATACACACAAACACAATGATTCAAATAATGCTATAGCACACAGTCCTGTCTTCCTATCTAACAAAATAATTAAAAATTTAAAATATAAGTATTAAAAATTTTTTTATTATTTTTCTCCCCCCATGCACGCATGCTAAGTCACTTCAGTCATGTCTCTTTGCAATCCTATGGACTATAGCCCATTCCCCCTCCCCCCCAAAAATCAATTCAAATATTCTATACAGATTGTAATTGACCTTATGCAAGTGAGAATCCCTATTTTCTTTCCTAACCCACCAAGGAAGAGCATGTTCTCAGGGTCTAAAGGAAAAAGAAAACAAATAACTACATCAAAAGGAAATATACCAAAAGCAGTGACTCATCAGTTAAGAAGGAGAAGAAATGGGATAAAAGAAAACGGCCTGAGGCTAACGGTGCTGATGCTAACAGCAAACTCAGCTGGCCTGTCTGTAAGTAACCAGCACTCTATGAGAACACTCCATCTTTCCACACAGATCTTACTTCTTTATATTACAAATCAATGGCTTGAAATCTACCGCTTAGAAGCAACTTTCCCTGGTGGGTGAAGAATTTGGGACTCACAGGTACCTTTAACAGCACTGCCTCCACTGGGCCATGCCTTTATGATTTCCACACAATCTCAGGTAAAAAAATTTAACACCCATTCCATTCAGAATCAACCGGCAGAACAGGTCTACCTGCTGACAGCAAGAGGGCACCACTATTCCTGCCCAAAAAAGGTCTGCAGGCTGTAATGACGATGCACTTCTCCATCAAGGCGGTGCAGCCACTGACGAAAGCGGCACAGTGACATTGCCACGGTAACCACTCAGCGGGGGGTCAGCAAGGTGAGGGTGCACGGGCATCCTCCGACCGCACCTCTACCCTGGTCAGCCAAACGACTCGTTCTTTAAGCAGCTTTGCATAAACAACCATGTTCAGCTGGACTTGAGAGAGAGTTCTGAGGCCAACATGAGGTTTAAAAGCAGTGCTTTAAGGCCTGTAAGTTTCTGTCTTTCTAAAAATAAAAAAGTCATACTCTGTACTCACGGAGCAATCTTCATCCACTATGAAAATGGTGCATTTCTGCACCTGCATGAAAGAGATAATAGTGGCAGCTATTTTCTTTAGAATTACTTCTAATGATTGTTGTTCTTCAAAAATTAAGCTAGCAAGGTCAAGCAGCACCTAGACAAAAAAATTAAGAGCTCTGATTTAGTAATTATTAGAGCAATACAATGACTTATATGGGTTGTAAGTGGTTTATATATAATCTAACAAATTACAACCAAGTTTAAAAAGAAAACTTCTCTATTGATTGTTAGTACCATTAGTACAGTGGTTACGATCACAGACTCTGAAGTCACAGCCAAGAGTTTTTAATTCTGGTTTTTCTTCCTGTGGGCTTTGTGATCTAATTTCTTGAAAATGAGAATAATAGTACCAAAATTATGGGGCTGTTGTGAAGACTAAATAAGTTAACATTGAACAGTGTCTGATACATAAAACACACTATTGTTTTTGTTGATCCAGACTTCTGAGATCAACATTTACCAACACTGCCAACATTTTCACAGAATGAAATAAATATTTTCCTAAATAAACAAAATTTTCAGAGTTCCTTTCACATTTCTCCTGATAATTTCTCTTTCCTTTAACTCCACAGAATTCCATCTAGTCTCACAGGAGTATCTGTGCATGGAGGGGAGACAAAGGGTTATTATTTAAGATTTACTGGAGGCAATACTATGCCAGGTGAGGCCTGAAAGATGAGCAGGAATTATTCAGGTGAAGTTAGGAAGGAAAATATCACAGTCAAAAAGAACTACATTGAGAGAAAGTAGCATGTTGTATGTTTTGATCAATTTTTTTAAGAATAGAGAGTGTAAAGGGGGAAACTAGGCAGATGATATTGCAGAGGTAAACAGAGAAAGAATCCCAAAAGCCCTGTCTGTCTTTTGAAGCGGTCTGGACTGTGATGGATTGTAGTAGAGAAGGGACAAGATCACAGGTGTGTTCATAAAATTTGGACTGGATTAATGAGTGGTGAGACTGGGGCAGGGAGGTGTTAGGAAGATGCTGCAGTTGAAAGCCATGGCAAGTCCACAGTCTTATTAACAAAAGTTCTAAAAAGAGAAATTAAAGGGTGGGGGGATGAATTATCAAAGAAATAATGAAAAGGAAATACATAAAACCTAAGGGCTTACATCTCCAGACCAAAAGGAATGACCAGGTACAAGCATTATGAATGAAAACAAGAATCATATTGTGAAATTCAGTTACAAGAGCAACAACAAAGAAATAATCCCAAAAGCTTATAGATAAAAAAGAGTTCCAGGAATCATAACAATATCAATGCTGGCAGAAGACAAAGCATTACCTTTAGATTCTGAGAAACATTTTTCAATGCAGAATTTTTATACCCAGCCAAATTGGCAGGATGGTATAATAATATTTTAATACATGTAAGGTGCTCACATCACAATACCTATTGCAAGTAGTTAATTGAGAATGTGCTACAACAGAACAAGGGAGTAAACTGAGAAAGAAGGAGTTCTGGGATTCAGTGGGTAACTACTGGAGTCTTCCTAAGAAAGCAGTGAGGGAAAGTTCTACCAGGAACCCTGCACAGCAGGCATGAGGAGAAATAGGTTTGCTTGAAAGGAGAAAGAAAGAGAACCTCAATCTGGAGATTCTCCATGAAAAAGAAGAACTCCAGGGAATGCCTAAATAATGGAGAGTTTGTGGGGGGAGGGCAGTAACACGAGGCAGTAACACACGCAAACAGTTCAAGGAAAAAGGAATAAATTTCAGAATCAACAAGAAAAACTAAATTATATAACAAAGGTAATATGAGCAATATTTATATCATAGTACTTATAAAGACTTTATTTTAAATTGCAACTTTGAAATTAATCCAGACAAAGCTTTAGAAAAGTTAATCCTGGTTGTAGAACAATACAGATCTTCCTCAATTTATGATGGAGTCACATCTTGATAAATCCATTGTAAGTTAAAAATACTGTAAGTCAAAAATCTGTTTAATATACCCAACCACCTGAACATCACAACTTAGCCCAGCCTACCTTAAACATGCTCAGAACACTTACATTTGCCCACAGCTGAGCATAATCAACTAACAAAGCCTATTTTATAATAAAGTATTGAATATCTAATGAATTTACTGAATACTGCACTAAAAGTGAAAACTGGAACGGCTGTGTGGGAAACAGAACGGTTTAAGTTGTTTACCCTCATGATGGCATGGCTGCGGAGGAGCTTCGGCTACTGCCACTGCCCAGCAACATGAGAACGTGTCGCAATCCCAGGAAAAGAGCAATATTCAAAATGTGACGTATGGTTTCTACTGAATGTGTATAGCTTTTGTACCATCACAAAGTTGAAAATGTAAGTCTAAATAACCAGTGTAAATTGAAGACCATCTGTGTACATGTTTTCGGTGTGGGCAACATAAAAGAAAAAGTCCAGATAGGAAAAGCAGAGGTAAAGAGTAGTAATTGGGAAGGAGAGATGAGGGATGTTAAAATCCTTATGTTATAAAGCAGGGAATGAAGAGATGATATCTCTAAGTGATAAAATAAGAACTAAATCCTTAATATTACAAGTGCAATTCATTCAATAACTTAAAACAGTGACATCATAATACTGTTACCATGATGACAAAGCGTGGTGTAAAGTTAAAAGTAATTCTTAATCTGTTAACAGTGACAATGCAATAGCTCACAGAAAAATACAAAATGGAAGAAATGTCTATGAGAAGAAATAGTAGAAACAGTTAAAGTATTTAGAAACTGAATCTGTATGATATATATATAATATAAAAATTTAACCGTTTTCTTAAAAAGAATTTCTATACTCTCTCTTTATAATCAGACTTGCCTGATTTCTCTTGTTTTCCAGCAGTGAAGTCTCATAGAGTTGAGCATTATGAAGAACAATTCCACAAAATGCCAAGTAAGCAGCAAAGTCCTAGAAAACAGACAACAGCCAAGTAAGAACTGTCAATAAACCTGTCTTGTTATATTGCTGGAAACACAAACAGCATCCAAAAATATTTATAGTTCAAATAAATATTAAAAAACCAACAGCATCAAATAAACACAGTAGATGTTTATTCTGCATAAAATTAGAAACTGATGCAAAGCAAGCGTTAGCTAAATGATACAATCAGTAGATGACAAGTGTTAATAAAGTTGCCTAACGTCATAAAATAGTTATAAAATAAGCAAGGAGAAAGAGACACAGATCTCTTTACATGATTTGATATTGAAATTCACTTTATGCAAAAGTTGGTGTAGTCTCTAAATGATATTAAGACTTGGATTTAAGCTAAGACTATAAAAATAGTCCGTACCTTATTACTGGGGCAAACTGAAAGCTCACATACTTGTTAGAAGAGTGAATACTGGCAACAGCAGTCCCATACTAACTTGCAAATATTAAATATATTCTTTTAAACACGGGCCTATCACCCTCACAATACTATACCAAGGTGATGTGTTCACAGTTATAGTAATTATTGATTAAAAGAAGTGGCATATTTTATTCACAATCATGAATTTATTCTGCCAAGAGATGATACAGACTAAGAATGACAATCTTTCAAGAGGGGTTTACCTGAATGGATTATAGACAAATAATCGAATAAACAGCCAATCTAGGATCATGTTTCGCACCAAATATTCTCAGATGTCATTAACAGAATAGGAGACTAGATGACTACTATACATTTTAAAAGGTACTTGCTATGTTCCGAAGCAATTAAGACATGGGGACCAACACCAGTGCCAATACAGCCTACAGCAGGAGACAAAAATAACTCTGTCTTATTGGAATGTCTTCCAAAAGTTCCTGCTAATTTTCAGTGGAGGGACAGAAATAGCAACGGGCTTAAAGAGGAAGAATTCAGTGGGCCCCATGATATACATATAATTACATATCCAGGAAGAGAAATAATAAAACCTACTGACAGAATGAAGTTATAAACAGGTTTCAGGGCTTCCATCCTTAAACGGAAAACACGTCGATGTGGTGCAAGGAATCTATCCCTTCAGAGTTGGACGAGAAAGGTAATAAAATAATGCTGACTGCCGCTCTTTCTGAAGCTAAATTCACATCATCCAGCCTGAATTCACACCTTGGCGCCCCATCGTCTGTGTGCAAAGCTTATAAAATACTCTGAAATTTGCTTCACCAGGAGGCAATTCCAATTTTTAGCGAACCTGGACTGCTGAACTTGGAGCAGTGCTTTAGGGCTTTTTTTTTTTTAACTTAATGTTGAATTTCTTTATAGCAGTGATGAAAAGTAAATGGGACAGTTAAAATATCACATCACTCTCTGGATAGCCCCAGCATGCACACAGCCCTGAAGACGGCTTGGGGGCGTGGCGAGGAAGGCTTGGGGGCGGGGGTTCTGTTGACTGAGGACCACAGGTCAGTACTGATTTAGCCAGAGGAAAGAGACCCCTCTGAAGATTTCTGATCCTTTCAAACCATACTGCTTTTGTGATCAACAGTTTTGACAACTGCCAATTCCAAAGGTCTATACACTCTAAAGAGAAAGCATCTTCCTAAATTGAGATCCTACCAGGCACAAGTTTTGGTACCTTTTCATCTTTTTCAGTGAATGTCCCACCATTTCCTGATTTCTTGTTGATGGCCTGGGCTACACCAACAACCTGGTAAAAGAAGAGAACATTGATAATTTCATTGACAGAAATTATTGGTATAAATTCACCAAAGCATGTTTACAGAATAATTTCTACATGTGCTTTAAAATAGCAATAAGCTACAAAATTAAAACAAATAACTACAAAATTAAATCCCTCAGCATTTAAACTAGTTCCCTAGCATTTTGTAAGATTTTTTTTCCTCATAAGAGTTCAATGTTTCTAATTTCTTGAGTCCCAAACTATATTTTATTTTGGAATTTCATGCTGCTCTGTGAAAGAAATTTATTGGCAATCACTTTTATTGTGAATATTTTTCATGACTTTTTAATAAAAAATAAACACAATTTATATTACATTTCAATAAAATATATCACAAAATGAACATTTTATATTGGTTTTAACTATAATATTTCAAATGGGCTAAATGTTATTTTATTGCAAGTGAAATAGGACCAACAGCCCAGTCACAGAATTTAAAATACAGGAGAACCAATTAGGGTAAAAATAATTCCTAATGTAGGAATGTTGTGTAACTTCTTTGGTAATTTCTGACCTTGAAAATTATCTTACCATCAACAGACTTATTTGGGGGGAAAGAAGTTTTATTGAAAAATCAAACAAGAAATTAACAGACTGAGCCTGATTTCAAATCAGAAGGTGTTTGAAAGATAAACTACATCTTAAGAAGACTGAGCTAAACTCTGGAAATGTGCCTTACATTTCCACAAAACACTTACCAAGACTCCTAAAAACCTTCTCATCTTTCTGCTTAAAGTATATTTTACTTACCCATTTAGTTCCAACTTAGTTTCCATTATTACCTCAGTTTTATAAAGACCTTCAACTTACTTTTGCTTCCTCTTTATTACTAAAAATTCCACTCTTTTCTTCCTTCTGCAATTTAATTAGTGGAAAAAGCTATTATGCTCTAAATGATTATATTTGAGGAATACAGTCCTTAGTTTTGTGTGGACAGTTCATCCTTTTTTCTTAGCTCATCCTAGTCCCTTAGCTTTAAGAAATGGAAACAAAATTCCTCTCTAACACAGTAGAGCAAGGAAGGGGAAACATTCCTGTCTGATGCGGTTTTCTGCTCTTCTCAACACATTTCTTCACAACCCCATGACAGTGTACAAGGACGCTGACTTTTAAAAAGCAGAATCACCCAATTATCCCGTCCCTATCTTACACTTGTTAGTTCTTGGTTAACAGATTTCTCAAGGCTCCAATCTCAATGACTAAATGCTTACAGAAGCTTTTGTCTAAGGCCAGAACATCAGGATTGCAGCAGACACGCTCACTTAAACACAACAGAGGGGAGCCTCGGGAAGGTCTGGGGTCTATTACATAATGCTACCGGTAAAACTGGGTGACTACGTCTTCATCCTTTTACTCAACAATACTGTGGGGCTGCTGTGTACCAAGGAGTGATGAAACTGGAAGAAAGGCTACCTGGAAGAGCTCAAGAATGGGTGACACATAAACATACACTTAACAGCACAGAGAATGACAGGATGACTTTTATAACAGATTGCTAAGGGCACAGAAGGGTGACCAAATATGCATAAAAGAGAAAGTTTCTCACAAATGATCACATTTGAGTTTTTGTCTTTAATAAAGCATTTGATAAAAGATTTAAATCTCCATTTTCAAGAAAATGAGATTAAAGCAGATAAAGAGACTGTTGTGCAAACCTCCTCAGATAATTATACAGTTTTAAAAAAAAAAAGTATGTATTGATGTGCTGTTTGTATCTGGAACCATGTACTAATGAAACAATGTACTAATAAGGAAGACAATTTTCAGCCAACACAACAGTGTTCACGGAGTTCAGTAACTATCTTCCATTTTGAGAATTTCTATTTGATTCTTTTTTTTTTTTTCAAACCTGCCTGTATCGCCTCCTTTTTCCTTTAAATACTAGTGGCAGTTGTCCTTCATCTTTCTGCACATACTTTTGAGCATAAGTACATCCCCAGGTCCCCTGAAGAATGAAGTGTCGGGCACACAACTTGCTCCTTACCTGGCACCGCACTCAGGGTGTGAATCTGAACTCTGTCCCCTGCGGGGCACGCTCGGCTCTCGCCAGCCACTGGTGTCTCTCCTTTCTCTGGCCACTGCAGACAGAGGCAAGCTTCCCTGCTACTGCTTCTGGCTACCAGTGGGGGTTCTCTTGGCCTGCTTCCATGGACGGAACCTTCACAAGCCTCGGCTTGCCCTGGGAGCTGAGCCTCTCCCCTCCCCGGACGCCGCCTGCAGAGGGGACTCATCCCCTCCCACCCCTATTGTTACCCACAGACATTCTTACCACGCTGTACTCCATCTGGACTTTGGTCACTCACATTGCTTACTCTGAGTTCCCCTCCTTCTATCTGATACCTGCGTTTTCCCTTTCTTGAGATCATCTGTCATTTTAAAAATCGCTTTTGGTGAAATTTTATCCTCCACTTGTTTGCAGAATAGGGGTGGGGTGGGGTGGTGTTCTGCATTTGTTCTGTCTGGCAAACTGACCAGAAATCTTGTTCACAGGCTTTAACACCTACTGTGTACACCCTGAAAACCAGCTCTTTCCTATATTTAATTTTGTTTCCTTAGCATTACAACAAGATATTAATCATTAGGCAACTTTATAGAATAAGGACTTCCAATGATGAATTTTCCATCCTTTGTGGTAACCAATTATTTCTCTTACTAATAATTTTATAGATTTAGATAGAGAGGTTAATTTAAGGGATGATAAATTAAATAGAATTAATATAGTCTTTCAAAAAAACAGGCAAGTTCTTTCAAGAGACTGTTAGACCAGGAAAATATAATACTTACATGTGCCTCAATACCTAGATGGATGACATTTTTAAAACAGCACTGATAAAGACAACAGATAAAAATCTGAGAAAAGGTACAGCGTTTGTCCAAGGTGACATAAAACAGGAAAAGACCAGAAGACTTGGATTCTCCAAATTTCAAAGAGCCCAGCAAAGCATGTACCCCATGTCCTCCTTGTGTTAATAAAAAGTCTTTCCTTTTTCTATCAACTATTGCTCCTTTCAACAAATTAGTTAATTTTCTTCAAGACAAGGCTTTTAAAGTTTTTAAAGTTGTCAGTTTACAAAGACAGCTTTTATTCAAAGTATTTGTCAGACCTCATACCTGAGAGGCGAAGCCCCTAAACATGTTAGCTTCCATATCAGAAGCCCAATCACTTCTGCTTACCCGCTGACTACCTGAAGGGCCCTCGAACACGAATGCTTTATGCTACTTTTTTTTTATGCTATCTTTTAAAGCATCAAGAAACGTCTCGGTTTTCTATTTCCCTGACACTTTTCACAGCATAAATGCATATCATGTCCTCACAGGGTCAAATGTTCTTTTAGGAATGCAAAGGGCAAGACTTGACTCTGGCTGGGTGAGCAATGAGGAATGTGACAGCTGGTCGCTGCAGGGACAAGTGATCATTGCCATAGCGAACAACTTCTTCCTCCATCAGCAGCTGCCCCAACCTTCACTGAGGCCATACATCAGTTTCTATGCTTCTCCCTGGTCCTAGTTCCAGGGGATGCTCGGCATGGAGGCTAAAAGCCAGACAGAGAAGGAAAAGCCTCTACAATCTTAGCTGTCTCTCTCTCCCACCAGCAGAATGTCTTTATCATTATGACGCGATTCCAGACCATCTACAATCTGAGCTGAAAACCTAACTTCACCAAGAAAACAGGAACTTAATGCAGACAGGAGACAGTGGAGAGTTCTGCCTAGTGCCCTGCCTCAAGCTTTCCCAACTCAGTCATTCATTCAGCAACAAATATTTCATTCAACAGATAATTAATAAGCACAATGAAAGTCCCAGTCACTGGTTTAGACAATGAAGAGGGCACAGTAGTGAGCAAGACAGATACAGATCTGGTCTTCATGGAGCTGACGTTCTAGTCAGGCTGTTACACTTGGAAGGGAATCCTACTCCTGTGCCCCTGCCCACACCTCTTATACAGACAAAATGAAACAGATAGGTTGATCTGACCACTCCAGGCCTTTTCACCTCTCTTCCAAATCCTAGGCAATCAGCAAATGATGGCCATGTTCCATGCGGTAGGCAAGATAAAGACTTACAAGGATGTCCCATCCTATTCCCTGGAACCTACAACTATGTGACCTCAAATGACAAAAGGGATTTGGCAATGTAACTAAGTTATATATCTGGAGATTATCCTGAATAATCTGGGTGATCCTAAAGTAATCAGAGGGCTTCCCTGATGGCTCAGTGGTAAAGAATTCACCTGCCAATGCAGAAGACTCAGGTTCCATCCCTGGGTTGGGAAAATCCCCTGGAGAAGGACATGGCAACCCACTCCAGTATTTTTGCCTGAGAAATCCCATGGACAGAGGAGCCTGGTGGGCTACAGTCTATGGGGTCACAAAGAGTCAGACACGACTGAGCAACTAAGCACATACAATGTAATCACAAGAATCCTTATGACAGAAAGTTTGAGGCAGGCAAGTCAGAGTTAGAGATTTTAAGATGCAGCTGCAGGTTCTGAAGATGAGGAAGGGGCCACAAGCCAAGTGATGTGGACAGCCCACTGAAGCAGGAAAGGTTAAGAGGATAGATTTCTTCTCCAGAGACTCAGCAGAGAAACACAGCCCTGCTGACACTTTGAGCCAGCCTGCTAAGAACTACTTCAGACTCTGACCTCCAAAACTCTAAGATAATACATTTGTGTTGTTTTCAGCCATGAAAATTTTAAGCCATGTAGTTTTCTCACGGCAGCAGTAAGAAACTACCACATCCCATTAGCATTACCCTCACATGCTCCCATTCCTGCGCACTCTTCCTCACCCCATATCATATCTTGTGCATCACCGTTTAAATCCTCATTTTCTTTGAAAGCCCTGACATCTCACTGCTGTTGTTTTCTTGCCTTCAGTCCACCTTTGACACTTATGCCAAATTTATAGTGTTCTTCTTGGAACACTATTTTGCACACAAAAATTATCTCACTATTCAAAGCTTTTAATGGTTCCATCCATCCATCTATAGGACAAAAAAAATTGAAGATTCTGATTCCATACACTCAACATAAACTAATATCACTTACAAGGGTCTTTGACACAGAATGCCACAATGACCTTGGCGCACATCATCCCTTGAAAAATTATCTTCCACTTTCTCAACTAAGGCTGTCTCCAAAAAGCTTGCCTTCAAAGTCCTTTAAAATTCTGTGTGGCAGCTAAGCGTGCCATAATCTGGTGATGAGGTATTCTCATTTTTAACCTCATTCCTTCTACTTACATCCTATATTTGCAACACAATTGTTTCCTAAGGACATGATTTATATCTTATGCCTTGGCATTGTTCTCAATGCTTCATAGATATTTGCTGTTGATGATAAGGGAAGAAGGGTCAGAGAAATCGAAGTATTTTAGGGTGATGTACTTACTGAAGTTTTGGTGCTAGTGGTAAAGAACCTGCCTCTCAATACAGGAGATGTAAGAGACCCAGGTTTGATCCCTGGGTTGGGAAGACCCCTGGAGAAGGGCATGGCAACCCACTCCAGTATTTGTGCCTGGAGAATCCCAAGGACACAGGAGCATGGTGGGCTACAGTCCATAAGGTCGCAGAGTCGACACGGCTGAAGTGACTTAGCACACATGCACTTACTGGACAATTCACACCTGAATAATAGTTAATAATATTTCACCATTTTTCCTCTCTTCTTCACTTGATATTAAGAGTTCTGTCCTCATACAAGAAACTTATGTGCAGTAAGAAATATACACTCTTAATAAGTCTTTAGCTATGGAGTTGAAACTTACAGCCTAAAAGGATTTTGGAAGAGTGTGAAAGAAAAGTCTGAGATTGTTTTAATATTTTAAATATAGAAAATCACAGAGAATGAGGCAGTAAACATCCATCCCTTGTCATCTAAAACAGTAGGAAAGTGGGGCTTGTTAAAACACTGCTTGGTGGGTCCCACCCCCAGAGTGTCGGAGTCAGAGATCTGGGTTGGTGTCCGAGAATCTGTTTTTTTTCCTAAAAGTTTACTAAAAGTTCTCAGGTGATGCCAAATGCTACTGGTCTATGGACAAAATACACTTTGATAGCCATTGATGTAGAACTACTCAATGTTAATATTTGGTAATGTTTCTTCTTTTTAAGTTAAATTACGAAAACATCAAATTGGACTTTTCCCTTACCAGTCTCATGGTATTTCATGCCAAATGTCTGGGATATTTGCAATTTTTTGTTATTACAAACAATCCGCAATAAACATATTTGTATAGGACTCTTTGTACACATGTGTGAGAGCGTTGGGGCTTCCAAGTGTTGCTAGTGGTAAAGAACCCACCCGCCAGTGCAAGAGACACAAGAGACATGGGTTTGATCCCTGGGTTGGGAAGATCCCCTAGAGGAGGGCATGGCAACCCACTCCAATGTTCTTGCCTGGAGAATCCTATGGACAGGGCTATAGTCCATGCGGTTGCAGAGTAAGACACGACTGAAGTGACATAGTATGCACACACACACATGAGAGTTTCTTTGATGAAAGCTTCCAAGGTTTATAGAATTTTTACCTTTATCATCAGTGTAGAAAAGTTCTGTTAACCTCACACCCTAACCAGCACCTAGTATGATTAGGCTTTTTTTTTTTTTAATAATTGTTTCTTTTTTTTTATTATTATTATTTTTTTTTCCAGTGGGTTTTATCATACATTGATATGAATCAGCCATGGATTTACATGTATTCCCAATCCCGATCCCCCCTCCCACCTCCCTCTCCACCCGATTCCTCTGGGTCTTCCCAGTGCACCAGGCCGGAGCACTTGTCTCATGCATCCCACCTGGGCTGGTGATCTGTTTCACCATAGATAGTATACATGCTGTTCTTTTGAAATATCCCACCCTCACATTCTCCCACAGAGTTCAAAAGTCTGTTCTGTACATCTGTGTCTCTTTTTCTGCTTTGCATATAGGGTTATCATTACCATCTTTCTAAATTCCATATATATGTGTTAGTATGCTGTAATGTTCTTTATCTTTCTGGCTTACTTCACTCTGTATAATGGGCTCCAGTTTCATCCATCTCATTAGAACTGATTCAAATGAATTCTTTTTAATGGCTGAGTAATATTCCATGGTGTATATGTACCACAGCCTCCTTATCCATTCATCTGCTGATGGGCATCTAGGTTGCTTCCATGTCCTGGCTATTATAAACAGTGCTGCGATGAACATTGGGGTGCACGTGTCTTTTTCAGATCTGGTTTCCTCAGTGTGTATGCCCAGAAGTGGGATTGCTGGGTCATATGGCAGTTCTATTTCCAGTTTTTTAAGGAATCTCCACACTGTTTTCCATAGTGGCTGTACTAGCTTGCATTCCCACCAACAGTGTAAGAGGTTCCCTTTCTCCACACCCTCTCCAGCATTTATTGACTGTAGACTTTGGATAGCAGCCATCCTTGAACTGGCGTGTAATGGTTTAACAGGCCAATATCACTGATGAACATAGATGCAAAATCCTTAACAAAATTCTAGCAAACAGAATCCAACAACATATTAAAAAAATCATACACCACGACCAAGTGGGCTTTATCCCAGGAATGCAAGGATTCTTCAATATCCGCAAATCAATCAATGTAATACACCACATTAACAAATTGAAAGATAAAAACCATATGATTATCTCAATAGATGCAGAGAAAGCCTTTGACAAAATTCAACACTCATTTATGATTAAAACTCTCCAAAAAGCAGGAATAGAAGGAACATACCTCAACATAATAAAAGCTATATATGACAAACCCACAGCAAGCATCACCCTCAATGGTGAAAAATTGAAGGCATTTCCCCTGAAATCAGGAACAAGACAAGGGTGCCCACTCTCACCACTACTATTCAACATAGTGTTGGAAGTTCTGGCCACAGCAATCAGAGCAGAAAAAGAAGTAAAAGGAATCCAGATAGGAAAAGAAGAAGTAAAACTCTCACTGTTTGCAGATGACATGATCCTCTATATAGAAAACCCTAAAGGCTCTACCAGAAAATTACTAGAGCTAATCAATGAATATAGTAAAGTTGCAGGATATAAAATTAACACACAGAAATCCCTTGATTAGGCTTTTTAATCTTTGTCAATCTGTTGGTTAAAATGTATCTCATTATTGCTTTAATTTGTATTTCCCTGATTACTACAGAGAATGAACACTTTTTAATTATTATTGGCTATGTCAGTTCTCTTTTTCTGTGTTGCCAATGTGTATCTTTGCCAATTTTGACCTTTGCATTGTTGTTTTGAATTGTCTGGCTTTTTGAGAATCAAAGTTTCTTATTTCTTTAAATGACTGGTAAGGCTGACTTCACTTGGTTGTGATCCATTTTATCCAACTGTTATGCACAAGTCACGCTATACCTATTTCTTTCAAAAGTATGTTTATGGATCTTCCTGAGTTGGGAGACAAGACAAGAAAGATTATAGGAGTGGATGCTTTTACTCTTGCAGCCCGGGTGGCCAAGAAGAGGCAGTCAGGGTGAAAAGAAACTTTTAGGAAGTTGCGAGA
The DNA here is from genome assembly GCF_019320065.1 of Cervus canadensis. Taxonomy (NCBI): domain Eukaryota; kingdom Metazoa; phylum Chordata; class Mammalia; order Artiodactyla; family Cervidae; genus Cervus; species Cervus canadensis. The sequence goes on from NC_057404.1 coordinate 56,643,688, forward strand.
TATAAACAGCAGTGCCCTGAAGATAACTGGCATCAGGAATACATTATCAATGGCCAGTGGCTCTAATATAGTTAATAAACCCACTCCTGGTCAAAAAAGGAAAGAAATTTATAATGCCAAGAAGTTTGCCATTTAAAAAAAAGGAGAAGGAAGGGTCTGCAATGTAACAGGTACTTTCCCTGTTAATCCTTCTAATCTTTGTCACAACACTTTTGGGTCGATATGATTACTCCTATTTCATCACAAGAGCGGCTGATATTCAGAAAAGTTAACCAGGCAGTGCAAGAATGTGGAGACCCCAAAGCTTCTCCAGGTATAACCCCATAAGTCCATGATCTTTGCACTACTCCCTGCAGGGGAGAGTGAAGCCAGAACTAATATAAAATACAGGATCCTAAGTACTAGGATTTAAACCAGAGGAATCATGAAGACCAACAGTTTTCCAGTATACCCAGGACTGTTTTCAGACCCTATACATATGCTTATCTTGTTAATGCATGCTTTCATCAAAGGGAATGGAACAGTTTTAAAATGAGACAAAATCAAATCCAAAGTGGCTGCTTAAAGTTCTGTTTTCTTAGACTCCCTATTATAAATCTTGTGACACGTTTTTATTGCCAAGAACTACTTACATAACATAAAAGTCCTATGTTTCAGGGGGAACTAGACAATAATGCAATTTCAAAAATAAGTAGATTATTCAATAAAAAGCAAAATAAGCCTATGGTGATAAAAGTCAGAACTGGGTAGCCCATGGCTCTTGCACATTGACAAGGGTGATTAAAGTGTTCACCATCTTGACTGGGGTCTTACTTACACAGATGTACAAACATCTGTTAGAACTCATCAAATTGTATAATACTCAAAGGCCTACATATTTCACTGTATGTAAACTTTACCTTCGTTTCAGAAAGTATTTAGAAGGGAGCTGGTGACTGCTGACGATGTTGTAAGGTGGCGGTCCACGCGCTGAGCTGCCGGCTGCCCCGGTCACGGCGGGACGCGCTGAGGTTCTGACCATGCGCTCCGTGCCGCCAGCAGAGCAGGGGCTGCCGGGCGCCGGGGCACATCCACCCCTGGGGGGCAGTAGCTGGCCCGCCCTGGGAACATCCAGTGGGAGTGGTGCCAACCTGAGACTGGATTCCTTCCACACAAGGGGATGCTGGGCATAATTCTTGATCCGAGTATTTATTCTTATCCCTTTGCACCAAAAAAAAAAAAAAAAAATTCCTCTTCTCTGCCAAAAGCCAACCTCTGCTACACCAGTTTTTAAGTGATGAGGTGAAGGTCTGAAACCTAGAATCACAGGGACCTGCCTGCTCCTTATTAGACCTCTCCATCCCCGGGATACAGGGATTCAGGGCTGAGACAGAGCCGCACACAGCCGCTCTGAGCAAATGTCTCCTCCTCTGCCCTGTACAAACTGCAGAGACACAAAGGTTACACAGCAGAAAAGAGCCTGCTGTCCTTCCCATGGCAGGGAGCCCTCAGCCTCTGCTGTGTTTATGTAACTTTCCATCCCTCCATTTGTCTGCCGTCGCATCACTCCACGAGGAGGACGCGGACGCTGTCTGACCCTCGTCAGGTGACACGCCCTGCGGTGGGCACTTGTCACACTCCTGTCTCACTAGGACCCCATCAAAACTCCCGCTATTTGCACCTCCCGCTGAAGCTTCCCAGACGAGTCACCTTAACACAGAGAGGTGAGGAGAGGTTCTTCAGCAATCACTGACCTTAAGCCGGCCCTCAAGACTAAGCTGTTTTTACTACAGTTGTAACTCTCCTTTGAACTCGATCTCACTTGGCTAATTGGGAGCAAGTCCAAAATAACAATAAAAAATGTGTGTACTCAATATAGGTTGTACAAATTGCACTTGCACTTTGTATCAGAATAACCCTATCACTGTCGGCGCCCACCTTTACACATGTCATTGCCCAAAATGACTTCAGAGCCTGGGATCTATTGAACAGCTAAGATTTATTTTCAGGGAGAGGTGCTGCGTTCTGCCAGGTGCTGGCCCGCAGAAGCACAGGCTTCACCCGGACAGTGCCGTTGGGTTTGGATTCCATCAAACCAGGATGGAGTCTGTTCTGGCACTGCCTACACTTAAAACAGGTCTGCGCTCTACAGCCTGGCTGGACGCTGTCCTAGTGAAGCTCTCTGATCATTACAGGGTAAAGGGGTGTGCCCATAACGTGCACCTAACACACACACAAGAGAAGCAACACTGCAAAAGCAGCAAAAAGCGAGTTTCATGCATCAAGACACCGAACAGGGTGAACCTCATTTACAAGTTAAAGCTGGTATCACAGGGTTGAGAGAACACCTTCTTAATGGGAGCTGAACCAAGTGTTTAGATCAGTGTTCTTGTCTCTACTAGCCCATCGAACTGCATCACGCCAGTTAGATATTCACATCATAGAAGCTGGATATTCACAACATTTAACTTAAGAGATCCAGGGGGAAAATCTGTGTGTGTTTATAGTTTTTTTTACATTCAACAAATCCTTCATATAAGAATGTAATTTATAGTATTTTCTCTCTAAGTGTTTTTTCCTCCAAGATGGAAGATGAGCCTTAAGAGATAACCATACAGGGAGCTCAGATGCAGACAGACACCAGTCTCACCGGCAGAACTCCGAGCAGTAGGCGTTACCAGCACAGACACGGGCCCTCCTCCACACAGCTGCGCACATAATACACTGAGTAATTAGCTGGGAATCACTGTTGGCAACTCTGGGTTTTATCATTCTATTATTCCAGTCCGTAACTTTGCATTTTCCAAAACTAAAATAGTACAAGAGTTGGTTGGTAGCTTTTCAGGTACAATCATGAATAAAGATGAACAAGGTAACTATTTCATGGTGAAAAGAGTGCAGCCTTAGAATAAGATGACATGGGTCTGAATTCCAGCCCTCCCACTTTACAGATATGAAATATTGGGAAATTTCCTTAACTTGACCCGGTCCTTAAATCTTCATCTGAGATGGGGATGACGATGTCAACACAAAACAGTTATTTCTGATCTCTAAAGGTTGGCAGGAAGATCCAAGTACTACTGCTATTAACTGCATAGCCTTGATTAAGTTTCTACTTTTAAATTTCTTCTTCTTAAATTAAATTTCTTCCCTTTTATTTGTCTGTTTTCATTTCCAGGCTCCAAAATGGCAAAGATACATTTTTTTTTTAAAGTAGATTTCAGGTAAACTAGGTTACTGCACACCAGGCATGCAGTTTAAATGTCAGCCTCTCATCTCCTCGGTAAGCATTCTTGTCTCACCTTGCTCTCGTGGAGTCTACAGTCTCGGGAGGGGAAACTGAAATGGGGACTAGCACAGATGGACATAATGGTTGACAGTCAATAAAGAGGGGCAGGTAAGTAGGTAAATGCAGCTCAGTAGGTAAAGAATCTGCCTGTCAATGCAGGAGATGCTGGTTCGATCCCTGGATTGGGAAAATCCCCTGGAGAAGGAAATGGCACCCCAATCCAGGATTCTTGCCTGGGAAATCCCGTGGACAGAGGAGCCTGGCGGGCTACAGCCGCGGGGTGGCAAAGAGCCGGGCACGGCTGGGCACGGCACAGCGCAGCAGCAGTCAGAACGGACGGCTGAGGACTTCATCCTGAGACGTCACCTGAGTAAAAACCCGGAGCGGCTTCTGTGGTGCTCAGTGGCTGCCTCCCAACGCGGGGGATGTGGGTTAGATTCGGGCTGGGGAACTAAGATCCTATGTGCTGCCACTACTGAGCCTGCGTGAGCCAGCAAAAGATCCCACCTGATGCAACTGAGGCCCGAGACAGCAAAAATAAATAAGTGAATATTTTAAAACAAACAAAAAAAGCCTGATGGAGATGAGACAGTGAGCCACATGGAGAATGAGGTGAAGGGACTTCAGACAAGGAAACAGCAAGTGCACTTGTATCAGAATAACCCTGGGGCTGGAGCTTACCTGATTTGCAGAGAAAACAGCTGTGCTTGAGAGGACCGGCAGGGAGAGATAGCAGGTGGGATCCGAGGGGCTTCGGGGGCCGGATCAGGCGGGACCTTTCTTACTTAGAGCATGAAGGGGAAATCCATTGCAAGGTTTAAAGCAGGGGAGAGACGAGATCTAACAAGTTTTATAAAACACATTTTAAGACTAGACTGCAGGAAGTCCAAGGCTTGAAGTAGGGACAGCAGTTGGGGTGGGAAAGGCTGATGTGATAATTCAGGCGCTCCATGCCGAGGCTCCAGTGGGGCAGAACTGCAGGGGGAGACCACTGACTGGCGGGAACGTCAAGAGTTGTCCTGATGGCTGCATATATACTGGGGCGGGGCATGAATTTCAGCTGAGTTTAGCCTGTAAGGAATTTAGCCTGAATGGCTGGGATGGTGGACAAGTTAACTGTGATGGGGTTGAAGTACAGAGCAAGTTCAGAGGGAAGGAAGATCGGGGGTGATGTTTCAGACATGTTAAGTTTACGACACCTATTAGACATATATAGGTAGAGAAGTCAAGTAAGCAGTCGAATATATGAGTTGACATTGAAGAAACAATACAACTGCAATACATGTTCGGTCAGCACACAAATTGTATTTAAAACCATGAGAGTAAATAAAATCACATAAGGACTACGTATATCAGAGCAGAGGGCCCAGGACTGAGCCATTTAGCACCACTGTGATGATCAGGCAGCAGCTAAGGAGACAGAGAGACAGAGAGACAGGAGAAAAGAACTGGGGAGTATGCAGTCCTGGAAAGCAAGCGAAGACAATCTGTCCTGGAGGGAGGAGTGGTCATCCACGTCACATGACACCCACAGACAGGGTGAGGTGAGAATGCGTTCTCACCACCAGCTCTTGTCCCGTGGATGCCATGCGACCCTGCAGAGTGGTTTCCATAGAGTGGTGAGGCTGAAGGCTGCGGTGGATTATGCTCCAGAGAGTGGGAGGAATGGAAACGACAAACAGGGACAGCTCTTTCAAAGAGTTTAGCTCTTGTGGTCATCAGGGAAATGGTGGTCTCTGCAAGGAGATGTGCAGTCCAACGAGCATTTGGTTTTGTTTTTAAGATGGGAGTATGTCAAGGCTGTATATTGTCACTCTGCTTATCTAACTTATGTGCGGAGTACATCATGAGAAATGCTGGACAGGATGAAGCACAAGCTGGAATCAAGACAGACAGTAGAAATATCAATAACCTCAGGTATGCAAATGACACCACCCTTATGGCAGAAAGCAAAGAAGAACCGAAGAGCCTCTTGATGAAAGTGAAAGAGGAGAGTGAAAAAGTTGGCTTAAAGCTCAACATTCAGAAAACGAAGATCATGGCATCTGGTCCCATCACTTCATGGCAAACAGATGGGGAAACAGTGGAAACAGTGTCAGATTTTATTTTGGGGGGCTCCAAAATCATTGCAGATGGTGACTGCAGCCATGAAATTATAAGACACTTACTCCTTGGAGAAAAGTTATGACCAACCTGGACAGCGAATTAAAAATCAGAGACATTACTTTGCCAACATAGGTGCATCTAGTCAGAGCTATGGTTTTTCCAGTGGTCACGTATGGATGTGAGAGCTGGACCCTAAAGAAAGCTGAGAACTGAAGAATTGATACTTTTGAACTGTGGTGTGGGAGAAGACTCTTGAGAGTCCCTTGGACTGCAAGGAGATCCAACCAGTTCATCCTAAAGGAGATCAGTCCTAGGTGTTCATTGGAAGGACTGATGCTGTAGCTGAAACTCCAGTACTTTGGTCACCTCATTCGAAGAGTTGACTCATTGGAAAAGACCCTGATGCTGGGAAGGATTGGGGGCAGGAGGAGAAGGGGACGACAGAGGATGAGATGGCTGGATAGCATCACCAACTCGATGGACATGAGTCTGAGTAAGCTCCGGGATTTGGTGATGGACAGGGAGGCCTGGCATGTTGCGGTCCATGGGGTCGCAAAGAGTCGGACACGACTGAGCAACTGAACTGAACTGATGCTGACAAACCAATTTGGTGGTGGAGGCGAATTTTGGTGATTCTGGACATAGAGGGAGGAGTTGCTGGGCTGTCTTTGAGAAGATGAGACGGATGAGAGAGCACAGTTGCAAGGCTGACCTTTGCTATTTCACAAACGGTTAAAGTCAAAGGGGAGTCAGAGGGGACTTTCCCTGATGGTCCAGTGTTTGGACTCTGAGCTTCCAATGCAAGGGCATAGGGTTCTGTCTTGGTTGAGGAACTACAATCCCACATGCTACTGGGCCAAAAAAAATTTTTAATTAAAAAAAAAAAAAAAAACAGCAAAACCCCAAAACCCTAAACATTTTTTTTCCCATTTATTTTTATTAGTTGGAGGCTAATTACTTTACAATATTGTAGTGGGTTTTGCCATACATTGACATGAATCAGCCATGGATTTACATGTGTTCCCCATCGCAATCCCCCCTCCCACCTCCCTCTCCACCCGATCCCTCTGGGTCTTCCCAGTGCACCAGCCCCGAGCACTTGTCTCATGCATCCAACCTGGGCTGGTGATCTATTTCACCCTTGATAATATACATGTTTCAATGCTATTCTCTCAAAACATCCCACCCTTGCCTTCTCCCACAGAGTCCAAAAGTCTGTTCTGTACATCTGTGTCTCTTTTTCTGTTTTGCATATAGGGTTATCGTTACCATCTTTCTAAATTCCATATATATGTGTTAGTATACTGTACTGGTCTTTATCTTTCTGGCTTACTTCACTCTGTATAATGGGCTCCAGTTTCATCCATCTCATTAGAACTGATTCAAATGAATTCTTTTTAATGGCTGAGTAATATTCCATGGTGTATATGTACCACAGCTTCCTTATCCATTCATCTGCTGATGGGCATCTAGGTTGCTTCCATGTCCTGGCTATTATAAACAGTGCTGTGATGAACATTGGGGTGCACGTGTCTCTTTCAGATCTGGTTTCCTCAGTGTGTATGCCCAGAAGTGGGATTGCTGGGTCATATGGCAGTTCTATTTCCAGTTTTTTAAGAAATCTCCACACTGTTTTCCATAGTGGCTATACTAGTTTGCATTCCCACCAACAGTGTAAGAGGGTTCCCTTTTCTCCACACCCTCTCCAGCATTTATTGCTTGTAGACTTTTGGATAGCAGCCATCCTGACTGGCGTTTAATGGTACCTCATTGTGGTTTTGATTTGCATTTCTCTGATAATGAACGATGACACTCTCCGACATAAATCACAGCAGGATCCTTTATGACCCACCTCTCAGAATATTGGAAATAAAAGCAAAAATAAACAAATGGGACCTAATGAAACTTAAAAGCTTTTGCACAACAAAGGAAACTATAAGCAAGGTGAAAAGACAGCCCTCAGGTTGGGAGAAAATAATAGCAAATGAAGCAACAGACAAAGGATTAATCTCAAGCAACTCCTGCAGCTCAATTCCAGAAAAATCAATGACCCAATCAAAAAATGGGCCAAAGAACTAAACAGACATTTCTCCAAAGAAGACATACAGATGGCTAACAAACACATGAAAAGATGCTAAACATTTTTTTTTTTTACTTAAAAAAGAAAGAAAAAATAAAAAGGGAGGGGGGAGGCAGTGATCTAGAGGGTATAAAGTCAGATACAGGAGTGGGGAAAAGAGATGGGGAAGTGCTCTGTGGAAGGACTCCTCTAAATGCTCTATTTTTCACTGAAATAGTAAGCAAGATCACCACTCAAAGTGGGGACGGGGACACACCATTGAGATCTAAGGAGAGAGGAGAAAGTAATAGTAAAACAACATACACACCCACTGCCCCCCAAAGAGTTAACTGTTTTCATCCCCACAAACCAATTCTCTCTTTTGCATGTTCTATTTTTAGGAAATATCATAATTCTCCCTCATTACATCTACCTAAAAAACCTAGAAAGTATTCTACATTCTTCCTTCCACTTAACCCTCCATCAAATCAATCCCTCACCCCCACAAACAGAGGTGTAACAAGTTCACTGCTAGTCTGGATTATGTAAACTCCTTACCAACTGCCCTGCTTCCAGACAGAACCTTCTCTGCCTATGAACAAATATGGAAATCAAAATCTATGAAGTGTCAAATTATGTGGCTCTGGGTTAGAGTATAAACAAAGGAAACTGTTCATCCTTAATGCTGTGGCCACACAGATCTTTAAATGATAGCAAATGTTTCCTGGCTTAAAAAATAAAATAAAATCCAGCACCTCGTTTGCATGGCAATTTGAGGACTCTTTGTGACCTTGCCTCGGCCTGCCTGCATGGCCTCATCTCCAGTTTATACTCAAGCAAACGCTGTGCTGAGTACTGGACACATTGCTTCCAATCTTGATCCATGAGGGAGGAAGAAAATGAGGTGTAGAGAGATAACAGATAATAAAGATACCCCAGTAGGTATTTTCCCATGGGGATTAAGAAGCCAAGCACTTAAGCTACACGCAGTGATCTCACGAAGACTTGCATTTGTGACATAGTGTTTTAAGACTTTTAATACCTCCGTCATTTGCCATAGCTCAAACAGCAGGAATCTTCCTCTTGTCTCCTAGTCTTCCTCTTCTACGGAGAAGGGAATTGCAACCCACTCTAGTATTCTCGCCTGGAGAATTCCTTGGACAGAAAAGCCTGGCCTGCTATGGTCCATGGGGTTGCAAAGAGTCGGACACGACTGAAGTGACTTAGCATGCATGCGTGCTTCCTCTTCTAATTCCACTTTCTCTGACTCAAGCCAGTGTGGAAGTGCACATATACCAACTCGCCACATTTTTAAAAACTCTTATCTGTGTTGCCTCTGGTAGATATTATATTTTAGTACATGAAAGGCTGAAAAACAATAATTTGTAAGATTTTTTTTTTTAACTGAAGTATAGGTGACTTATGTTTCAGGAGTACAGCAAACTGATTTACTTATATACAAATACGTTCTTTTTCAGATTCTTTTCCATCATAGATTATTAGAAGATACTGAATATAGTTTCCTGTGCTACATAGTGGGTCCTTGTTGTTTAAGATATTATTTTATTTTCTTAATATTTTTACTTATTTATTTGCTGAATTGGGTCTTAGCTGTGTCAGGCGAGAACTTCTGCTGTGCATAAGGACTCTCCAGCTGTGGTGCACGCCTCAGCAGCTGTGGGTCACAGTCTCAGTCGCTCCACACCAGGTGGGATCTTGTTCCCTGGCCAGGGACTGAACCTGCATCCCCTGCATTCCAAGGTGGATTCTTAACTGCTGGACCACCAGGGAAGTCCCTAAGATACTATTTTAATTAACAAGTAGAGTTCCTCCTTTGTCATCTGGCCAGTTTTAAGGAAAGATACTAAAGCCGCAAAATACACTTGGAACATCTGGTGGTTTCACAGTATGTCCACATGCCCTTTGACATTCTTCTCTTCAAGAGGTGAAGCCTCACTGCCCTCCTCCCACGTCTGGATTTGATGCCTGGCCTCTTTTCTTTTTTTGTATTTATATATTTGGCTACATCATGTCTTAGCTGCAGAACATGTGAACTCTAGTTGCAGCAGGCCAACTCTTAGTTGCGGCATGTGAGATCTAGTTCCCTGACCAAGGATCGAACCCAGGCCTTCTGCACTCGGAGTGTGGAGCCTCAGCCCCTGGACCACCAGGGAAGTCCCTGATGCCTGGCTTCTGATGAGTAGTTAGTTACTATGAGGCAAAAGTGAGCGACTCTGGGGACTGGATCATCCCAGCCACTGCCGATTCCCCCTTGTTCGCTCCCTGCCACGTGCTGAGGACGTGGAGTGACTTACGGAAAAGCCTGCTGCCGGGGCAGGCAGCCCTCTGGGAAGGGCTCGCTCAAGCAGGAGGCAGGCGGCCCCGCAGCATCCTGAGTGCAGCCACGGGCTGGGAACCTGGGCCGGAGCCACCCCGCTTGCTGGGCGCCTCTGGCCTTCCTGAACCACCGAAACTGGGATAATAGAGGCTGCTGTTCAAATCACTAAGCTTAGAGTGATTTGTTACTAAGCAAGAGGTCAATATCACCCTCATGACCACCAACTAATTAGTATTAATCAATGGATCTGGAATCCTAAATCCAGACCATTTTCACTTTACTTCACCAAGTGACGCCAAAAAAAAAAGCACAAGGATGATTATAGTTCAAAAAATTTTAAATATCATCTCTTACAGTTTAATTTGAACTTTGCATAGAATATTAATTTCCACTTTATGGTAGAAGAGAAATAAGTAGGAACTTTTAGATGTGGATTTAATAAGAAAGAATATAAAATACATAGTTTATAAAGCTATAATCTTAGCTTTTAGATGGATACACATGTTTGTATATATACCTACTGATAGCAGCCATGTTACTGACAACTATCTTAACTCTTTAAGAATGCTTAAAAAATTAAGAATGCATGAAAATTATTTAATAATAAAAATCCATCCCAAGGTCTAATTATGTGGCTCTGGGTCAGAAGTTATACAAAGAAATTACGCATATCTGCAATTGGTTCCAGACCTCTACTAGTTATACTTCAGGATCTATATAAAACATCTCAAAATTAAACTTATAAATGCTCTATCAAACTTAAAATGAAGTGCGAGAATGATTTTTCTAAAAGTATAATGAAGATAAACCTCATATTGAATAAAACACAACATTTGCTCTGAACCAAATTTTCTGAGCATCCACAATAAAATTTGGGTAAATACAGCCTACCATTAACTTAATATTCAGTCTCAAGCGTTTATTCCCTCTTCTCCTGGATCAGCAGTGTGGCCCCAGGGGTCTAACCTATTAGTACTATACTGTTCCTCTGATACTCTTAAGAAATGTTTTTTCCTTAGGAAAATGGTTACCATCTTATTTGTAAAATACACTTGTTCATTATTTAAAGGCCAATGTGGACAAAGGAAAAGAAAAGATCATCAACATCAAGATAGCAAGTCTGGAACCAACGGAAACTTTTCAGAGTATTTTTGTTTTGTTTCTAAAACAAAGCTATGAGAAAATATCACAGGGGAATAAGTGCAATGGACATTTTAAAAATTTTTTTAAAAATATATAACCAGCCAATTCTTTAGGACTAAAATAGATCTAGATCCACTGCCCATCTACAATTAAACCCTCCTTATTCGTGTAGCTGTGTTTTCATCCAGGCTGATTTGGAAATGTAGGATTATGTATAAAGCTCTAGCATTTATTTTTCCAAGCTTACATGTCCAATTTAAGAAAAGCTCAGTTGGTAGTGCAAGCAGGATGTCATAGGCAAGTATCTAGCCTGCCTCCACCATCTCCCAGCTTCCTCTCTCAAGGCTGTGGGATAAACACAGCAGAGATCTGCTCTATGAAACCACAGCTTTCATCCTTCCTCCTTGATTTCTCCGGCTCTCAAAATCCAGACTTTCAACTTATGTACTGAATATTGAACTTATTTAACATCTGTCCTGTTACCTTGTATTGATATTTAATTTTTGATAAAAAATCTTCTCAATGAAACCAAAAAAAAATTTTTTAAGTGTCTTCCTTGCTTCATTAAAAAAAAAAAACAAAACTCATTGCCTAGACCAGTGCCTTACATATTACAATGGTTCAACAACTGCTTTTAAGATAAGGTCATTCAGGAGCGGATGACCCCGGCCCCATCACTTCATGGCAAACATGGGGAAACAGTGGCAAACTTTGTTTTTGGGGCTCCAAAATCACTGCAGATGGTTACGGCAGCCATGAAGTTAAAAAATGATTACTTCTTGGAAGGAAAGTTATGACCAACCTGGACAGCATATTAAAAAGCAGAGACATTACTTTACCAACAAAGGTCCATCTAGTCAAAACTATAGTTTTTCCAGTGGTCATGTATGGATGTGAGAGTTGGACCATAAAGAAAGCTGAAGGGTGCTGAAGAATTGATGCTTTTGAACTGTGGTGTTGGAGAAGACTCTTGCGAGTCCATTGGACTGCAAGGAGATCCAACCAGTCCATCCTAAAGGAGATCAGTCCTGGGTGTTCGTTGGAAGGACTAATGTTGAAGATGAAACTCCAATACTTTGGCCACCTGATGCGAAGAGCTGACTCATTTGAAAAGACCCTGATGCTGGAAAAGATTGAAGGCAGGAGGAGAAGGGGATGACAGAGGATGAGATGGTTGGATGGCATCACCGATTCAATGGACATGAGTTTGAGTAGGCTTCGGGAGTTGGTGATGGACAGGGAGGCCTGGCATGCTGTAGTCCATGGGGTCACAAAGAGTCAGACATGACTGAGCGACTGAATTGAACTGAGAATATTTTTAAACAAGCAGATAAAGTCATGTAGCCTAAGTTTTGGAAAATACTTACTTTTGTATATTGCACTTACACATCTGATTCCATTAATGCTTTACTTAATGATTTTCAGCATGCAACAAATCTCTCTGACTCATCAAAATATTTATATCATAAAAATCTCATAAAATTAGCTGATATGTTTTGAAATTTTTCAGGTTTCTTTTAAAAGTTATAAACAGTTAGATATAAACAGTTATAATATCAATATAAAATAAAGTTAGATATAACAGTTATATATACAGTTATATATAAACAGTTAGATAGCTAAAAATGCTCCTTTATCACACTGCAAAAAAAAAATATATCATAAATATTTTATCATGGCTGTTACATTTGCACCAAAGAATTATGTCATCAAGAACATAACATAACTCAAGATGATAACATAAACTCAAGATGATAAAAACAGAGGAGAATAAAAGCTCTGATTCCAAATTAGATTTCTACTTAACAACCGGAGTCGACATTCAACCAAGAGAAAACAGGTGTCAGCCTAACCTGACATTACTGGATATAATCTCCACCTCAGATCAATATGAATGTTTTCTAGAACTTGCATTATTTCACAATGTCCTGGCTTCTACCTCACTGATGCAGCCATTATAAAACAAAGCACTCATCTCCACATGCCATAACAAGCAATACTTCAAGAGAGGGGAGTATTTCAGGAAAAGATCAGCTGAGCTAGAGAGAAAGAGATGAGTTTCCCTGCTGCTGCTGCTAAGTCACTTCAGTCGTGCCCGACTCTGTGCAACCCCACGGACAGCAGCCCTCCAGGCTCCCCTGTCCACGGGACCCACTGGGCAAGAATACTGGAGTGGGTTGCCATTTCTTCCTCCTGAGTTTCCCTATGCTTCTTTACTAAACATAAAAGAACCACCTAGTTATAGTAATAACTGATGCATGTGACAAAAATTAAAAAATGGATCCAAGTGCCCAGGTCTGAAAAATCTTGTGTTAAGCCTAAAAGAAATTTAACCGCAGCTCTAAAATTCACACACTTGCTGCAAATGTTTTCATGATGTTTCCTGTGCATGTCACAGAGCACACTCACCCAGATTCACATGAACCATGCTCCAGCAACTCATATCCCTGTAAAACATATCTTCGTGTTCACTGGCGGTATTACTCCTAATACATTATAAAGGACCTCTGACCCCTCCTTCTCCCCAACCCCACCTGCTCCCTTTCTTTTTTTCCAATTTAAAAAAAGTCTGTCGGCAGAGCGGTTTCAACACAACTTTATAGAGTTCTCCTTGTCTCCACCTTCAAGCCCTGCTTCTACATGATCACATATCACATCAGGGAACTTCCCACCCCCAAATCAAAAGTAATCTAAACATCTACTGCAGCAGCTCAAGAAAACAATGAGGTGGAAGAAAGAGAGTGCAGTCATCGTCCACAGTGGAATTTTAAAAAACCCTCTTGCCTAGGTTTCAATTTCAGACCTGCCAGGTTTTAGTTGTGTGACTTTGGCCAAGTTCCCTCAATGTCCCATATCTCAGTTTTATCTACTGTAAGTGGGAATAAAACAATGACAACCTCCTCTGGTCACGACAAAGATTTAAACGAATTAACATGCGTCAGGTCCTCAGAACAGTTCCCACAGGACAAGGAGTTATTCCCCAAGTCCCACCCACACTGTTCCTCAAACCGTTTAGACTGGCTCTTCTCTCTCCCTTGACCCCTTTACTTTTTCTCTTCATTCACTTTCTCTAGCCAATAGTTCTGTGACCTTTCCCAAATAAATTATTTTAGCTTCTTCTAGCTTTTCCAGTCCGCTCCCTACCACCACCACCCTTTGCCCATTAACCGCACTGTCTTAGAAGGGAGTATACAGAGAAGGGAAGGTTGTAAGCATTTATCCTCTATGACTTAAAAAAAAATTCTCTCACAGAAGTTTTAGGAATATCTATGATCTTGACTTCCAAAAAGGCACTGCATTATTACACTTACAATTGTAACACTAATGAAAAGAACTCCTGAAAATGTTTAATTAGTTGAAATATTTCACAAGAAGAGAGGCAGATGAAGTGATTACATATTTTACTGAATCTTAAAAGTCTTCCTGAATATTCTGGACTATGTTATAGTTCAGACTCTAGTATTCAGTATTCAATTGCTCCTTTCAGTCAGCTCTGCAGAGCTGGTACCGTAAGAAATTGGGGTCACTAAAAGGTGCCAAGACATTTTATAAGCAATCAATAATCACATTTCATCTTCGGTTCCTTGGTAAATAGTTGGAGTCAGTGTCAGCTTACTCGATACAACTGCACTAATACAAAGAGAAGAAACCAAATTTACATTGCCTCCTTTATGAGCAAAAACAATGAAAAGTATCTTTCTTTGAAGCTTAGCGTTTGTTAGAGGGTAACAGTCCAGTCAGGAACTGTGCTGGCTGTCATTTGATCCCAGCTGACTGGTTATTATGTGGCTGATGACCTCTTCATCCTTTTTTTCTCATGAAAGTTCCATGCCTCCTTTAAACAAATGACAGTTGACATTTATTGATCACTTCCCGTGTGCCAGGAACTATGTCAAGCCCTTTGCATGAACAAACACATTTAATCTTTACAACAACCCTCTGAGGTAGGTAGGTCCTTTTACAACCCTCATTTAGCAGATGAGGAAACTGAAGATCCAGGGATTAACCGATTCTATCCGGGTTTCTCATCAAGTAAGTGTTGAAGATGGGATTCAAGCCCAGAGCGAGCAATCGTAACAACTACTCCCCAAAGCCCTACTGGGACTCTCCCATTGTGATTTAAAAAGCTTCGTGAGAGAAAGAGCACTTTTCTATTGTATGTACACAACAGCAAACATTGCCCCCAGTTTGTTTATGTAGCTATAAATCTAAAGATAATTTTGGAATTCATACAGTTCATCTTCTTAGTAGTTCTGGGTCAGCTAAATGACTTTTTATACCACAACCAAGCTGAGAGTATGACTGTTTTTCTGACTGTTTCTCTTCATTCCTTTTTTTCTGAAGGAATAATTCTCACAGGAAATAATTTCAACCCCAGCAGTGTGAGCGTGGGAGGCGAGGGCAAAGAGTGGGGAGGGTCAGCAAGATGTTTAAAAAGCTGCGTCTGGAAACCTTCCCATCAGTAAAGTTACTAAGACGCCAGTGAAGTCACTGAAAACTTTTATCTCATGAAATGTTCTGTGTGAATAAGCTATTGTGAAAACCAGTGAGCGCTCAGTCTTCTCATCAAATCATCGCAGGGTAAAACAGAGACAGCAGGGGAGGAGGAGGGGGCCTGGAGGCAGGCAATGCCGAGAATGCTGAGTAATTCAGCAGAAATCTCAGGGGGAGCTCTGGACAGTCACAGTCTGGGGACCTGTGGCTGAACCCACTTTACGCAGGTCTGTAAGCGAGCAGACGGCCCGTGGCTGTGAGCCAGGTTATTTACTCACGTAATCCAATTTAAGGGCTAACACTTTCAAAAATTGACACCACCATGTGTTGCCTAGGATGTGAAGCAACTAGAACTCTCATACACATCACAGGTGAAAAAGCATATGGCACAGTCACTTTGGAAAGGACTTTGGAAGTTTCTTATAGAATTCAACAAACACCCAACACACGACCTGGAAATACCCCTCCTATGTATGTACCCAAGAGAAGCGAAAATATGTCCACAAAAAGACCAGTATGCAAACATCAACAGTGCGTCTTCTTCTAAGAGACAAAAACTGGAAACAACTCAAAAGTCTATCAACGGATGAACAGATAATCAAATTGTGGCACATCCACACCCCGGAATAATCACTCAGCAATAAAAAAGGAACACACTACTTATACACGCAAGAACGCGGATGAACCACAAGCATGACACTTAGTGAATGACGGCAGGCACACAAGACTACATACTTACATACATGACTCCACTTACATGATGTGCATGACATTCTAGAAAAGGCAAGACACCAGCGACAGGAAACAGGTCAGGGACTGTCGGCAGCTGGGGGCTGAGGGAGGTGGAGCTCAGCTACAGGGGGTGCAGGGAAATATACGAGGGGACAGGAATGCTTTGCATCTTGAAAAAATTTTATTATTATTGTTATTTATTTGGCTGCACTGGGATCTTAGCTGTAGCACGTGGATCTAGTTCCCCGACCAAGGATCAAATTCTAGCCCCCTGCACTGGGAGCGCAGTCTTAGCCACGGGACCACCAGGGAAGTCCCAAATGTTTTGTATCTTGATGATAGTGATAGTTACAGGACTGTACATGCATCTCTTAAAAACTCATCAAACTATACACTTTAAATGAGTGAATTTGATTACCTAACTTGCACATCAGTGCAGCAGGGGGTTTTGTTACTGTTGTTTTAGTTTAAGCAACCCACTCCAGTATCCTTGCCTGGAAAATTCCATGGGTGGAGGAGCCTGGTGGGTTACAGTCTATGAGGTCACAAAGAGTCAGACAAGACTGAGCAACTTCATTTTCACTTTCCTCACTGGCAGTTACAAAGACAAAAACATGTGTACCCAGAGGATGCTCTCTTGCAGAAATGCAGTCTCTTCACCCTGGTGATTTTGTTGCATATTCTCACGGATTCCCTCAATCCTCAGTGTTCATGCAACTTTGAAAGAGACGTTTAACCAGAGCATGATTTGGGCTAAGTCTCTTGACCCGTACAAAGTTGTTTTTCAGGCCATGGTTTTAAAACATAAACTAAAAGCTGAACATCACCGTCTTAAGTGCACATAATACATCCTTGGTTTATAACTAGGGCAGCCAGATAAAACATAGGATGTCCGGTAAAATTTAACTTTAGATGAATAACAAATGGTTTTTTAGTATAACAATATCCCCAATATTGCATAAGATATGCTTTGCATTTCCTCTACCTGGCAATCCAATTAAAGAACACCATTGGTCCATGCACAGTCTTTTCAATTTCATTTATTCATTCACAATGAATTAGCTGATTATTTAATCTCATATATATGTTTTAGCTGCAGGTATTTTTAGTAATCATGGCTGTAACTACCTTCTTAAGAAACCACGTGGCAACTCTAAGGCCCTGAGAAGGTATTCAGAAGACTGAGAAGTTACTGACCTAGGAGCCTGTTCATCAAGCTGTGACTGCAGGCTGGGTGCACCAGCACCAACTCTGCTTGTGGAACCGGCTTTCACTCAGGGCTCACCTAGACTACTGAACTCAGAACCTGCATCTTAAGATCCCACGTGCACATTCCTGTTTTGAAGTGAAGTGAAGTCACTCAGTCGTGTCTGACTCTTTGCGACCCCACGGACTGTAACCTACCGGGCTCCTCCATCCATGGGATTTTCCAGGCAAGAGTACTGGAGTGGGGTGCCATTTCCTTCTACAGGGGATCTTCCCAACCCAGGGATCGAACCCAGGTCTCCCACATTGTAGGCAGACGCTTTACTGTCTGAGCCACAAGGGAAGCACTGATTAATTTATTTATTAAAAAAAAATTTTTTTTTCTTCTTTTTTTTTTCCCACTTATTTTTATGAGTTGGAGGCTAATTACTTTACAATATTGTAGTGGTTTTTGCCATACATTGACATGAATCAGCCATGGATTTACATGTGTTCCCCATCCTGAACCCCCCTCCCACCTCCCTCCCCATCCCATCCCTCTGGGTCATCCTAGTGCACCAGCCCTGAGCACTTGTCTCTTGCATCCACCCTGAACTGGCAATCTGTTGGAAGCAATGATTTAGAAGGCTGTGTTTCAGGAAAATTCCCAAGGACATATGTAGCGGGGATCCAAGGGAAATTGACTTAAAGTACAGAAACTCCTTATGAGAATATTTTAAAAGTTCAGGCATTACTTCAAGATCTGAATCATGGTACAGTACAGGTAGCAGGAATGAAATTGAAAGAAAGAAACGGAAATGGAAAACGCTAATAGAAAAACAATCTATGGAACTTGGGAAAGACTGGATGGGCTTCCCAGGGGGCTCAGTGGTAAAGGACCCACCTGCCAATGCAGGAGAGGAGATGCAGGTTCCACCCTGGGTCAGGAAGATCCCCTGGAGGAGGGTACGGCAACCCACTCCAGTATTCTTGCCTGGAGAATCCTGCAGACAAGGAGCCTGGAGGACTACAGTCCATGGGGTCGCAGGAGTCCGACGGTAACAACAACTGTGGTTTTAGAATTTCTAAATGCTCCACAGGTGATTCTATTTGCAGCCAAGGTTAAGAACCACAAATAGGAGCTCTTTCAATCTATTTTTTTTTTCTTTCAATCTATTTGTTTTCACTTAGAGATGATTTCCAACCCTGGCTACACTTTAGAATTATTTGAGGATCTTTAAAAATGTATCAGTATCTACACACTGCCCTTAGAGATTCTGATTTAATTTGTAACTTTTTAGAAGTTCCACAGTTGTTAGTAATGTGCAGGCAGGGCTGAGAATACTCAAGTGAAGCATTCAGTTTACATGATCATTTATTAACTTTTTTTTTTTTTTTCAAATAAATGTAAAATGAAGAGAGAATTCAGTGTTTACAGAATCCAAACCTTCTAATTAGGTGAAATATAAACCAACCTATTTTCATTTGCTTGTTATAATTTCACAATAAATTTTTCTTGGAGTTAGCTACAATTTCCATTTTTTTCAAAACCTCATTTTGAATAAAAAATAAAATTAGTTGATGACCATTGAGACTGGATAACCATTTATGATATAAGCATTATTCAGATGTTCAAAATATAACATGAAATAAATTGATTATAATCACAACCACAATTATATATCTTAGGATAGAGTAAGGTCCTCAGGAAACAGGGGTAAAAAAAATTATATGTCTAAAATGTATTTCAAGGTCAAAGTAAATAATCAGGATATAATTCTATTACTAAAGTCTAAATAAAAAACATCAAGCAGAACATTTAAGTACTTTCGAGTTAACTACACTACGGCATTATTTCAGAAGTATGAAAAGTAAAAAAAAATTTTCAAAAAGAAAAAATTTTCCAAATGACCTTTTATAAAATGGAAAATTGGCTTACCTCTTCCCTGTGATTCTTGATTGGCATACAAAGAATACTTTGTGTCTTGTAGCCTGTAATTTGGTCAACTTCTGCATTGAATCGAGGGTCCTAGTAAGGAAGATGAAATTAAATTTAGTGACTGACTTGCTCAATGATTGATTTGATTTTTCTGATTTATAGGATTAGAGAAATCTAACCTTTGACTTACCTTGTTGCTCTGAATGTTAATTTTATCATTGTAAAGATATCAAATCACCTAAGTACATATAATCTTTGACAAAGATAAATTTAAAGTTTTTTAAAGAAGCTAGTGTTCATAGATACAGATGCAAACAAATGTTAAGAAATAAACAAAATTCAAAAAAGTAACCAATTTAGATAGTCTCACTTAAACCCCAGAAAAAGTGACCACTTTCCTCTTCTGTAATAAATTTTGCCTATTCCCATCTCACTGATTCTTCTGAAAAAGAAAAGCATCTCTGGTCTGAAATTCTTTCCTATAAAACCCACCACCTCCAAAATGACCTTTCCAGTACTGATGTTACTTCCCTTGTAACGACTGACCTTGTTCAGAGGAGCGTGATGGGCTACAGTACACTGGGCCATGGGCCACAAAGAGTTGGACATGACTCAGCCTAACACAACAACAACAACAAACGATTGTTTATCTCTTACCTCAGTATTCTGTATTTCTATCTCAGATGTTCATAAGAATTAAAATCTTTTCTTTTTTATTTAATAAAAGTGCATGGGCTTCATCAAACTATAAACAACTCCTTAATCTCTGAATCTCTTTCCCCTTTCACAAAGTACATCCTTGCACATCCAATAATCACAAAGGGCTTTTGAAATGTGTAAAAGTTCAAAATGTGGGTTAAAGAAGAAAAAGATGCAGGCTATTTTCCATTAAACCAGACTAAGAAGATTAAAGGTAGGCCATAAACTCCATGAGGGGCTTTTATTGGTTCATTGCTGTATTCCTAAGATCAACTCAGGAACTCAAAAACATCTGTTAAAAAAATGAAGCAATTCATTAACAACTGATACCATAGTTATCCAATGTGATCATTTTTAGCTTACTATAGCTTAAAACAAATCTTTTAGAGGTAGAAGGAAAAACTCCAAGGAAATGGACAGATACTAGTATATGAGATACAATTAGAATGGAAGCAAACATACCAGAATATAAATATCTGAATGAATATTGTTCCCTTCAAAGCAACAGCCTTGGGAACTTACATGCTCAACCTAATAATAGCATTATTGTTGTAAAAACTCTGCTTTTGGAATTCCCTTTGGAAAATACAGAGTAGTCACACTGGAAAAATCCTCATCTTTGAAGGTCATTTCTATTTTTTTTTTTTAATTAGTCTAAAGTCACGCAAAGCCAAAGCTGTGAATGAAGTAAATGATTGCACTAAATTCCATCAAACTAGGGTCAGAAATGAGGCCAATTTTCCCGTTTAGAGGGACCGAACGTGGCCTTAAAGACAAACTTTCAAAAGGAAAGTTAAAAAATCGTGGCGAATCAACATAAATATTTTATATTACAAATAAACAGTATTGCATTTTAATTTTTCTGCAAACATGTTCAAAGTTGCATTGAAAAGACAGAGAAAATCTTGCCTGAATATTTCCAAAAGACAGTTTTAAATAACATGCTATATTGCAAGGTATCTAAAGAAAGCAGACAGGCTACTGATATGGATGAATTAAAAGAAATTAAACATTATGAATTTATATAGGGAATTATTCCATAAGCTAATAATCAAAATATGAATAGAAATGCATCCTCAGCAATTATTTTGTTAATGAATATCTGAATTACAAGACCAGTTTATAAAGAAGAGGATTAAACCCAACTATCTAATCAAAGCAAGAGTCTGAAATGTATAGGACTCCCACAGAGTTTGTGTATACCGGAAGTTTAAAATAAACAGCAACCTTCGATTTCACTCTTCAGTGAAAGAAGTAGGAGTAACGTCTGCCTCAGAATCACTTTAAGAGAATTTTGGCATCTCAAAGAATTTTCCTTTAACAATGTACCCGGTGCAAGGGCTACAAACATGGAGGACTTATAATGCTTCCAGGTCCAGGAACCACTGAAATAAAAATGGACCACTACTATTACTTTATTATTTCTTTCACTGTTTATGAGAACATGACAGTAAAAAAAAAAAAAAACCCACAAAGCTTAAATATCCATCTCCTATAATAAAACAACTAGTATCAGACCTGTCCTCCTGCTGGGAAATATCTGAACAGATCAAATACATGAGACAACTAAGCCACACATAGTGCAGGGGAGAACGCACATGGCTACACTGCAACATTCTTGCTCCTCCAGGCAGCCTCTTCTCCCAGCAAGGAGAAGCAGGTGGTACCCAAGTGGGACCAGAGTTCCAGATGGAACTGAATTCAGGGCTTCTAAAGTGCTTTACAAATAGCTGATGAAATAGAGAAGTGAAAGGCAAGGGAGAAAGGGAAAGATAGACCCAACTAAAAGCAGAGTTCCAGAGAAGAGCAAGGAGAGACAGAAAGGCCTTCTTAACCGAACAATGCAAAGAAACAGCAGAAAACAGCACGGAAAAGACTAGAGATCTCTTAAAAAAAACTGGATATGTCAAGAGAACATTTCATGCAAGGATGGACACAACAAGGGACAGAAACGGTGTGGACCTGAGAGAAGCTGAAGAGATTAAGAAGAGGTGGCAAGAACACACAGAAGAACTATACAAAAAAGATCTTCTAACCCAGATAACCATGATGCTGTGATCACTCACCTAGAGCCAGACAGCCTGGAGTGTGAAGTCAAGAGGGACTTAGGAAGCATCACTATGAATAAAGCTAGTGGAGGTGAAGGAATTCCATCTAAGTGGTTTCAAAATCCTAAAAGGTGATGCTATTAAAGTGCCACACTCATGTCAGCAAATTTGGAAAACTCAGCAGTGGCCACAGGACTAGAAAACAATCCCAAAGAAGGGCAATGCTAAAGAATTTTCAAGGTCAGTTGAGTTGCTCAGTCCTATCTGACCCTTGCGACCCCATGGACTGTAGCACGCCAGGCCTCCCTGTCCATCACCAACTCCCAGAGTTTACTCAAACTTCTGTCCATTGAGTCAGTGATGCCATCCAACCATCTCATCCTCTGTCGTCCCCTTCTTCTCCTGCCTTCAACCTTTCCCAGCATCATGGTCTTTTCTAAGGACTCAGTTCTTCACATAAGGTGGCTGAAGTATTGCAGCTTCAGTTTCAGCATCAGTCCTTCCAATGAACATCCAGGACTGATTTCCTTTAGGACCAACCGGTTTGATCTCCTTGCAGTCAAGGGACTCTCAAGAGTCTTCTCCAGCATCACAGTTCAAAAGCATCAGTTCTTTGGCGCTCAGCTTTCTTTATGGTCCAGCTCTCAATGTTTAAACTACTGTACAATTGTGCTCATTTCACATGCTAGCAGGGTTATGCTCAAAATCCTTCAAGCTAGGTTTCAGCAGTACATGAACCAAGAATTACTTCCAAATGTACAAGTTGGGTTTAGAAAAGTCAAATGAACCAGAGATCAAATTGCCAATAGTTTTTTGATCACAGAGAAAGGAAGGGAATTCCAGAAAAAAAAAATTGGTTTGACTATGCTTCTTTGACTATGTTAAAGCCTTGGACTATGTGGATTACAACAAACTGGAAGATTCTTGAAGAGATGGAAATACCAGACCACCTTACCTGCCTCCTGAGAAACCTGTATGCAGGTTAAGAAACAACAGTTAGAACCAGTCATGGAATAAATGACTGGTTCAAAACCAGGAAAGAAGTGTGACAAGGCTATATATTGTCACCCTTAAATTAAATTAAATTGTAACAATTTAATAAAAATTGCTAAGTTTTATTTAACTTAAGGAGATCCATCCTAAAGCAGATCAGTCCTGGGTGTTCATTGGAAGGACTGATGCTGAAGCTGAAACTCCAATACTTTGGCCACCTCATGCGAAGAGCTGACTCTTTGGAAAAGACCCTGATGCTGAGAGGGATTGAGGGCAGGAAGAGAAGGGGAGAACAGAGGATGAGATGATTGGATGGCATCACCAACTCGATGAACATAAGTTTGGGTAAACTCCTGGAGTTGGTGATGGACAGGGAAGCCTGGTGTGCTGTGCTCCATGGGGTCGCAAAGAGTCAGACATGACTGAGCGACTGAATTGAACTGAAATGCAGAGTACATAATGCAAAATGCTGGGTTGGATTTTTCAATCATATGCTGGACTCAAGATTGCTGGGAGAAATATCAATAACCTCAGAATGCAGATGATACCACTCTAATGGCAGAAAGTGAAGAGGAACTAAAGAACCTCTTGATGAGGCTGAGACAGGAGAGTGAAAAAGCTGGCTTGAAACTCAACATTCAAAAAACTAAGATCATGGCATCCAATCCCACCGCTTCATGGCAAATAGAAGGGGAAAAGGTAGAAGCAGTGACGGATTTTATTTTCTTGGGCTCCAAAATCACTGTGGACAGTAACTGCAGCCATGAAATTAAGACGTTTGCGCCTTGCAAGGAAAGCTATGACCAACCTAGACAGTGTATTAAAAAGCAGAGACTCACTTTGCTGACAAATATCTGTCTAGTCAAAGCTATGGTTTTTCCAGTAGTCATGCACAGTTGTGAGAGTTGGACCAGAGAGAAGGCTGAGCACTGAAGAATTGATGCTTTATTACTGTGGTGCTGGAGAAGACTCCTGAGAATCCCTTGGACAGCAAGGAGATCAAGCCAGCCAGTCCAGAAGGAAATCAATCCTGAATATTCACTAGAAGGATTAATGCTGAAGCTGATGCTCCAATAGTCTGGGCAACCTGATGCAAAGTCCCTCACTGGAAAAGACCCTGATGCTGGGAAAGATTGAAGGCAGAAGGAGAAGGGGGCAGCAGAGGATGAGATGGTTAGACAACATCACAGACTCAACGGACTGAATCTGAGCAAACTCCAGGATAGAGGGAAGAACAGGGGACTCTGGCATGCAGCAGTTCATGTGGTCGCAAAGAGTTGTAGAAGACTTAGGGACAGAATGACAACAATAACACAAGTGCTGGGGTGTGCAAGGCAAAGTACCTGCTAAGACAGGCTGTGTTGTGGGTGTGGTAGGGTATAAAGAGGGGTGGCAGAAGACAGTTTGAACATGTCTTTGGTTCAATACAGGCTGAACATGTATTTGGCAAGACTCTTAAGAGAACAAGCAAAAACTACCTTTTGAAAGCTGAAAGTGGACTGGTGCCTCCAATTATAAAAATGTTTGAAGACACTGGGGTCCTACCCATCAGAGGTACCTCACTAGGTACCCAGGCATTCAGCTGAGGCACAGAAGGGCCACTCCTTGGGAGCAAGGACCCTACTGGAGATCCAGGCAGCATTCCCTAAGGATAAATTTAAAACTAAAGTAGATCCATCATAATAAATAATAATATCAAATCTGACAGGGCCAAAAGGATCTTCCAGTAACTTCACTGCTTGCAAAAATAAAGGTCAGCCCTGTTTTAAAAGAAGATAATATAACCCAAATGACTTTCAACAAACAGTCACAATGTCCAGCCTACAATAAACATAATCACAACAAATGAAGAAACAGGAAACACAACCCATAGTGAAGAAAAAGAACAGTCAATAAAAAATGACCCCAGGATGTGAAAGATATTGGAATTAACAACAAGGACTTCAAAGAAGCTATTATAAATGTATTAAAAAGCTTAAAATATGGTAATAATGAACAGATGGGAATCTCTGCAAAGAAAGAAAAAAAGTATTCTTAAAAAGCCAAATGGAAATTCTAGAACTGGAAAGTACGAAGTCTAAAATGAAGAGTTCACTGATTAACAGCAGATTGGATGAGTCAGTGAACCTGAAGGGAAACTGACAAAGCACCTAATCAAAGACTGAGGAAAAACAAAAACTATGCAAAGTTAACAGAGCCTCAGTGTTCTCTGGGACAATATCAAATGGTCTAACATAGACAATTGGAGACCAAAGAGAAGAAAATGGGGCCTAAAAAAAATATTTAAACACATGACCAGAATTTTCCCAAAGTTAGTGAAAACCTTAAACATATACACACAGTGTGAAAATGATACATAACACGAAACATGTAAGAAAGGAAGGTTGGCTCACTTCTCATAAGAAAAGTGAAAACCAGAAAAAAAGTGGGAAAACATTTTAAATATTAAAAGAAAACTACTGTTAACCAAGAAGCATCTTTGCAGTAAAGATATCTTTCAAGATTATAGGCAAAATGAAGGCATATTTAGGTAAACAAAATCAGAGAATTTGTCACCATCAGACCAATACTAAAGAAATAGTAAAGAAAGTTCTTCAGCCTGAAGAAACAGATTTTACAGAAACGAATAAAGAGCTTGGAACTTGGCCTGAGCACATGCACAAATATATAAACACTAAGGAAATAGACCCGAAAAGATACTGCTGTGATTTATGTCCACGAGTGTCCTGCCGACCTTTCTCTCTAGGAGTTTTATGGTAACCAGTCTTACATTTAGGTCTTTAATCCACTTTGGGTTTATTTTTGTGTATGGTGTTGGAGAATGTTCTAATTTCATTCTTTCACATGTAGCTGTCTAGTTTTCCCAGCACCACTTATTGAAGAGACTGTCTTTTGTCCAGTGTATTCCTGCCTCTTTTGTTGTAGGATGGAATATTACTCAGTCATGAAAAAGAATGAAATAACGTCATTTGCACAACATGGATGGATCTAAGATTATCACACTAAATGAAGTAAGCCAGACAGAGGAAGGTAATTATTATATGATACTGCTTATATGCAGAAGCTTAAAAAAAGAAAAAAAAACAAAAAGACACAAATTAACTTATTTACAAAACAGAAATAGATCTATACACATAGAAAACAAACTTATGGTTATCAAAGGGGAAAACGTAGGGCAATAAATTAGGAGTTTGGGATTAACAAACTATATATAAAAAAGATAACCAGTAAGGGCCTACTGTAAAGCTGGGGAACTATATTCAACATTTTATAATAACCTAAAAGGAAAAAAATCTGAAATATATATGTATGTGTGTATATATACATACACACAAACACACACACATAACTTTACCACTGTGCTATACATCTGAACATGCCACTGTAAATCAACTATACTTCAATTAAAAAAAGAAGAATAAGGAAGCCTGGTTCTTCATTTTTGGAGGAGGAAAACAAAATGTACCTTGAAGTGTTAGATTAAAATCAGAGGTAAGAATTTATTGTTTATAATATAGTGGGTAGCCAGCTATAGGAATAAATAAAATATTAGTGTATGTTAGTCTGTGTATTTTTTTCCTACCTCTATCTGCTGAAAAACTAGTAGCAACGAGCATGCCTAGTGCCTAGATCTTGGTTTTTAAATACCACCCCGTCCAGTGAGAGGCACCTGGGTTCCTAGGTCCACGGCAGGGGAAGTGTAAGATAAAGTCTAGAACATCCTGCTAAGTAGGTAAAACTTTCAGTTCCCCCAGAAAGCAAGAAAATGCCAAGAGTGATGTGGGAACATATCAAAACGACATCAGTTCAGTCACTCAGTCATGTCCAACTCTTTGCGACCCCATGGACTGCAGCATGCCAGGCCTCCCTGCCCATCACCAACTCCCAGAGCCCGCTCAAAGGCATGTCCATTGAGATGGTGATGCCATCCAACCATCTCATTTCTCTGTCATCCCCAGCATCAGGGTCTTTTCAAATGAGTCAGTTTTTCACATCAGTTGGCCAAAGTATTGGAGCTTAAGCTTCAGCATCAGTCCTTCCAATGAATAGTCAGGGCTGATTTCCTTGAGGATGGACTGGTTGGATCTCACTGCAGTCCCAGGAACTCTCAAGAGTCTTCTCCAACACCACAGTTCAGTGCTCAGTTTTCTTAATAGTCCAACTCTCACATCCATACATGACTAATGGAAAAAACATAGCTATGACTAGGTGGACCTTTGTTGGCAATATAATGTCTCTGCTTTTTAATATGCTGTCTAGACATAGCTTTTCTTCCAAGGAGCAAGCATCTTTTAATTTCATGGCTGCAGTCACCATCTGCAGTGATTTTGGAGCCCAAAAAAATTAAGTCTGTCACTGCTTCCACTGTTTCCCCATCTATTTGCCATGAAGTGATGGGACCAGACGCCATGATCTTAGCTTTCTGAATGTTGAGTTTTAAGCCAACCTTTTCACTCTCCTCTTTCACTTTCATCAAGAGGCTCTCTAGATCTTCTTTGCTTTCTGCCATGAGTGTGGTGTCATCTCCATATCTGAGGTTATCGATATTTTTCCTGGCAATCTTGATTCCAGCCTGTGCTTCATCCAGCCTGGCATTTCACATGATGTACTCTGCATATAAGTTAAACAAGCAGGGTGATAATATACAGCCTTGATGTACTCCTTTCCCAATTTGGAACCAGTCTGTTGTTCCATGTCTGGTTCTAACTGTTGCTTCTTGACCAGCATACAGATTTCTCAGGAGGCAGGTCAGGTGGTCTGGTATTCCCATCTCTTTAAGAATCTTCCACAGTTTGCTGTGATCCACACAGTCAAAGGCTTTGGCGTAGTCAATAAAGCAGAAGTAGATGTTTTTCTGGAGCTCTCTTGCTTTTTCTATGATCCAACGGATGTTGGCAACTTGATCTCTGGTTCCTCTGCCTTTTCTAAATCCAGCTTGAACATCTGGAAGTTCACGATTCATGTACTGTTGAAGCCCAGCTTGGAGAATTTTGAGCATTACTTTGCTAGTGTGTGAGATGAGTGCAATTGTGCGACAGTTTGAGCATTCTTTGGCATTGCCTTTCTTTGGGATTGGAATGAAAACTGACCTTCTCCAGTCCTGTGGCCACTGCTGAGTTTTCCAAATTTGCTGTCATATTGAGTGTAGCACTTTCACAGCATTATCTTTTAGGATTTGATAGACTGAGCCAAAAGGACATCAGTTCAGTTCAGTTCAGTTGCTCAGTTGTGTCCGACTCTTTGCGACCCCATGAATTGCAGCATGCCAGGCCTCCCTGTCCATCTCCAACTCCCGGAGTTTACTCAAACTCCTGTCCATAGAGTTGGTGATGCCATCCAGCCATCTCATCCTCTGTCGTCCCGTTCTCCTCCTGCCCCCAATCCCTCCCAGCATCAGGGTCTTTTCCAATGAGTCAACTCTTCACATGAGGTGGCCAAAGTATTGGAGTTTCAGCTTCAGCATCAGTCCTTCCAATGAACACCCAGGACTGATCTCCTTTAGGATGGACTGGTTGTATCTCCTTGCAGTCCAAGGGACTCTCAAGAGTCTTCTCCAACACCACAGTTCAAAAACATCATTTGAGCCAATAAATTGGATATAATCTGAGAATATGAATAAGATAGTAACACAGCATAACTCATTAAAAAATAAAAATCCATGAGTCCATAATGATAGAAATAATGAATGAATAAGGAAGACAAAGCTCTTCTTCACATTAGAATGTAACTAATATATACAGAGGGTATTATTGATATAAAGTTGGAAAATTAGTAGATGCCCAAAGTGGTAAGTGCTCTGATAAGGAAAAGAGTATTTACATAATATCAAAATAACTTCTCTTAAGATATTTATTAATTACAATGGGAAAATTGTACCTGTATTGTGAAACACTTAGTGGACACCACTTTAACCCACTTACCAAGTTTAATATCATCAAAAATGTGGTAAAGTAACATCGCGTGCTACCTGGTAACATATGCTAAGATCTGTGGTATAATTAAAAAACATGTTTGGTCTGGCATTAGATCTCTTCAAACCCTTGGAATTACCTGATAGTCTTTTTATATTCATAACAAGCCCCTGCCAAGCATACCTGAGCGCATGCTAATATAAAGTATCATGGGTGAGAAGGTTTCAAATAGCTTCAGGACTGGATCTGGGTGCCAGGAAAACCACCTGAGTGATTAGAGGGTCAGAACGTTCAGCCCTGCCACTGGATAAGGAAGAGGGGCCTGGAGACTGAGTCCAATCACCAATGGCCAATGATTTAATCAACCATCCCTACATAATGAAAAAAAAAATCAGATTGAGGGAACTTTTGGGTAAAGGTGATCTATGTGCTGGATGGTGTTGCCATAGAGTGTGGGCAAGGAAGTTTTGTGTTCCCTACCTCTCACTCCTTGCCCTGTGTATCTCTTCTACTAGGCTATTTCTGAATGTTATCCTTTATAAACATATAGCTATAATCTTACGTATGGCACTTTCCTGAGTTCTGAGTCATTCCAGCAAATCACTAAACCCGACTGGGGAGCCCCTGCGTCTGCAGTCGGCCTGAAACTAGTGTGGTCCTACTCACGGCTGGCATCTTAAGTGGGGACAACACTGTACGACAGGGCCCCTAACCCATGGGGTCTGTACTCACTCCAGGCAACTCGTGTCAGGAGTGAGCTGGACTGTAGGACACCCCAGCTGGTGTAGAGGTGAAGAACTGATTGTCGGCTGTAAAGTCAAACGAGGTCGAAAGAACATTTGTGGTATTCCTGCCAAAAGCGCCTAATTGAATCTATTCAAGAAAAACATTCTGCAAGATAACTGGCCTGTCTCCTTCCAAAAGACATGTCAAGAAAGAGCAGCACTGAGAAACTACCCCAGATTTAATGGAGACTAACAAGACAGGACAAACACGTGCAATATGTAACCCTGAGTTAGAGCCTTCAACAGAGGGGGAAGAAATCACTGCAAAGGACATTCATGGGACAACTGACCAAATTTGACTATGGAATGTTAGCTAAGAGCTTTGTATCAAAAAATTTCCAGATTTTGATAAAAGTACGACAATTGTGTAAGACTATATTCTTGTTAGAAAATATATATAGCAATTGCTTCTCAGCCTTTTAGCTAAGATCAAGTGCAGTATCTGTTCTTACCAGAATATACATATAGTAAAAATGTCTCCGAATGGCTCAGAAAAAAAATAATATGCATGCATCACTTACATGCATTACACACAGAAAAAGAAAGTAATAAAGCAGATGGGGCAAAATATAAACAATTAGAGAATCTGGGTAGAGGGTATACCCAAGTTTCTGATACTGGTCTTGCAACTTTTCTATAAGCTTGAAATCATATAAAGATAAAAATAACAGAAAACAAAAAAGGAAATAACCAACTAGATTTGCCAAATTATATGCTGGTCTTCTTCCACAAAGTGGAATATCTAAAGATTATTAGAGCATTTAACAATGATACAGCAATTCCCAAACTCTGTTCCCTAGGACACAATTACAACACAACAAATGTATCAAAATTGGTAATTTATTAAAATTAGAACAGTAGCTATTGTTATTTCTTTCTTCTGA
Source organism: Cervus canadensis (assembly GCF_019320065.1). Taxonomy (NCBI): domain Eukaryota; kingdom Metazoa; phylum Chordata; class Mammalia; order Artiodactyla; family Cervidae; genus Cervus; species Cervus canadensis. The sequence goes on from NC_057404.1 coordinate 56,674,273, forward strand.
AATTCATTTTGGAAATAATTTGATTTACCAGAAATTCACTTGAGTAGTGCCTGAGACCTGCAGGATGAGAGATGGTGAAGACGTATTTATCTGAAGAAGGACTGAAAAGGGGGGAATAAGTTTGGGGTGGGAAGAGCTGCAGCTCGAGGGAAAGACCACATGAGCGGCGATGTGATCCGTCCCTACGAACCCTCCAGTTTCTCTCCCTAAAAATCATGGTGTCCATGGAGAGGCTGCCCCATGGAAACAAGAGATGGGTCTAAGTTTTGCATTCCTGTTGATTTAGGAAATAAGAGGGTTATTTAGACAATATAAATCCTTTGACATAGGAAATCTTGGGAGGCGTAAGGCTTCCACCAGACATAGAACCAGGGCTTCAAGGCAATCTGTGATAGTTAATTTTATGTGTCAACTTGACTAGGCTAAGCGACACCCAAAAGGCTGATAACGCGTTACTTCCAGGTGTGTCTGTGAGGATGTCTCCAGAGGAGATGAACATCTGAATCAGTGGAATGAGTAAAGAAGATCTTTATCAATGCCAGTGGGCATCATCTAATCCCTTGAGTAGGCAGAGGAAAAGAAGGACGAATTTGCTGTTTGAACCAAGATATCCATATTCTCTTGCCCTTGTGCAGTCCACCACAGCTCCTGGCTCTGAAGCTTTTGATTGAGACACAGACCAGAGTTACACCACTGGCCCCCGATTCTTAGGCCTGCAGACTCTGAGTTATACCATCAACTACACCAATCCTGGTTCTCCAGCTTGCAGATGGAAGGCAGACTGTGGAACTTCTAAGCCTCCATACCCAAGTGAGCTTATTCCTACAATAAATCACTTCTTATTTATCTCTATATATCCTACTCTGAAGAACACTGAGTGATACGCAATCTGATCTAAATACTGGATGATGTCTAGTTTTCAAGTATTAGGAAAATTCCAACACATTTATATAAGTTGTTCTGATTATTGGGTCAATATCTTATTATTAATAGATGCTGTGCCACATTCAAGAAAGTTGCATGAAAGATGGCCTGAGAGAGGAGATGATGTGTTGATTGAACATCAGTGACATTTGTGGTGTAACTGAAACTCACTGGTCTAAGCTGCAGATCATGTCATGTTTTAAATATGTGAACGTATTATTTTATCAGCAATAAAACAGTTGAATTCCCAACTGTATACCATTCTGTTACAAAGTTTTAAAACGGGAATCAAATGTTGACCATTTCTTAAAATTAGTTTATCTAAGAGACTTTTTTATTCTCAGCTTCAATCTGAACACTGTTTTATTTCATGGCCACCGCTTGGTTTTCTACTGCTACACCACCATGTCTAAGTGTTCTGTGGTCATGTAAGCTGAAGAAATACTGCTATACAGTGTCATTTTTACAGATTACATATCTAAGGAATGTGTAGGACTAAGAAAACACAGAACACGCTTTTACATTTTTACTATTTCCACAGAAGGCTAAGAGACAGTATTCTGACCACTACTAATTATGAGCGGGCTGAGTAAGGAACCGCGGGCATGCTCAGGTGCACCAACTCTTTGCGACCCCATGGACTAGGCCATCCGGCTCCTCTGTCCATGGACTCTCCCAGGCAAGAATACTGGAGTGGGTTGCCATGCCCTTCTCAGGGATCTTCCTGACCCAGGGATTGAACCCACGTCTCCTGAATTCGTAGGCAGGTTCGTTGCCACTGAGCCACCAGGGAAGCCCAGTAATGAATTATCCACTAGCCAACTGACTTTCACTGTTAAGACCAACGTAAACTACATCACAATCAATCCCACAACTTCTAATGAAATTCTGTGCCAGGAAGAACTTCTGTAAGGCCACTATAAACGCAGATCAAGGGGGTCAAGGGTGAAGTAGCAACACGAGAAATCCACCAAGCTAAGGGGCTTCACCCTGTGGGCCTATTTTAGACAAGAATTAAACCACTGCTCACTGCAGAACAAAAATTACACCATATTATTGGGTTGGTCAAAAAGTTCTTTCAGACTTTTTGTAACATCTTATGAAACACTCAAACTTTTTGGGTAACCCAAAAACTCTGAAGATGGTAAAGAAAATAAATAAAATTGATATAGGTGAAGAAATCCTCAGTGCTGGTGAAGTTTAGGACAATGCAGACAAATGAAGGCTTTCTCAGCAAAACTGAAGCATATTTATGGTCCTAATCTACCAGTGTCACCTAAGATGGGAAGGGGATTCTGCAAATTTGGCAGCAATCCTTCAGCTGTGCCCTTAATTCCCCTCTTGGAGTCTGCTACAGTGTGATGTTATTTACAGAGCTCAACGAGGTCATGGAGATGGCTCCGTGAAGAACCAAAATTGAAAACACTGCTGGTACAGAGTGGATTCCAAGAGCTATCTCAGGATTTAACGTACATGAACTATCACTTATCTCCCCAGACCCCTACCCTCAGAATTCCTCACCAGTCACCACTATTTACTGACCCAGCTTCAGAACCTGAGGCATCTCCAACGTCTCTTCTCACTTCCATCTCCTGCAAGCTTCCAAGTCTGGCAGATTCAACTGCTTCTGCAATCCATTTCCTCCTTTTGATCTTGAAGGCCAGTGCCCTGCTTTAGGTCCTTACTTCCTCAGCCTATTAAAATAGCCTCTCCTACCAGTTTCCAGTATTTTTCCATCTAATTTACTTTATGACCACCATAATATTCATCCTTCTAAAGCACAGTCTGAATCACCCCAGTCCCCCTTTCAAACCATCTTCAATTATTCCTCATGGCTCTGAATCAAATACATGCTCCACAGCTGGGCATTCAAGACCTCAGTGATCTCCAGTAGCTCCTCAAAATCTACACTATCCCCAACATATATCCACATAAGCAACACATGGTCCAACTTCCCGTTTCTTCTTCAAACTTCTCTTTGCATCTGGCTCTCACCACGCACACAACTCAATCTACTCAAATCTTACCCATCCTCCAGGGTCTGTATCAATCATTGCTTCCTCAGAGAAACCTCTCTCCATCCCCCCCAGTTACATGCGACCTTCTACTTCCCTGAACCTAACACATTTTTCCTGGCTCTATTATGACCTGCTTTCTACTCTACTTATTTACCTCCCCTACCACAATCTTCTCTTAATCAATACTTATTAGGACTTATCTCTGTGCCAGGCACTGTACTAGGCATCAGGAGTACGGGGCTGAGCAAAACGTCTATGACCCCTCAAACTGCACAGAGGAACCTCACCTTCTCTGTGTTACTATGGGACCTACACAGTGTACCACATGATAAGTAGCAAGAACAATTGTTCTATCAAGGTGCTAGAACATGATTCATAAACACACTGCCACTCAATTAAGACGCTTTGTTTAAAATCTCTAACTCTATCAATAAAAGAATCATTTTCATAGGAAATTTGAAGAAACATATATTGTCATCTTTAAGTCTATAATGAAGACTTGTTCACTACTGAAACAAAAATGAAGAAATATCAAATCCTTCCATCAAAATATTGTAGAGCAAAAATTTCTATTTTTTGAAGATACAGATAAATTTATTTAGTAAAACAACTGAAAGAGTGGAAAGAAAGATAATCAGACTTTGGTATCAATGAGATGTCAAATGAATGAGTATGATGAAGTGAATGAATGAATTTAAAAAGACTATTGGTTTGGTTTTCAGACAGTTTTTGGACCTATTATTTTAGAATCTCAGTAAAATCCTCAGAAGTCCACGTGGTGATAATGTGGAGAGGGATATGTACAGTAATCAGGAAAAAACGAGAGAACACAAGTGTGAGATGAGCTACGTCAAATTATCACTTAGGAGAATAACAAGACAAGATTTCCCTAAGGCCCCTGGGTTGGACTCAACCACCAGTGAAGAAATTGACTTTCAAAAGATGGGGAGGTTCCTAACCATACGTCCCCACTTTAAATAAGCTTGTAAAGGATGAAATCTCAGTTTCAAACATCGCTATGATTCCCAGCGGCTGCCCAATGCCCCATCCACACCCCGTGCCCCACGCTGCCTCTGATCCACGAGCTTACTTACCTCATAGGCGTCCTTGATGTTCAAGGGCTCGCCAAGAGCGGCCACGTGTCCCACGATGCCTTTGTTCCACTCTAAGCGGATACAGTTATTTGAAGCTTCTTCCAGTGTTGAACCTTCTGCAACATCAAAGAGGCGGCTGATAAGAAACTTGTCGTTGGAGCTGTCCTCACAGACGAGGAATAAGGAGTAGCGGTCGGCGGAGATGAGTCCATGGATATGCAAGAAAATTTTGTGACATAAGGCTGTGACATCCAAGTGACTAGAAATATCTTTCACTAATTCCAAGAGTCTCGAGCACTGGTCCCCTTCATCATTATCAAACCGTGGGGAGGTTAGAGGCATCTGTTCCTTCTTGTCTGAGTCAGAGAGGAAGCTCACAGTCCCCTCAGAATCCTTGATAACAATGGGTCTAAGTGGCCGATCGAATTCGGAGGCAGAGATCTTCCTGGTTGGTGTTCCAGGGACACTGCTCTCTGCACGGGTACTTGGCTGCAAGGGACAAGAGCAGGATTCCGCGTGGCCTTTGACTCCTTCCTTGCACACAGGGATGGTGTGAACTCTCTCAGCAAACCATGCATTGACCATTTCTCTGTAGAAAAGAACATGTAGAGACATTAAATATTTGAGGAAGACGGGAGTGGATAAATAAGATGTGGTGCATATATACAATGGAATACTACTCAGCCATAAAAAAGGACTGATGCACGGTAACTTGGAGAGACGTGGATGGACTAACTGTCTGTCATACATAATGAAGTAAGTCAGAAAGAGACGAACAGATATCCTGTATTAACACATATATATGAATCAAGAAAAATGGTACTGATGAACCTATCTGCAGGGTAGGAACAGGGATGCAGATGTAGAAAGTGGACGGCGGTCATGCAGGGGGGTGAACAGGGAGACCGGGATCGCGGTATGTGCGCTGCCACGCGTAGGACAGACAGTGGTGGGCACTTACTGTGGAACGCGGGCGGTTCAGCTCAGGGCTCTGTGGTGACCTAGACGGGGGCGGGGTGGGATGGGGATGGGGATAAGGGAGGGAGGTCCGAGAGAGAGGGGACATGTGTACACACATAGCTGACTCTCTTCACCATTGAGCAGAAATTAACAGAAATTAACACGACAGTACAAAGCTACTATACCTCAATAAAAACAAAACACTGTGTGTGGGGTGGGGGGAGGGGGCGGTGGCGAGCATGCTCGGTCATGGCTGACTCTTTGCTATCCCACGGACTGAAGCCTGCCAGGTTCCTCTGTCCAGGGACCTTTCCAGGCAAAGGAGAGGGTTGCCATTTTCTACTCCAGAGGATCTCGCCAACCCAGGGATCGAACCAACATCTCTGTCTCCTGCATTGGCAGGCAGGTTCTTTACCACTGTGCCACCTGGGAAGCCTCCCTCTTTAAACACTGCTACCCCTGAAAACTTCTAAAATCCTCTCATGGTTAACTGATGCGGTAACCATTTGTCATAGAAAATGAAAACATGATGGTCTATTTAAGACAGTTTATTTTGAAAAACTGTAGAGGACAATTGTTTCACTGAACATTTTAATAAAAGATTGACTCCTGTATACATATATTTTCAGATATCTGATTTATAATGCATCAAGTGTCAAGTCGGTTCCTCTCAAAATCAGTTTGAATTAAAGTAAAAGCCACTAAATTTGACAATAGTCTAAGGAAAACACAGGCATGGAAATCTGCTGTTTAAAACACACAACTTATTCTGAAGTTAAATATTCAAAATTTTTTAAAAAAATTATCTGAACTTGGCTAGGTAACATGCTTTAGACAGTTTTTATCTATACCACTATATATAGATTAGATTTAGGAAAGGAAATAGAAAACATAAACAA